>NC_056663.1:133141293-133453078 GCF_018350195.1 Panthera tigris
TTGTCTTTTTACTTTATATAATCTTGTTTAGGGTGGGACTTCATAGATAACTATTATACAATTATATGAATTAGACAATGATAAAGAATTTTATTTCTGATTTGGCCTAAGACATTTACTTAAGTGACATCAATTTTGCACAACAAATCCATTTTTATGCATATATTACTAAAGATGAATGAGATAGGAAACCTTGGAAGTGATGAATGAAAAGTTACACTAATGCATAATATTAAAACAAACTAGAACTACATACATCAAATTTTCAGAAAGGAAATAAGGAACTTAAATCCAATGTATTAGGCCATGATAGTGAAGTTCTTGTGAAAAGTGAAACAGAACACACAGCTAAGAAACATCTACAGCATTACCTTTGGGTATCTTTTCTTTTGGCTGAGAGATAACAAGTGTCACATCTTCAGGTGCATTTTGCAAAATTTCAATTGCAGCATGATGGCTGACCCCCTCCAGACTCACACTATTCACAGATATCAAACGGTCTCCTGTAAAAATAGACAATCCAATATTTTCAAAACTAAAGAGAAATTCATGCTAAGTCTTAGAAATGTCACTGCCCCCTTCTTTATTTTTGTTTTGCCTGAGTTCCACTTTCGTCATCTGTGCAAATTCATGCCTGTCAGTTAAGTACGTAAGAAATTATCTAATACGTAAAGTACCTGGCTTTAAGCATCCATCCAAGTCAGCTGGTCCTCCAGGGGTAATTGAACTAATAAATACACCTAGATCCAGTCTTCCCATCTTCTCCCCACCAATAATTTGAAATCCTGTGAAATAGCACATTGAAAAAAGAGTTTCACGATATTGGTGTTTTCAGTGATTAATAATCAGTCTGTCCAATACACAGAAGTGTAGAGATTCTCATAACAAATATAATAAGTAGGTAACACATGTGAAATAGGACTGCTAAGTTTGGTGGAAGATTTGCTTGTGAACATTTCATCTTTCACATTTCCTGACCAGGTGGGTGGGGTGGAGGGGCTGTGGGTAGACAACCGGTGCTCAACGCCAATGCTTTGCTATATAGATAGACCTTTTCTCTTTGATTCTTACAAACCTTTAAGAATCTTACAGTGACTTACCTAAGCCATACTTTGCATCTTTTTTCAGGTTCACTAAGGTTATCTCCCTTTCTGGTGAAGATACCATGCTCCATCTTTTGTGTAGAACATCTATTGGAAAAGTATAGTGTTAAGATAAACATAACATGCTCAGGCACTAAGACTGTCTGCTTGTTCCAACTTAAATGTTAACATTTAACAGATTTAATAGATTACTTGGTCACTTTAATATTGTATTTCAGGTATGATTTGATATTTTGATCTTCTTCTATTTTGATATGATTTATAGTTTACGAAAGGACTGATACTATCACCACATGGTTCGATATGTGATTAGCCTGCCACTGATATCACATTTATTCCTCATAAATGATTGCCTGTGAAATAAGTATATTACAGTTACAAATGAGTAAATAAATTTCAACGGTTTAAATGATTTGAACAGGTTTACTCAGCTAGTACAGGCGAGAGCTGAACCTTAAACTTAGGTTTTCTGACACTGTTCCTGTTATATCACAGTTGACTTTCTGCATTTGACAGTGCTCACTATGGTAAGAATTTTCAACTAATAAGTGGTTCACATTTTTATTTATAATGAATAAAATATTCATGGTAAGTTGTGTGGTAAAGCAGCAACAAGAAGAAAATGGATTTACTTCTTTTTTAAAGCTTATTTATTTTTGAGAGACAGAATGAGAGAACGAGCAGAGGAGGGGCAGAGAGAGTGGAACAGAGGATCCGAAGTGGGCTCTTCTAGGAGAGGAGAGAGCCTGACCACAGCAGAGAGCCTGATGTGGGGCTCAAACTCATGAACCGTGAGATCATGACTTGAGCTGAAGTCAGAAGCTTAACCAACTGAGTCACCCAGGCACCCCTGGATTTACTTTTTAAAATCCTGTTAATAATGACTCGGCTAGCACATTTACGTTCTCAAAGGATTTTCATTTATTTCTTATTTGTGAAGCAATCTCATGAATTGAATTAGGTAAAGAAATTTTAAATCATTGTTTTGCAGATGAGGAATAGTTCATGACTTGTTCAACATTACAAGTTAATATTACTCTCAGCAAAATGCCTTCAGTCAGTACTTGATAAATGCTGGTTAAAATTGAGGGAATGTTAGCATCAGAACTAGAATTTACTTTTTCTTACTTCCAATGAGGGCTTTATTTACTTATTTTTTTGAGTAGGTTGATCATTCACAAATATCACCTAAATTAAGCCAATAAACATGCTACTTAATTGTCTGTTAATAAAATTACTTCATTTACTTAACAGTCTGAACATTTGAAATTGCGCGCATGCACACAAACACACCACTTTCTCTAGCTCTTCCTGTTATGGGCTGAATTTTACCCCACCCCCAAATTTATATGTTGAACTCCTAAGTCCCTGCGCCCCAGAACTTAACTGTGTTTGTTAAATTAAGAAAAAATTAACATGAAGTCCTAATCCAGTATGACTGGTGTCCTCATAAGAGGAAATTTGAATACTGACATGCGCACCCAGAGGGAAGACCATGTGAGGACAGAGGGGGAAGCCAGCCACTTACAAGCTAAGGAGAGAGGTCTCAGAAGAAGTCAATGCTGCCAACACCTTGATCTCAGACTTCTAGCCTCCAGAACGGTGAGAAATGAATTTCTGTTGCTTTAGCCACCCAGTCTGAGAGACCTTGTCTTAGCAGCTCTAGCAAATTAATACACCTTTTTAACGTCAATTATAATTTGTTAGTTCAAAATGGTTTGTGTGTGATGTGGTGGTAGATGAAAACAACACACTCAGAAAGATATTTTTGTAAACTAAACCCTCCAACTCATCTCTGCATGGTTCTTATACACATTGAAGCTTTTTGAAAATTACAGATTATTTGCCAACATATGAATATCTATGGATTTGAGATTATATGAATGTTATAAAATAGGTAACTTTTTTACACAACATGGATTAATGCTTAAATGATGCAAATGTGATACTTCATGTTCTAGAAATAAGGCACTTTAATATCATAAGGAATAACAGCAATCATTTGCTCTCTGGAGTAAATTAACTTTATCCCTTAAACACCAAGCACTGATGCAAGTTTGCTAGCGCTCTGTAGTATACATGTTCCTATTTCACTGTTTCTTTTTGACTAAAACTTAGTTATAGTCAATAAGAGTAGTAATTCAGTATTTCTAATTAATTTATAAGATTCCAAAAAAAAATTCCCTTGACAATGGTGTGCAGAGCCTTTATATTAGGTGTGTATATAAACATATGTGTAAGATATAAAGATATATGTATATTTATATATATACACATACGTATATAAGCATAAAGTACATGAATTAGTTAATGCCTAGCTTAATATGATCATCTAAGTATCCAAAATACTTTTATCCTAAAATAGACAAGTATCCTAATTTTCAGCTAGAACCAAATACAAACCACAAGAGAACAAAATCCATAAAATAAAATAAACACGAGAATAAGGTCAGGTTAGGTATTAAATGTAAACTTTTTTCAACCATTGTAAAGACAAAGTCCATTTGCTTTACGTAAATTGTTTTTGCATTCAATTATAAAACCGATCAATATTCTTAATGTTCCTAAGGGTATCTGTTAGAAGACAAACGTATTGATTCAAAGAATAAAAGTGCCATTTTCTTTTCCAATGTATGTACTTAACAAGATAGGTTATTTATATTATTTATTTGACTAATAAGTGTGTGTATGTGTGTGTGTGTAAAGATATTTCCCAGGTAAACATTAATAGAATACACACACACACAAAATAAATGTGCAATATTGTTTTACATATTTATCTCCCTAACTAGAAGCAACAGATTAAGCTCTCTGTATTCAAAGATTCACCAGTGGGATGTGAGTAATCATTCATTTGATTATTTCATCCTTAAAATGTTGACTGAACAACTTTCCTGTCAAAGTCTCTCACTAGGCAATTTGGGAAAATAAAACAAGATTCTGTATATGAAAGCTGCTGCATAGTAACTGTGAGCTGAATCAGATCAGGCTGTAAGAGCAAAGATCTAGCCTGACTGACACATAGAAATGTCAACACTGTCAGTGAAATAGCTGCATTACAAAGGCATGAATCAAGCTTCTAAGAGAGGAGAGGCTTCTTCCTGCCAGAAATAAAGACAACTTCAAGGAAATGGGGTAGGATTTTAATAAGTAGATTATGGAGCTGGTTATATAGCAACACAAGGAATTAGCAAAAGCTGAGATGGAAAGAAGGCAGAAAGGGTCCTGGAGAAATGTCATTGATCAGTTTGCCTAGAGTACAAGATTTGAATAGGGTGGAGGTAAGTATTCTTTTGGAAAGGGAAGCTTTGCTAGCCCACTCTTTTTTAACAGGGATGTCCTTCATCCGGCCCCTCATCCCACCTCACTGATCTAAAGTAACTTACTAATGTGAGGAACAGAAAGAAGGAAGGATGGTGTGCTGCTGCATGTTACTAGACAATACCGTGAACATGCCCAGTTTCTATTTGTATTCTACATGCCTTCTATTCACATAGATGCTCAAATACTTTTCCACTGGTTTAACAAAAAAGATGGAGGAGGAAGTATCTGAAATATATAGTACATGACAACTCAAGTTAACTGAAAAGATATTTACAGAGTTCAATGAGGACTGAATAGAATTTATGAGTTTGAAAGTAAGGCAGCTAGATATTTCAAGACATTTCTACTTCTTCTTTTTTTTATTTGAGAGAGAGAGCAAATGGGATAGAAGGGCAGAGGGAAAGAGGGAATCTTAAGCAGCCTCACAGAGCTCCATGTGGGGCTTGATTCCAGGATCTTGGGATCATGACCTGAGCTGAAATCAAGAGTTGGATGCTCAACTGACTGAGCCAGGCAGGCATCTCACAAGTACGAAGACATTTCTTGGTTATTGGTATTATTATATAAAACAAGCTTTAATATTGGAGAAATACATATTTTTAAGTCCTTAAAATAATTTTCTTTTCCCATTAGTATACTCTATGACCACAGCAAATTCTACAAATATTTTAAAGTTAAAAAGAGACTCAACTCAAAATTTCCACTTCCTTAAATAATGGATGCTTGTGTCATTCCCAATGTTTACCTGGGAAATTTCTTTAGAATGATTGATAAATGTAAAATTTAGGAAGAAAAATGTATACCTTCTCTCCATCATATCTGTTCTACTGCTGCCTTTCTCATCTCTCTTAAGGTTCACGTGGACATAGTCCCCTCAAATAACTTTACATATTAATGATAGATATATCTATGAGTAAACGAAATTTCCCAGGACGAGCATATTTCTGATAAGGCCAAGGTCACATAATCAATCTAAGTATGAGCCAACAAATTTTTTTTTTTTTTGCAAGAAAAACTGATTTTGTTGGTTATAGATAAAGACCCTTGTCAAATATCAAGCAGTTCCATGCCACTGATTCTGTGAGGAACTGGACTGTATGTAGAGGAGACTCTGGATAAATTCATCACTCACTCTAGAGAAAAAGATGCATTTCAAATCCTGGGGATGATGAATCTGTAGCACATTATTGGTATAAAAACAAAGACAGGTATTTTTCATTATTATCCTACCTAATACACTAACTGCCTCAGTGGTAGGGTAAGGAGGATAATAATGGCAATTTTGGTGTTTTATTTCTGTAAATTTGGGGCCATATAACATCTCTGGGAATTATTCAACTCAACCCACAGGATGTAAAGGCTTGGTTTGAATATACTATAAAGTTCCTTTCAGTCTCAATTTAGTTGACTTTATTTTTTTCTTCTGGTTAATTCCTGTTATCTGTTGAATTCTTTTGTGAGCACTTTGGGTTTCAATTTTATTATAATTTTCAACTTTGTATGTATTCTAATTAAGACTTAGGTAGAAAAATCTAGCATTAGCATTACATTCTTCCTTGACATCCGACTAAACAAAGTGGGTTTTAAAATCTGTTTGTATAACATTTTATTCCTTGGAATTGAGATTGATTAGAAGGGCAATAATCAGTCCTAATATTGGGTTAAAAAGCTTATTTCAGTGTCTGTACCAAGTTACTCTGCACTGGAATGACCTACTTTACCTGAGTTTTTTTTTTGCATTTATTTGAGAGAGCGAGAGAGAGAGAGAGAGAGAGAGAGACAGTGTGTGTGTATGTGTGTGTGGGAGGGTGGGGGAGGGGCAAGTGGGGGAGGGGCAGAGGGAGAGGGAGAAAGAATCTTGAGCAAGCTCCCCACCCAGCTCCACCCCCATGCAGGACTCGAAATGAGATCATGACCGGAGATGAAATCAAGAGTCGGATGCTTAACCGACTAAGTCACCCAGGTACCCTTTGCATGTTGTTTTTAAGAGTCCAGTGTTTGACCCCATTTTTGTGGTTTGGATAGGAAGGAAGGTAACAAGTTAAAAGTTGCTTTTCAATTGTATGGGAATTCTGACTTATAGTAAAACAAGAAACACTGAAAACCAATTTTACATAATTCTTGCATCAGTTCTATATTTTCTTGTTTGGTTTTTACTCTCTTGGGAAGAAATAGAAGAAGTCTGTTTTTTCAAAGATTAACTTTTTTTTTTTCTGAAATCACAATTAATCAGAGGATTGTAATCCTTCCCATATCTCTGTTTTATATGATTCGAAGGCTCATGCCTTTTTCCTTTATCTTCTTTTTCAAGTTTCACATTCCTTAAGGGTCTCTGAACATCATAAGAGGTTAAGATTGAATTTTATTTGTTGGTCTTTGTATTAAATGATGAATAGTTCAATATTAACTGATGCTCATTTCTAATTGTCTCCTAATAATCCTGACTAGCAAAGAAGAATACTGAAATGACAATGAGAAGTCCTCTATCTGCTTCATGGACAAGTAATTTAAAATTCTTGGGACTCAGTTACCTTATTTGGAAAAATGTGTTTGCCATGCTCTGTTGAGTGAAAACTTGATTCTCAACAGAGCACTAATTCAGGGCTATGTGGGCGGATTCAAAGAGAATTTTGAAGAAAATAATACTTGTCTGCAAGGCAACTGGTGCACACCTCCTCAGGAAGGTGGGTTGGTCATCTTCCTCATGAAGGAGCTGCCTTCATCAGTAAGCGGCACTAACCTCAGAGGATGAGGGTTCTGAAGGTTTAAGTAGAGCAATTACCCTGTACATGTTGTTCATTCGGTGTCCAGTGTAAATTCATATTCTTTTCCATCAGAACATAGGCTAAAACATTTTAGGTTCTCATCTTCTAATATATTATTACCCAGCTTCTATCAAACCTTTACTTAGAGAAATAATGCCTACAGATGATTAGGCATTAGAGACACTCTAAAGAGTAGAGTATGGGCTCTGGAAACACACTTTTTGTGTTCAAATCATGGCTCCAGCACTTGCTAGTTCTGTAAACTTCTGCACAACTCAACCTCTGTATGCTTTGGTTTCTCATTTGTGAAAAGAAAATAACATTAGCACCTGCCTCACAGGATTGTTGTGGGGATTAAATGAGGGATTAAACACTAAGTGCTTAGAACAGTATCTGGCATATGTAAGCACTCAATAACTATTAATCAAAATTTTTACCATTATGGAGATGTTAAAACGGAGTTATTTCAGGTACAGAAATATTGTAAATTCAGTCCATGTGAGACATTTAATCATCACAGAGCTACATATCAGGGTTTTAGTAACTTAAGCCAAAGTATAAATTCACTGTTTTTTTCTTTAACGATACACCCTCAGATTTTTTTGAGTATTTATACATTAAAAAAATGAGAAAAAGTATCTTTCATTTGCTATGAGTATTTAAGATATTGTGTGTATTTTTACCCTTTGACTCAACTTTACTTCTGAGGAAAGTTTTCCTGTGTTGAAGAATTGCTGTGGGTATGTCTATTAAAAAATGATAATTATACAAAATGGTACTTGGTTTCTGACAGTTTTAACCTACAAAAATTGCAGTTTCATAGGTTCAATCTACTCTCATACCTTCATTTTTGCCTTGGCTCTCAGGAAAATTAGAACTAAACTTGAGGGTAAGACTGAAACATTTTTGGAGAAAAGTTGTATATACACAGTAATAAAATATTCTTTATACTCATGAAAGTTGTTAAAAGGATCAAGTAAGATAATGTAGATGAAGGCATTTTATAATCTAAACTAAAAAATTTGAATCCACGGGCTCAGGTCACTACACAAAATTTCTTCCTACAACTTTGTTACTTCTTAGACTCCTTCTGAACCATAAATCTCAAGACTTAATGTCTTCAAATTCTTTCCATAATATTTAGGATAAGACTCGGAGGTAGTCCCTATTTAGTTCTCAAGCATCACACTGGCCCCATGTGCCTCCATCCTGAGACCCTTGCAGTTACCTAAGTCTGTCATCCTCTCACTTGTCTCCTTGTCTGATCACACTATGACCTTGGTCTGGAATGCTTATCCACTTGCCTGCCTAGATAATTTCTCCTTTTATCTTCAGATCCAGCTCAAGCATTCTCAGTTGAAATAACTGCCTCAGTTAAAACTCTTTAATCAAAATTACCTTTCACCTGAACTACTATCTTAGCTTCCCAATTAGTGTCTGTATTTATAGTTTGCCATTTCTCTAGTTCATCAATATTAGTCTAAATCACAGGTCCCATCACATCACCATGGTGCTGAAAAATACAGCTGTCCTTTGACTCCAAGATAAGGCCTAAAATCCTCAGCATGGAGTTGAAGACTCTTCAATATTACGTCCAGGATGATCTCATTAGGTACAAGAGAAAAGATACGATGGAAATGAGGGGAAAAACATTTTATAAACCTACCATTTTCTTTTAAGGGTACTTGGGATGAAGAATTTCCAGAACTATGCAAAGTCATTCCTGTGGCATAAATTAAATTATTAGACAGTTTATAAAGTGGTCAGATACTATAGTAGTAATTTCTGATAAATTCATAAAAATCAATAAAACATTAAGGCGGAAACATTTTTTAAATTTACACTCAGAAAAATGTCTTCTGACATGGGCTTATTATTTTTAATGTCCAAATTAAGCATATCAGCTTCTTTTGCAGAATAAATTTAAACACAAGTGTATTGTTTCTGATAATGACATTTTGATATGTCAAATATGAAATGATGACACTGAAATGAGTTTTAAAAGCATTTGGTCAAATGTTAAAAGAAAATTCAGTAATCAGAATGAATAATCTTAATCAAAAAACAAATTCAGAAAAATATTTACTATTCTACATCTGATATGTGATGAATTTTTATGTAGAATTTTTATTTAGAATCTATAAGAGATC
Organism: Panthera tigris; assembly: GCF_018350195.1. Taxonomy (NCBI): domain Eukaryota; kingdom Metazoa; phylum Chordata; class Mammalia; order Carnivora; family Felidae; genus Panthera; species Panthera tigris. The sequence continues at coordinate 133,150,636 of NC_056663.1, forward strand.
CCATTATATATGAATATACTTTGAAAAGTATTTTTGAAAGATTGAATTAGTTTCTTAGGCTATTTTCAACATATTGAGTGACCTATAGGGTGAAATCTTGCCTTTAATCTAAAGTTTTTCACCAATTCAATTTAAATTGATGATAGTATCATCTCTGAAAGCTGTGGAAACCTACATCAATACAGTAATGTTACTTTCCGGAAATATCAACTGTCAACTATAGACTAGAGTTCTCTTTTGACTTCATTTACTCCATAGATCTTCAATCCAACTACAAATAAGAAAATATTTTTTAACTTTGTGTAATTAGGGTTAAATGGTCAAACTTTGGTCTAAGTAAGTTAATTAGTATTATTTGGTAAAACAGCAGAAGAGGGTGTCCTTGTTTCTCTTTTTTTTTTGTCTCCCCAGCTATTTCTTATTCTGAGTAGTTGTTCACACTTCTGTGCTTAAATATCTACTCCTCTGAAAGATTGCAGTGCATTTCCCTTTTAAGATGCCTAAAACAACAGGAAACCTGAACTATTTATAAGGTAGTATGCGTTTATACACTTCTACATTTAAATAATTAATGTGACCCAGCTGCTGGGAGAACTGGAAAAAAACTTAAATCAACTAAGAATTTCCACCTACCAACCATAGTATATTTCATAAAATTATCTGGTTTCAGAGACAATTCAATTCATGCTAAGCTGAAAGTACCCTAAAGAAACATTTCTTTAAAAAATATAGTATGAGTGGGGTCCACTTTCACAGGTTTGTAGGGGAGAATCCAAAGGGAGGCTATCCAAAACAAAGCCACGGTACCAGGCTGTGTGGGTTCTCTCAGCAAGACTGTCATGGTTTTTCTCTGCAACCAAGAGAAAGTGAAGTAACAGTCTGTGCCATGAAGTAATCACCTGTTAAATCAGTTTTTGATTTGACTTGGTGCATTTTTAAGCAGCCTAAAATTTCATATACATGAGCAGTTTTGGCAATTAGGACAAAGAAGCAAAGATATTATCTTGGTAGCTAACATTATTTCGTTCACTTCACTATGAGCATGAGGTACGGGAGAAAGAAGGTAAGCTTGTTTATGCTGACCTATAACATATGCTTGACCAGGGTCTTCAAAGGATGAGGAGTCTGATTCATGTTTCCTCCTTTCAGGACTTCTATTTAAACTTGCAACAGACTTTGAACTAAAGAGGGAAAAGGAAAGTAGGAGGGGGATGTGTCAATGTAAAAAGATATGGTGAAAATAATAAAACGTCAAAACAAAAACAAATGTATGAAATGTAGAATTTACAAAGACGTAGTTGGGTAATTATGTTCTTACTTATTAAGTTTTGTGAATCCTGCCAAAGATTCTGTATCAGATCTCGCCATCTGGTGTAATGGTTTTCCTACCAACTCCGCAATGGTTTGTGGTGGGGATTCCATGTTAACAATGACATTTTTCCGATGAGGATAGAGAGAGGCCTGACTGAGATCGTGGTATGATTTACTCATCCCTCTAGGCTTTTCCTCCCAGGAAGCTTTGTCACTCTTCTCTTTTGCACTGTTTTGCAATGGCTGGTAAAGCGACAGCTCTGAGCAGGATAGCCTCTTCAGAATCTCAGCTTGAACGGACAGAGGTCGAAGGGCAAGTTTGTTCAGGGTGCTGCTGGCCAGACTGCCAGTGCTGATTGCTCGTCCCATATTAAATCCTCTAACGGACTCTGCTTGGAGGTTCAGGCTCCTAAACGAAGCTCTCTCTACAAGGAAATAGGAGGGCTTTACACGATGGAAACACCGAGTACCTTTATGAGAAGAGTTATTTCAATAAATAAAATACAGCATGCAGTTTTTTTTAATTGTTTTGATTGCCAAGGTAAGTAGTGGCTTTCCAACTGTGGCAATCAAGGATTTGAAAAAGGAGGCTAGAAGATCCTGGTTTTCAAACCATCTTTCCATCCCTGTAGCTCTTCCTACTCCATCTAACGAAACTTGTGCATCTAATACTGTCTGGGCTTTGGGCTTGCTGACTCCACATTCCCAATTTCGGGTTTCAGTTAAAAATGACAACAACATTTGGCATGGAAATGTTCAACCCTAGTAGTGTCTCTGCTAAAATATCGGCAAGCCAAGGATGGGGAGAGGGAGAGATGAAGCCTGGACGACTGACATAGTGAGATCATGCCTGAAAAAGAAGATATGCATAGGAGAATTTTGCTCAGAGAAAAAGTTCTTGGTTATTAGATTTTTAAAAGCTTATGGCGGATTGTGGTGATAGTTGCACAAGTCTGTGAATATACTAAAAACTACTGAATTGTACACTTTAAGTGGGTGAACTATATAGGATGTGAATTATATATACCTCAATAAAATTTTACCACAAAGAAAAAAAAAAGCTTTTACAGAAAATTATTTTTTTGTTATTTCATTACTATGCCAATCTCACCTTCCCCACTTCGTTGATTTTTTGTGATTTAAGTGAGGCTCAGGGGGCATGGGAGAATCAGGTATTATTTGCCTTCTTTCTTTTTTGGTTTCTTTTTATTAACATGATGAAGGAGCTGGGGTTCTCTTTATGCTTAAATTCCTTTCACTCCGAAATACACATCTAAAGTCTTGCAGAGGCTAAATTTAGAGATACTTTATAACAAGTGCTTGGTTATTCTATTTTGTGAGAGCCAATGTCATGGCCATACTTGACCATTTGAGGCTATTAATGAAAGAGCATTGTATCACAGAATTTTAGCATCAAAATTCTGTCATGTAAATAAAGGGCCAGGAGCACAAAATTTCACATGATTCAGTTGTTCATGAACTAGTAATTCACATTACAATGCACCCTGTTTGGTGTCCGCATGGAAAATACCAACCCTGTGTTACACTCTATAAGGACTCTGGTTTGACCACTATGTAAAACAGCTACAACAACTTCCTTTAAAAAAATAATTGTCAAATGTTGCTAACTTAGATCTTTGGACTCTGTTTCATTTATCTTCTAATTCCTAGGAAGATTAATAATTAATATTTCACCTCAGGCCTAAACAGATAGGAAAACACTTAAGGTTTTTAATATGCATCAGAATGAAGTTTAGACAATCTCCTTGTCAACAGGAAAATTCACCGTTCTTTCTCTAACGTAGGAGTGGACACCAAGTTAAAACATGAGAATAAAAATAAGATATTGGTTTAAAAATTCCCAGAATGAACTTTTTAGCTTAAAATAACAGTTTTATTAGAGCAAGTAATATTATTTATATCTATATTTATATCTATATTTATATCTATATCTATATCTATATCTATCTATTATTTTTGCTTTGAGAGCACACTGTAATCAAAGATACAAAACTGAGTCTTACACAGATTCAACTACCAGGAAATGCCTTTACACCCAACAGATTTCCTCACCCATAAGGAAAATGTACACCAAATTTTGGGAGAAATAGGGACAGTCTGTTTTGTAAACATATCAAAGCTTATGCTATTCAATTCCATTCATAGCCTACTCCTGGGTAGGACTTAAAATACTGTATATATTCATTGGATGGAAGCATAAACTATTCATTTATCTGGTCTGTCCTTAATCCCTTTCACCTAGAAAGGACTCCAATATGGACTGCCAGGATTGGAAAGGACATTGGAATGAGCCTACATCCTAATACTAATGTTTCAGATGTGAACTCAAAGGCTTGCTAGTTCCGCACTGATTGTGCAATCCACATTACCTCATCTCTGCTTGTGCTATTGTTTCAGTCCCTTGTACCCTTTTGTATTCCCTTATGCTGTCAACTTAACTGTATGCTCTTCTGGGGAGAGGGACTTCATTTATTTTTGTTATCCCACAGCACCCAGCATGATATCTTACAAGTAGTTAAGTGCTCAATAAATGATTATTAATTTCATTCTATGTATGAAGTTGATTCTATTTGATGAAAACTCATCAAATAGAAATTAAGATACCAGGGTTCCAGCCTCGTTTGGCCTTTTTGAAATTAGGTGAGACACTATGTTGTGAACCTGTTTCCTTGTCAGTAGAAGTTTGACTTAATGGCCTCTAAGGTTCTAGCACCAACATTCTACGATGCAAAAGAAGTACCATACATTTGTTAGCCCACCAGCCTCCTACAGATAATACCAGTTGTTTTCACTTGTTTAGTACTAACAGTTAAGTAGGCAGTTACTTTTAAGCCATTTTAAGCAAAAAATAATTACTTTGAAGGTTTAACAAAATCTAGGATAAGATGTAGATAATACTGTTTTAAAGTGCTTTAACATAGGAGTTCAAGGACACACAGCTGTTGTGTTCCTCGGTGCAAACCTGTGAGTTACACAGGGCATTCCTATTTCATGGATGAGGAAAATGAGACTCCAAGAAGTCAGTTCCTTTCATAAGGGGTCATTATACTGCTGCTACGATTACTGCTTCCATCAGTGGTAGTAGTGGTAAAACAATGTTGATGATGGTGATGATAACAATAATATTATTCAATACTTACTCTGTGTCAGGCACCTTTAAGGTGCTTACATGTATGAATTCATTTCATCTTTACAACAACCTCATGATGTAGGTATTACCATTATGATAATCACTTTACAGACAGGGAACTAAGGCAGAGAGTTTAAGTGCCTGCCCAAGGCTTCAGAGCTTATAAGTAATGGAGTGAGGTTTGTATGCTGGCGGTCTGGCTCCACAGTTCATGCTCTTAACTCCTATACTATATTGTTTTTCAGTATAAGGAATGTGGAGGATGCAGGACTAACTTTGTAGTTTTGTCTTCAGATTTTTTTCATTACAGCACATTATACCACATCTGTAATGGTGCAACCTTCAACTGTTCAATTTTCATTTGTATTGAATAGAATATTAGTCCAGGTAGGAAAACTGATAGCTCTAATAAGTTTGATATTTCACTGCACTTGTAAAATATGTAAGAGCATACAATTTTTCTAGCAGAGCAAAGTAGGGAAAGAAAAGGAATAATTAGATTACATTACAGCAGTAATCACCATATTTTAGCATGCATAAAAATCATTACTGAGGAAAGCCTGTTAAAATGCAGATTCCAGAGACCCAATACCCAAATATGATGATTCACCAAGTTTCAGGTAGGTTTTTGGAATCTTCATTTTTAATAAGCATACAGCCCCTACCGTCTTGGCTCTGAAAGGCTGAGAAACATCTATACATAGGCTGCCATAACTCCAGTCTGATCCTATAGGGAACACACTTTTTGTAGGGTTTCAGGATATGAGAAAGTTTGCACACAGGATTTATAGGACTCTCTCTGCTGCACAAGGTCACCAGTGCCATTCCATTAAATTTAAAAAAATCAAATTCTTCAGAATATTTCACAGAAAACTATAAGAATTTACTATGCACAACTAGGTTTTGTGTAACTTTAATCTGTACATGTGGTCTTACAGAGTAAACTTTCAATATTTCATTTCTGACAGAGATATTTTTTTCAGAGCTGAACTAGTTCCTTCTGATGGTTCCTTTTCAAAAGGAACTGAAACCACTCTCCTGAGCATTTACACTGTGTATGGTGGTTATTGACCTCAGTCTCTGAAGAAGGACACACTCAAGTAAAACTAACACGTGGGAAATCTGCCACCCCCAACTGTTATGGTATGTCACTTCACTGTCCTGGGTGCATACTCCCCCTGCTCCCTGCCCTGTTTCCCAGGTTTTTTCCCTCACCTGGAAAGCCCTGCCATTTATCTTTAACCTACTTATTTTTGTCCTTCAAATTCCAGTTCCATTGCCACCACTGGAGTATTCTGGCCTCTGACCTCCCTCTGTTCTTACGGTGTAGATCATGTAGTCTGTATGATATAATCTGTTATTAAAACCTTGACCCTCTATTGTGTACTATTGTTTCGTGTATGTTGGTCTTACCTTCCCAAATAGCATGTAACTTTACTATGGGTAGCGACTGTGACCCAAATGTAATACTTACATCAGTTAGCCTAATGATAAGCACAAAATAAACATTTCAACAGGTACTACCTGACAGTTTTGGGTCACTGTTTTCAAAATGAACATGAAATTGAAATCTTGGCTTCATCTGTGGCACCTTTATAAACTTGACTTAGTCTAACTTTCATCCTCAACATGGAAATTCTTTTAAAATTTGTGGCAAAAATCAAGCACATATCCTGATCATCTGACCCAATTTGCTTGTCCTTACCCATATCTTGGGCATCTTGGTTGCTCTGTCTCGCTCGCATCTGCAGCTGGAACTTGTGCTGGGAAGAGCACAAATGCAGCAGGTACTGGCACACCTTACTGTTGTCTGTCTGGAAGGCATGTTTTATTCCATCTGATGTGTTCTGCAAGGTGATTTTCTTTTTCTGCAATATTAATCAGGGGTATTAATAATTAGGATGTTTTCCTATCACCTTATGACTAAATTCTGTAAACAGTAATTAATAAGTAGAGATATTATTATTTCCCACGAGGCAAGAGTATTCCTTGACCTGCCTCTAACATAAATATGGAAAAATATAACCCTGTTATTATTACGGATTCAGGAAATAAATCAAATTAATATTATTATTTGTCACTTTCAGAAATCGTAGCCTAGATCAGACAGTGTACCGGCTATTGGTGAGGGAAAAATTACCCTTAATGAGATTATTAACATTTTGAGTTTACTACAATGTTTACAAATACCAAAGCTGTTTGAAAAAGACGTCACGGAAATATGTTCTTCTTGGGTAAGAAAACGAAGTTTGGCAAAAATTGATTTATTAATATATAAGAGCTGTGATTCTACCAAGAAGAATCTTGGTGGCCTGTAGGCTGGGATGGAAATTGGGAGAAGCTAAAATGTGGGAATGGAGAGGCACTGGGTAACATGGCTGCTGGGATGAGAGATAAAATAAATCGATATTTAGAGTTAGAGTGATTCTTGCATTCAAATTCAGGGGAAACAGGAGAACCACCAATTAGTGTTATCTCTCATATATTTCTTGAAAAATGATGTCTCCTGCTTAAGAAGGCATCTGAAATGTTGCAACCTCTGTGGTGAGGCTTGCAGGTGATCCGTATATCTTAAAAGATTAACATTCAGCATGCCAGGGATCTAAGAATAATGTCTCTGGAGAATTGCTTATGTCCAGTTAGACTCTACTCTAGCTCTTGGTTGCTTCTACTGTGCAAATTATTTTCCCTATTCATGTCCCTTGTCTTCAAATGGAGAAGCAGGCATGGGAAAGTCAAATTTGGTAAGGCTAACAAATGACACAATAACAGAGTATTACTCAAACTTCAATCATGCAGGTGGCTTTTTCATAATTTCTGGTCTTGTTTATTCATAAATTTTAAAATTGACTTTGCTTATTTACATAAATTCATTTAAGCTTTGTATCACAGCTCTAAATAGAAAACTAGTACCACTTGCCATAAATAGAGTCCAGCTATTAAAAATATGTAATCAATGCAATAAGAACAAAATGAGATCATTAAGTTCTAGCTGGATGTGTTGCCAATGAAATCTCTGGGACCCTGTTCTCTCTTTGCTAAAAAAAGGAAATCAGGGAGTATTAAAGGGGAGTTAAAGACATAGTAGCACCAAACTGGTATCTTGACTATCAGTGATACACCTAGTAACTATTCAAATAGTTACAGGTTTCAAACAAATCATAAAAATAATTGATTCTAAGTGTTTACTGATAGACTGGACAAGAAATGTGCCCCAGGGAATTCAATTGTGAGAGATGAGAAGGGCAAAGGGTGACTTTTCCAGCTCCCCAGAGGCTAGTGGGAAAAAAAAAGGAGGGTTAGAAAGAGAGCTCTGTGTTGGAGAAGGAACTTTAGGATAAACAAGTTTGGCTAAACACAAGGATCAGTCTGCTTGGGAATGTGGTCTATTCTCTATTACTGGAGATCTTTAAATATGAGCTAATCACAGTCAGTTCTATATATAGTGGGGCTGGTGTGATAGCTTGGCAAACAACAGAGAGCTATATGCTAGACAATTTATTTGATTTGTTGCCTTTTCTAAACTGGTCAAAATTAGATTTGTATTTAATTAATCTAAGGTTTCCTCCAGATATTTGTGCTGCTAGCATTTCCATTGGGGAATGTACATTATACCCTGGTAATTTCCTGGTCTTGACTATCTTGGGAACATGAGAATGTCTGGGCTTTCCTGAGAGAACACATTATTATCTGGTAATCTTAGTGTATCTCAGAGTTTCACAGAAAACCAACCAGCTAACTGCCAAGTCTAGAACTGATTTCAAAAGGTCTCTAGGTTGAAGATTAACCAGAGTGAGTTGGGACTTTGAGACTGGTATCCTTATAACCCTTGTACTAGTGAGACCCTATTTCATCCCAAGTATGAATTAGAGATGTCAGTGGACCCCGAATACCATTAGGAAAACAAATACCTCAACATAATTTTTGATTCATCTCTGGGGCTTCCCAATTGCATTTCAATGTTCAGATACTCCACAACAATTTCCAAAATCAAAATATGCCTTTACAGCTCACTATCTTTCATAAACATGATATTCTAAAAGTGTTATCATCACAGGAAGTATACACTAAAACTTAAATCTGCAGAAAGTCCTGGGACATTAAAAAAAAAAAAAAAGTCCTTTAGTTCATAAAATCCAATACATCTCTGGACTGCTAAGGTTCAAAAACAGTTGTTGTGAGGGACCCAACATTGAGCTAGATAAAATTTACTAGGGTTAAGTAATTATTTATTTTAAATATATTAGAGGAGCTTCTCCATGTGAGAAGTTAGTATGCTAGAATAAGTTCTGAATTAACAGAAAAGTCAACTTGGTTGTAATTTAACTAAAGTTAACTGAGCATGTAACCAGCTAGGAATGTATACTATTCTTTTAAAAATTACTTCCTGAGAAAACTAAAACCAAGTAAAATCCTAATAATACTTCCTACAATTAAGAAAGGAGAGTAAATAGTATAAAAATGTATTAGCCATACTGAATAGAAGGATGTAGAGTTTACTTTAGGAAAATCAACTAATATGTTACATTTGAAATTGACAACATCTATTTTAAAATGTAATGGAAAGGGGTTAAAATGGACATACTGAAAAAGAAATCTTCTTGGTTTCCCTCCATGGAAAGCGAAGGACCAATGTGCGAACTCCATTGTGAACCTCAAACACAAGGACACCTTTAGAACAGACTCCAAGCAATATTCCAGTTTGTGACTTTTTCTCAGGGTGCACTCGATGAAAATGAACTCCATATTCTGTCAGCCTTTGACAGACCTGTGGGAACAATACCACACCATAGCAATGCACCTTAGTAAAGGGTGGCATACAGATACAGAAGTTGTACCATCCTAGTTTAACATGGCAAGAACAGTTTTTTCAACAAATGTGCTGAATCAAATAGATATTCACATGCAAGAAAATGAATCTTGACCCTTACTACACCCAGTATATGAAAATTAACCCCAAATGGATCACAGACCTAAATATAGCAGCTAAAGCTGTAAAGCTTAGAAAATCTTTGTGGGTGTGGGTTTGACAAAGATATCTTTAATGGGACATAAAAAACATGAATCTTAGAAGGAAGAATTGGTAAACCGAAAATTTTACTCTTCAAAAGTCAATGATAAAATATAAAGGCAAGCCACCGACTAGGGGATATATATAAAAAGCAACTGCATCCAGAATACATTAAAAAAACAGGTACTTCTCAGCGATAAGGAGACACTTAACCAGATACAAAAAGGGGCAAAATATTTTATTAGACACTTCAACAAAAAAGATATATGAATGGCAAATAATGAAAAGATGCTCAACATGAAAGTAATTAGGGAAATATAAATTAAAACCACAATGATATACCATTACTTACCTATTTCAATAGTTAAAGTGTAAAGGACTGAACATACCAAGAATTTTGAGGATGCAGAACAACTAGAAATTTCACACACTGCTGGTAATACTATGAAGTTGGACAACCACCTTAGAACATTTGACAGTTTCTTATAAAGTTAAACATACACTTACCATAGATCCCAGCAACCCTACTACTAGGTAGTTACTCAGAAGAAATATAAACCATATGTTCACATAAAAATGTGTATTTGAAAGTTTATAGCAGCTCTATATCCATCAACTGATGAAAGTGTAGTACAAAGGAAAACTACCCAGCAATAAAAAAAAAAAAAAAAAAAAGGAAAGAAAGAAAAGAAAAAAAACCCTACTGATACACACCATACTATGGATGAATCTCAGAAGTATTATTCTAAGTGAGAAGAGCCAGATACAGAAGACTACATAATACGTAATTCTTTATATGAAATTCTAAACAAGAAAAAACTATGGTGATAGAAAGCAGATCAGTAGTTGCCAAGGGCTGCGGTGGGGGTGGGGGAAGTGGACTGATTGTAAAGGGACATGAAGACACTTTTTGGTATTGGAAATGTGTTATATCAGGGGTGGGTAAAACCTTTTCTTTGAAGGGCCAGATATGGGGCACCTGCCTGGCTCAGTCCAAAGAGCATATGATTCTTGATCTCAGGGGTGTGAGTTCAACCCCATCCTGAGTGTAGAGATTACTTAAATAAATAATTAAAAAAAATATAAAGGGCCAGATAGTAAATACTTTAGGCTTTTTAGGCGTCATATGATTTCTGCTGTAACTACTCAATTCTGCTGTTGTAGTGCGAAAGCAGATAGACAATATGGAAACAAATGAGCATGGCCAAGTTCTGACAAAACTTTATTTACAAAATATGCAAGCCACAGTTTGCTAATCCTTGTTCTTCATCATGATTATACAGATGGTGGTATATATATATTTCTCAAACTATATATATTTCTCAAAATTTACTGAACACTCAAAAGTTATGAATTTTATTGTATGTCAATTATGCCTCAATAAAGCATATTTGCAGAAAGATAAAAGTTTTTCAAAGGTAATGCAATATATAGCAGAAGTGTAACTTTAGAAAGGTGTATTAATGAGATTTAAAAAACCTCAGGTTAGAAGAAAGATGCTGAAGTTAAAGAGAACAGAGTAACAGTATACATTATTAGGAGTAGGGCAACCTACTGATGCATTACGCACACTACTTACACAGAGAAAGCTAATGCTCAGAAAGGTTAAACAGATTGTCCAAGTTCACACAGCTGGTTGAAACAAGAACTCAAGTGCAAGACTCTCTGACTAGAAATCCCCATACAAATTCTTACCACTGTGCTAATCTGCTTTCTACCTTTGCTAATAAAAAATGACAGAATTTGATATTTATGTCCTACAAGTATAAAAATGTAATAACCAAGGGAAAATTTAACTACGTAATTTAATGCCTTTAAACGTTGACTCAAACAAAATAAACCACCTTGTCTTTCATACCATAAACTCTAGATTAAAGCTGGTGTAAGTCTGTGAGTGAAACCCTTTCATAGACACTTCTAGGGCTGGGAAACTTGGCTCCCTCCAATAAGGAGCAGCAAATGGAAGGAATACTGTTACACGCTAGGGAGGTGAACCAGGAGAATGTTCTGAAAGTTTCTCTTTTCAACAGAATACTATACTTGCTATTCTTATTGGAAGTTAACATAGTACTATCTTTCCTGATCACAAACGCACTATTTGTCTGAGGTCTCAAAGAAAGCTGGTGGCAGAACTAGAATCATAAGTGAGTTTTTTCTGGCCCCCTTCCATTATGTGAATTATTAGATGTTAGTTGAAAGACCATTTTTAGAAGATATAATTGAATTTTAAGCCTTTTAAGAAAAAAAAACAGTAATTCTAGAATCAATATGAACTCGAATCCTATATCCAGTCAGTCACAAAATTCAGTTGTTACTTTATAATGCTTCTTGATATGTTTATAATGTATTTTGAGTATGGAATGGAATAAAAGCAAAGAATCCATAGCCAGATAGATATGGGTTCAAATCACTGTTTTACCCTACATACCGGCCATCGACTTGGGAACATTACATTTCCTCTTTGAGCTTCAGTTCTCTCTTTTACAAGATAACTAAAATATCATGGTTTTAGTCAGGAATAAGTGACATGAGATAATGAATAGTATCCAGTTATTGGTTAATGAGGTTTTAGATATATGTCCTCCAATATTTCTTGCTTACTTTGAAAAAGATACAAAGTTTATCATTTGTAATCTTACATACTTACCTTTAAAAATTCTAACTCTGTCTCTTTTTCAGAAGCTCCCACATAGGTATTATGTAATTTGGGTAACTCTTCTTTAACATAGGATAAATCAAGTTTCTCCATCACTCTGGGAGGCAAATAATGTTCTAGTCTAAAATAAGACACACCATGAACCTGGAAAAGAAAATTAAAAACAAAAATTTTTTTTTAACATTTATTTATTATAGAGAGATAGAGAGAGACAGAGACACAGAGCATGAGCAGGGGAGGGGTAGAGAGAGGGGGAGACACAGAATCTGAAGCAGGCTCTAGGCTCTAAGCTTTCAGCACAGAGCCCGATGCGGGGCTCAAACTCACAAACTGTGAGATCATGACCTAAGCCGAAGTTGGTCACCTAACCAAGTGAGCCACCCAGGTGCCCCAAGAGAATGTTTTTATAAGCAATTCTGTTTGCCTTCTTCATCCTATCTTAAAGTTCTTGCCTAAACTGAGAGGTAAGACACCAAAAAAAAAAATTTTTTTTTTGTTTATTTATATTTTGAGAGAGAGTGAGAAAGAGAGAAAGCAGGGAGGTGCAGAGAGTCAGAGACTGAATCTGAAGCTGGTTCTAGGCTCCGAGCTGTCAGCACAGAGCCCAACATGGAGCTCAAACTTGTGATCTGTGAGATCATGACCTGAACCGAAGTCAGACGCCCAAAGGATGGAGCCACCCAGGCGTCCTGAAGTAAGACACTTTTATTTAGACTTCTCCCTGAGGAGTTTTAGAGGGAATGCATCAATCTTTGTCTTTCATTGTGAGGTAAAATGATTGAACTGATTAACAAGCTTAAGGAGACAGACAACAAGGGGCAAATATCACTACAGTCAGGGTTAATGTTGTGAAGGATGCTACTCGAGTCGCAGAATCTTGCCCTTGCTTCTTCTGAGATCCACTTTTTTCTGGAATAATTGGCCGTGAACATCTGTTCTCTGCACTGTGAGCTCTGTCAGGTTCTCAGGCTATTGCTGCATGGATCCATGTGGAAGGCAGAAGACCCCTTAGATCTAGATTAGGCTGGTAACCCCTGTGCCTAGTATCTATTAATTAGAAATTGGGAGAAGATATCCTGAAACTATGAAACAGGAAATTTTACATAGGAGAAAAAAAAAAAAGGAAAGCTACAATGTATGATTAAAAAAAATTTTTTTTTATGTTTATTTTTGAGAGACAGAGACAGAGTGTGAGCAGGGGAGGGGCAGAGAGAGAGGAAGACACAGAATCGAAGCAGGCTCCAGGCACAGAGCCTGACGTGGGGCTGGAACCCACAAACTGTGAGATCATGACCTGAGCCGAAGTCGGACACTTAACCGACTGAGCCATCCAGGAGCCCCTATGCTGTATGATTTTATATACAAATGTATGCAGGGAACCTGGTCACTTTGAGGTACTAAACTAGCCTCAAAAATCTCCAAATCTAAATAGCAAACACATGAACTAGGTTCAGTTCTTAATTATGTTGAGGATAAAAGTATTAATAAAAAGGTGGCCCTGGAGAAAAGCAAATCCTACCTCTGGTTGATAATCTCCATATTCAGCCTGGAGAGCCAAGGATGCCAGCAATAAAGAAGTCTCATCATCACAGTGCACCCTCTCCTCCAAGATATCCTTTCGGAGCTGAAGATAATACTGATGACAGGTCAGAGTATGTCTAGAACAATAAATGCACGCAGAAAACATGTAAACTTTATCTTGAATCTAAGGTGGTTTTTATTATTGGCCTATAAATTTAGTTCCCAAGATGGTTTATTATTAAGCTTTTTTTTTAAATGTTTATTTATTTATTTGGGGACAGAGAGAGAGAGAGAGAGCGTGCATGAGCAGGTGAAGGGCAGAGAGACGGGGAGAGAGAGGATCCCAAGCAGGCTGTGTTGTGAGCATGGAGCCCAACAAGGGGCTCGATCTCATGACCATAAGATCATGACCCGAGCCAAAATCAAGAGCCAGACGCTTAACTAACTGAGACAGCCAGGTGCCCCTATTATTTAGCTTTCAAGGCACAAGAATTTAATAAACTATGTTGAAGGAAATATTCCTTTTATGATAATAACATTATCATTGGTCAGAATCAAATAATTCAGAAGAAGTAAATTAAATGGTCAAAAGACTAGGCACCAAAAAGAGAAAGACAGAAACTCTTGTGTACTCACTGTATAAGAGTAACATCATCCATGAAAAATTTAATCCGGAAAAACAAAGTAAAATTAACAGTGGCTTTGCTCTTTTTCTTTGGTTCTTCTTTCCATCCCTCTGGGGCCACTTTGGTTAATTTTAAATCAGGATCAACAAAGAAATATTCATTATCTAAAACAGAAAGAGAAAACATTCAGATATAATAAAATACTTTAATGTTTTCTTCTGATTCCGTCAGGTTTTTTTTTTCTTTTTTATCAGACTTGCACAAGACAGTTTCACACGAGAATAAAACCGGATTTCTAAGGAGTACGGCAAGGAACTCTGAGGCACTCCATGTGGATGGGGGCAAGATGCTAGGGCTCTGTCTTGTAAGAATGAGGGCTCTATGGGCAGACAGAACTGGCTTCAACACCACTACATCATTTACTATCTGCGGGACGCTCAATAAATTATTTAACCTTTCTAGACATCAATTTTCTTGTCTGTAAAATCAGGATAGTGCAAATTCCTGCTTTCTAGCATTGCTGTAGGGAACAAATGACCTAACGTATATAAACCACTTGGTAAAACACGTGGCATATGGTAGGCATTCAATAAATATTACCTATTATTTATTATTATTGAGCTTCCAACCGAAACCTAGGAGAAACAATACTCATCATTTTATTTCTATTTTTAATTCATTTAAATATTATTGATTTTCCAAGTAAAAATTATTCAATAAAATCTGACTTGTCCAGAATGTTTAAGAAATTAATGTATTATAAATAGAAATTCTGATTAATTATTCATGTGAATGGTGTCACCTGATTAGTCCAAAATTACAACTAGTAAAGTGACAGAACATTAGTAGGCACTAATTTAACATTTATTGGATGACTCTACCAAGTGAATTATTAGTTTTTAAGAAACAAGAATTCAAAAACTAAGTTGAAGAAAACATTTCTTTTGTGACAAAGAAGACATTATCCTGATCTTGTAGGGTTTCAGGATAATTTGATCCTTAATTGTAATTTATAGTACTCTGTTGTCTAAGCTAAGTGAAATTTTGAGGTAAATAGGAATCTAAAATATTAAAGAGTGACTTATAAATATAATGATTTATTAAAGAAGCATTTATTAAAGCCCAACTCCAAAGCAAGCAGCAGCTATGGAAATTCGAAATGATAAATAGGAATGGTTTCTTTTTAAAAAAAAATTTTTTTTTAAATTAAGTTTATTTATTTTGAGAAACACAGACAGTGTGAGTGGGGAAGGGGCAGAGAGAGAGAGAGAGAGAGAGAGAGAGAGAGAGAGAATTCCAAGCAGGCTCTGCACCATCAGTGCAGAGCAGGATGAGGGGCTTGAACTCATGAAACTGTGAGATTATGACCTGAGCCAAAACCAAGGGTTGGATGCTTAACCGAATGAGCCACGCAGGCACCCCTAAATGTTTTATTTTTTGAGAGAGAGAGTGCAAGCAGGGGAGGAGCAGAGGGGGCGCCGCGGGGACAGAGGATCCAAAGCAGGCTCCATACTGATAGCAGCGAGCCCTACTGTAGGGCTTGAACTCATGAACTGTGAGATCACAACCTGAGCCGAAGCTGGATGCTCAAGACTGAGCCACCCAGGCCGACCCAATAGGAGTGGTTTCTACTGAAGCTGTGCTCTGAGCCCACTGTGAATGTTTCAAAGTTCAGTGCACATAAAGCTTAAAAAATATGTAAAATGACTCATTTGCAGTCATGTACTGAAAACATTTAAAAAAGACACTGTATATTTCTTTTTGGATAGTAGGCTGAAGAAGTTGATGTGAGTGGGGATTCAGAAACAGGATCCTGCTATATATTCAAATTCAGATTAGCAGGATACTTAATTTCTAGAGTACATATGTAGGCAATTGACATATATAATGGTCCCCAAAACAGAATAATTAAAATCCACTTTTGTATAGTGAGAGCTAAAGGAAAATCTTCATGGTCAGGTATAGAAGACGCTACAAGACACAGCTATTAAAACAGTGAACCTAATTAGGAGAAGGGAGTTCCTAACTCCTACTTCTCAATGCTGACATGTTCATGTAGTTAACATTTCCCAAAACAAGTTGGGCAATAACAGGTATGGAAGTCAGCTTGTTGCCAAGTTTCTATACTACACCCTGAACTTAAAATATCTTGGTACCTCTGAGGGTAGCTAAAGCAAACAAATGATGTTCCACTAAGCCAATGTGGGCCACAACCATATCAAACACATCTTTACATATAGTTTTGGTATCACAAGTCAGTTCCAGTCTCTGCCCACTCAGAAGCATTATGTTTACTTTTCTTCGGTTATCTTCATTCTTCCCTTTCTTGGTCTACAATTGGAAAAAAAAAAAGGAAGGACATCTATTAAAATGAATATTATAAGAATTTCAACTGTTTTTTAAAACAGTCATTACGGAAAATACTTTCTAAGAGTGACACAAATTGGTTTTATTACTTACAAGGATAGATCGTGGCAAATCCAAAGATATAAAGGGTTCAATCGTCATTTTCACAAACTCGGGGCCAAAGAAATTCTGCAAATCACATAGGTAGAATGAACAGTATTTACCATTTACTCTAGTGCTTTCCTTAAAGGGAAAATAATACAATAATAATATAAACAGAAGTTCTTCCTCAGTTTCATCTTCAACAGTGATGTCAAATGTAAAGCCTTGCTTCATACTGTTTTATAAGTTTTTCTTTTTTTGGCCTTTAGATAAACTCAGATGCTCAAACACAGTGGTAGTCTTAATTACCGATGTAATACAGTTATCAAGTTCATGATAAGGATTCGGTTTAGTACTGCTAATGTGTCAAGTGATTGAACACAGTTTCATTTGTTTTAGAGAGTGATATTTAAAGTATTCTAAAACAAATCACAGTTAAAGGACAACATGTACTTGTAATTACAAAATATACATATCTATTCATAATCATGTTTTTGGAACACTGTGACACTGTATCTTTTTTCTTTTTCTCTAAATAGTGACAACTAGGGATATTAAGGCATCAGTCTTTGTCCCCAACTGCTGCCTCTAGTGAGAAAACATTGTCTCAGAAGATGGGGGAGATGGGGGAGACAAAAGTGGAGTCCACACACTGCATTTACTGCTTTTTAATCTAGTCTTTTCCTTTACCTCTTGTATATCTAGAAGTTTTGCCAAGAGTGGATAACTAGTTGAGGAAACAACTTAAACTCTAGATGGGAGTAGGATTCAGAATAGACTGAAAGCTTATGTCCAAATGGACAAGGGCTATCTTGAGGCCAAAGACAACAGGTGGTGTGTGTGCATGCGTGTGTGCTCGCGTTAATGCACATGCATGTGTTTGCACTAATGAAGGTTACCAGAGTTTTATTGGTTTTTTTTTTTTTTTTTTTGGTTTCTTCTTTGGCTTCATGGTGTGGGAATTCTATCCAATTAACCAAGTGTGGAACATGTGACAGATACCATTTAAGTAAAACTTTAACATTAAGTGCCTGTTAATACTCAACGAACCAATTGGTAGGCCACATTTTAAACGAGAATAGAAATAGAGCAGAAAAGATGAAAATGGTCTGCCGTGGGAAACACAGAATCTAATACAGATCAACTAAGGCAACAGTATATAAACAAGTTAAAGTGTGTCTGCACCAAAAGTAACAGAAAAAAATTAAAGGGAAAGAATACCATTTATGAATCTCTAATGAGCCACAGTTCTGCATTAGAACTGTGCATATATATATACATATATATATATATATATATGTATATATATATGCGCTCTTTATGCTTTATGCATGCCTTTAATTATTGGGGACCCAACTAAATTGTACAATATTCTGCCTAGTGCTTACTTTTGACAAAGGTATTGGTTCTAATCATAAATTGATGAGACCTCATTGAGTTTCTTCCTTTCAGCTTAAAATAAATTCAGTTATGTTTTATTAGAATCTAATAACTTTAAAATTGGATAATATCTTATAAAGTATGACCCAATACCACATTCTAAAAATTAGCATGAGTAAGGCACAAACTGGTTTAAAAATTGACCTAAAGTCATTTAACAGCATTATTAACAATAGAAACCAAGTCTTCGAATGTGTGGTTCAATGCAATTTTTACCCAATACTATTTCTTCTCCTTAGAAAACTATGACAGAAATTTGAATTCTCTCAACTCTAGGGCATACAAATGTGCTTTTAAGATAATTCTTTGAAATAAGCAACAAAAAACAAAACAGAATGGGGTAACACACTTTGTGCAGAGCTAAACAGAAAAAAATTCACTCTAGATTTTATTACTTTTACTACTATTTATTTCATGTTTGAAGAGTTATTTGTGAAGGAACAATACAAAAAAAGATACTGCCTCACCTATCAAATTTATGATGATAAAAAAATGACAGTATCCAGAGTAGGTAAGAATATCGCGAAAAGGCATGATCACAGGAAGCATAAATTGGTACAAACTTTTGAGGGGCAATTTGACAATACATATCAAATGTCCTAAAAGGTGTTGGCCTTTGACTTGGCTATTCTATTGGGAGGAAATTACCTGCAAAGATTTAGCTAAAGGGATGTTCATCGGAGCGTTGCTTACAATAGCAACAACAACAAATTAGAAATATTTTTCATGTCCAATAACTGGAAACTGATTGAAGAAATCACCATACATGATAAAGGCACATAATGGAGTATTTTACAGCCATTAACAATATTATAGAAGATGTTAAATGTTCAAGATATTTTACATGAGAGAATTGTTTATTTTGAGCTTATGTTTATAAAATTATATAGGACATATGTTGAAAGAAAAATATAAACTAACTGAACATTTAAAAAATCCTCCACTGATACAAGATGCAGATTTGTTCCTTTTGTCTTTGAATATTGTAATATAAAGATATGATACTTGGAACTAATGTGGTCATCTTTTGACTACAAAATAAATTGCTATCAAAATTCTGAAAATGGCAGAGCAGAAAGTTTGAATGCATTTCATAACATTCTTGAGCTTCTGAACCAACATTTAGTTCTCTATTCCTGATCTTGATTTGTGGGATAATAAATTTCTTAATATTAAAAGATAATCTCCTACATTGCTGAATAAATCTAGGTGACTTTAAGGATCATGAATATACTTTTAAAATATACAGTTATTATAAATCCATTTAATGTTATTCTAAAAATGAAATCATGAAAACAGCTAAATATTTAACATCAACCAATATGATATTTAACACTAATAGATTAATATGGGATTTCAATTTCATCTACAGGCAACTTTAGGACACCTATAGAATTCAAAAAGTATTTTGCATACTATTTCCCTGTGAGACCAAGTTTATTTATTTTATTTTTTCCATAAATAAATTTTATTTATTTATTTATTTATTTATTTATTTATTTATTTATTTATTTAATTTTTTTTAAATGAAATTTATTGTCAAATTGGTTTCCATACAACACCCAGTGCTCATCCCAAAAAACGCCCTCTTCAATACGCATCACCCACCCTCCCCTCCCTCCCACCCCCCATCAACCCTCAGTTTGTTCTCAGTTTTTAAGAGCCTGTGAGACCAAGTTTAAATGCAGTAATCTGAGAATTAACTTACCCTCAGTTTTCTCTGGGTCATGGCTGTTTCAAGGGCCATTTCTCTTAAGGGATCCCTGCTGATGTCAAGCATAGAGGCTTTGATTGTGTCTCCTGGATACAGGCTCAACCGAGACTGTCTAAGGGCCATTCTGGCTTGCAGCTGCATCATTTCTTCTTCTTGCCGTTTTAGCATAATCTCTTGATTAATTAAGTTGCCTTCAAGGGGTGTTTCATATTGTCTACTATATAGAAAAGAGAAAAGGGTTGGGAAGAAAATAATTATTTTAAGTCCAATCAAGGAAAAAAAAAACATGTTAAGTAAGGTATCAAGAATTTACGCAGATTTTATTTTGTCATCTCAGAATAACCCGTGCAGTAACATTTCAATCCTACTTTTTTAATGTATCGATATAGTATGCTGCCCCATTTTCACTGGATAGATCTATATGTTCCACCTCTTCTCTGAACATTCTAGCATCCTCTGAACACTGCTTCCACTGCGATTCTCTTCAGATGGGGCTGTTTTATTCTTAGAGTCCTGTATGTACCACTGGGCCTGGAGATGGGATAGAGATTCCCCTTAATTCTTCTATCAGCTTCCTGACCCTTGTTGACCTACAACAGCCCCCAGCCTCCCTGAAGTACATGCTATGAAATCACTCAATCCACTGCTCTGCTTTGCTGTAGATATTTATTGTCCTATTGATCAACACTCCCTTATTCATTAAAGATTTAAGTGCCTGACTCAGTCCTCTTCTCCACCAGTGCTCCTGTCATCATTTAAGGTGGTGTCACATAGACTGAGGAGTCCTCCAGCACTCTGGCCTCCTCCACTTCTGCCAGCCATCTACTCCCATGGTCATGCTGCCTATAAACAATAACTGTCTATTTCTATCCTCCAATGCCCTCTCCATATAATCCCTTCTTTTTTTGTCTTTTTTCTTTTTCTTTTTAGCTCACTACTTCGAATACCCTTCTTCAAATAATTCATTGACTCCATCACTTTCTGTTATCTCTTTGCCCTTATCCTGCTTGAATTCCAAAGCCCATTATTAAAATCACCCCTTTGCAAACAATCTCAACTCTCCTGAAACTGCAGAACCATGCTGACTGATCTCATTGGGCTCTCAGCACTGCCTGGTAACTCATTTTCTTAGAGAACTATTTTATATCTTCTTCCTTCCCTTTTCTTTTCAAAGCTCAGATACTCTCTCCTTCTCTACTGATGACCTTTCCCCAGTTGTCTTGGTGAAATAAGAAGCAATCAGGAAGTAACTTCCTCATCCTTCTACCACCAAACTTTCCACATCTACGTCCATATATTCTGCCTTCTCTTCTGTTACAACGATGGATCTCCTGCACACTCACATGGGCCCAATACCTCTACTGTGCATAAAATTCCACCCCCTCTCCTACTCAAAGACTTTGCTCCTGCAATTATCCCCTCACATGCATTGTACACTATGTTATTTTCATTAGTATACAAAAATGATTACTATTTCCTACTCAGAACAGAAAATCCTCCTTTGGTTCTACAACCCCTTTTGGACTCTATCCCATTTTTTTTCCTGCTGTCTTTTAGAGTAAATCTCTTCAAATTATTTAAGCTTTATCTCTACTTCATCTCCCAGTCTCTTAGCCTCAAACCAATGGTTTTAGTCCCTACTATTCCACCGAAGCTGTTCACAAAAATGACTGACCTCTATGCTGTCAAAGCCAAAAGATAGTTATCAATTTTCATTTTACTTGACCTCTAAGTGCCAAAAGATATAGTTGCTCAGTCCTTCCAATTCTTAAAACATTTCCCATTGGGAAGTCCATGCTCTTTTTATTTTCCTTCTACTTTAGTGGCTCTTCCTCCTTAGTCTCTTTTGCTGGCTCCTCCTTTGTTTATAATCTAGTGTTTAGACTACAACAGCCCTCAGCCCTCCAGATTTTCCAAGTCTCCATATATACTCCATACCTACATGATCTCATCTAATTACATGGCCTTAATTACTTTACATTTTCCTATAACCCAGTCTCTCCTCTGAATTCTAATTCTATTTGCCTACGTGAGTGTTTTACTTGGATGTTAATATCCATCCTTAGGTTAATATGTCTCAAACCAGATTCTTGATATTTCTCCCCCATGTGGAAGCTTTTTTCAAACTGGTTGTTTACAACACAACTGGGAATCATTCTTGATTCCTCTATCTTGCAAATCCCATGTCCAATTGAGTAGCAAATCCTGTAGGCAGAACCTTGAAAATATCTGTATCTGAGTCTTCTCTATCACCAACATACTAGTCTGTGCTGTATCCATCCAAATGTACTACTATCACTGTCTAACTGGTCTCTTGCTCTAATCTGTTCTTCACAGAACAAAACAGAGTAATCCCATTAAAATGTAAATTAGATTTAGGTTTTCAAGCCATCCAATGGCATCCCATTAAACTTAGAATAACATCTAAAGTATTCACCTAAGTTTCTGAGGTCTGACATGATTTGGGTCCTGGTTACCACCCACTCTGCCCCCTTCACTCATCCTGCTGCACCCACACTGTCCTTCCTGTATTCCTCTAATAGTCTAACATGCAACACATCTCCCATACCTCTGCTTCCTCAAGGCCTCTACTTTTGTAATTTCTTTTGTCTGGAAGAAACCCTCTGCCTCCTGATATCTGCATAGTTCACACTGTCCCTTAAAATAGTTTTCTCTTCAAATGTAACCCTTTGGAGAGGACTTCTCTAATTGCCCAACCTATGTAAAATAGAACTTGGACATCACACCCCTGCACTCTCTATCCTTTTAGCCTGCCTTCTCTTTGTTTTTTTTTTTTTTTAATGAAATTTTCAATGAAAAAACATTTTATTATTGGGGCACCTGGGTGGCTCAGTGGTTAAGCATCCGACTGTTGATTTCGGCAGAGGTCATGATCTCATGGTTGTGAGATGGAGCCCCATGTGTCAGGTTCATGCTGGGTGTTGGAGCCTGCTTAAAATTCTCTTTCTTCCTCCCTTTGCCCCTCCCCCGCTTGCATGTATCTGCTTTCCCTTAAACAATTTTTTAAATTATAAAAGTGTAGTTGATATACAGTGGTTTATTAGTTTCAGGTGAACAACATAGTGATGTGACAATTCTATATTATTCAATCTTACCACATTAAGTGTCATCACCATACAACATTATTACAATATTCCTAAGTATATCCCCAATCCTGTATTTTTCCTTTCTGTGACTTATTTATTTTATAACTGGAAGACCATACCTTTTAATCCTCTTTATCTAATCCTCCTTCATCCCTTCCCACTTTGGCAATTAACAGTTTGTTGATTAGTAAGTCTGTTTGTGTTTGTTCATTTGTTTTGATTTTTAGATTCCATATATAAGTGAAATCATATGGTATCTGTCTTTTATTTCACTCAGCATAATACCCTCTAGGTCCATCCATGTTGTCGCAAATGGCAAGATCTCATTCTCTTTTATGGCTGGGTAATATTTCATTGTGTGTGTGTGTGTGTGTGTATGAGAGATAGAGAGAGAGAGAGAGAGAGTCTGTGTTTTCTTTACCTATTCATCTACTGATGGGCACTTGGGTTGCTTCCATCTTGGCTATTATAAATAATGTTGCAATAAACATATAGGTGCATATATGTTTTTAAATTTGATATTTTAATTTTCTTTGGGTACATATCCACTAGTGGAATTATTGAATCATATGATAGTTCCTTTTTAATTTTTTGAGGAACCTCCACACTGTTTTCCACAGTGGTTGCACCATTTTACATTCTTAGCAACTGTGCCTGAGGATTCCTTTTTCTCTATATCCTCGCCAATGCTTGTTTCTTATCTTTTTGATTTTAGCCATTCTAACAGGTATGAGATGATATGCACTGTGGTTTTTAAATTGGATTATTTGGCTTTTTTTGGGGGGAGGGTTGAGTTGTATAATTTCTTTATATTTTAGCCATGATCCCTTATCAGATATTTTCATATAAATATTTTCTCCCATTCAATAGGTTGACTTTTCATTTTGTTTATGGTTTCCTTCTATGTGCACTCTCTATCCCCTTAGCATGCTTCATTTTTCTTCAAAGCACCATCATTATCTGATTTTTTTTTTTTTTTTTTATGGTCTTGTTCATGGCTTTATCTACAGTACCTAAAAGTTGCCAGTACATGGTAGGTTCACAGGAATCATTTCTTGAGCAAATGACAGAATATAATATTATGGCTCTCTCACTTAAGGGGGTCAAGTATAATAATAAGAATTTGAATCTAGACATTTTAACTCACACCTGTTATTTTCATCAACTATATTGGCCTTCTTGTTCAAATTATTTTATACCATAGCTACAAACAGGTAGCCAAAATGACTAATTATCATTTAATCTCTCTCAACACAATATCTGGTTGAAGTTCCTATAAAGGCTAAAAAGTTTGAGACCAAAAAAAAAAAAAAAAAACAAAACCAAAAAAAACAACAAAAAACCCAAAATACAACAAAAATAAAGACAAAGCAAACAAAAGAACAAAACTAAGAAAATCTGGATCATTTAGGAATGAATAAACAGGTTGTTTTAAGTCAGAAAAACAGGCTACCATGTCAAGCAAATAGGTTCAGAAGCCATGGGAATTGTACTACGTATAAACTGAACTTTGTAAGTTAACACAGAAAAAACTTAGAGATGTTCTTTGGAAAATAGCTTTGAATATCCTTTTTGGTCACTGAAAGACACTTTTGATAACTCAGAATCAAAAAATTCCTCATTCTGCTGCATCTGACTCATAGTTTCCTGTTAATTTCCCCCCACCCTTTACGATACAAATCAATAGACTGCCTGGATCTGTTTTTCCATTTAATTCTAGCTAAAGGGAATGGAAATTTTTATAAAGAAGCATGCAACATGTCAAAATACAACACTATTTATAGATCTCACAAATATATGACTTAAAGAACAAAACAGGACCTCCTAATTGTGTGCCAGCATGCTAAGGATGTTATCAGAAACCTTTGTATACATTCAGAAAATTCTGTGCTTGAATAAGGAATTTAGAGTATTTTAGTTAATGTGTTTTCCTGTGGGCAGAAAAAGAGGGTGAGACTTGTCTAAAAGAAGTTGAGTTTAGCATATTACATCAAGTTTAATATATACAGACTTAACAATCTACTTCTTGAAATATTTTTTATTATGTTTTCATCTAATGGAGATGCTATGGATGCTACATGGAGTTTTTTTCTCCTCTTAAAGTATGAACTAAAAGATAGTTTATCATTAGAACACAATTTTATAAGCTAAAGTGACCTTAAAATTAACATCCCCTAAAAATAAAATCAGTCAGAACTAAGGTTCTCTCATAATCTTTTGAGGTAACTCACCAAGAAAATTGAAATAAGGCTCACAAAATGACTTAATTTTATTTGGAGGAATATATTTTTAAATAACTAACAAATGAACTATAAAATCAATTAATTTTTAAATCATAAGCTTAATAATTCTCCTATTGTTATCTTTACTCATGCTTTTCATCAACCTAAAGGGCATCATACTATTAATATAAATTTTCTCCAAATTAAATATATAGATAGGAGTGACTCCCTCAATTCATCATAGAGCTTAGTGCATTTCAATATTTGCTTCTTACTGCTGTTCATCTCCAAATGCTTTTGTGTCTTTAAGAAAATGTATAATACCAAACATAAATCTTTTTGTCTCTTACCCCTTTGTTCAAAATTACTAAGTCGGGGTCTCACCACATTGGGGTCTTATTAATATAAAATTCTATTATGCAAATATAACACAGCTTTAGGTAAATGAATACTTATTAGAGCTTTCCTCAAAGTAAATAAAGTATCATGGACTATCTTAAAAAAGCATAAGAGAGAAGAGAAAAAGACATAAATTTAATAAAAAATGGAATGCTGAAAGGAATTACTTTAGTGCAATGTAATTAATTGCTTGGATTCTAAACCCTAGATAAATTGTCTGCTTTAATCACATGGCTAGGGTTACCTGGTCTATTAATAGTTTACGGGTGTGAAACAGTGTCTACCAGAATTAATTAGCTTACGGGCAAGTTTCTGTTAATCTCCAAATGATTCTTTTGTATATGGTGGCACTTGAATTAAACGAACTGAGGTATCAAATTTAAAAGGATTTGCATGGTTTCTAAGTAAATTCTAAAGCAACCTGTTTATAAATTTCAAATTAATGTTTAACATTAACAATATGCTTTATTCATGTAAGGGAACTGTGCACATGTGAAAAGGATACACAGCAATATATTCACTACTGGTTTGACACTTTTTGCTTTAAACAAAGTAAATCAATATACAGCTATGATACTACCATCCTAAGCCCAACACATGAATAATACCTAACATCTTATTAGAAAGTCGACCATTTCAGTATGAAAATGAACTCTAAACAGCCCAAACTGAACTTAAAAAAAAACACAAGTTAAAAAAACAAAAACAAAAACAAAAAAACACAAGTTAACCTCTTGTAAGCCAGTAAATATGTAGTGAATAATTAACTTTTTACATAATAGGTTATTTAGTAGTAACCTATTCATTATTCATTCAACAAATAATACTCCCTGAAAATCTGCTTGTGGAGCCTATTCAACCTTTCAAAAGAGAAATTATTGTCTTAGAAATCAAGGTTTACTATCTTCTCACAGATGCTTAATGCCATGCCTTCTGAACTTCCTGTTAATAAATGATTTTATATTCATATTAACAATTTTAATTTCAAACACAGACTATAAATAATCAGAGCCAATTCTAATTTTAAAAGATGCAACAACTCAAACTACTACAATGTCTTTCACATAATTAAATGAATTTCCAAGAATTAAAAAGAGGAGGGAAAGGGAAAATGGAGAAAATAGAGAAAAAAGGATAATTTTCAAAAATTCTCCTTGATTCTAATAAAGAAAAAAAACCCACGTGTCACTGGAAATATATTACTATTTTTCCTATCACATACCTTGGTCTCTGTGATGGGCCTTGACCTGGGGTTTCATCCAGCCCTGGGAGACCACTGTTGGACTCAAACCTTTTTGAAGCTTCACTTTTTCGTACTAAAGAATGAAAAAAAATAACACAGGTAATAAAAATATAAAGTAACTTATTTAAAACTAAAGCACTGAGCAGATACATAAGATAATTTTTACAAATTATATTCATACCACCAAATTAATGATATAATGTCATTAAACTCTTCAGAGGTAAGTTATTTTTGAAGACAGTGAATTATTTCCTATTATGAAAATGACTATATTGTTATTTGATGAAACTGCTATTAAGTTCCTATAATACTGTTAACATGAGTAACTGGCAGCTTTTTATAATTTTTAAATTTCATATAAAATTATTCTTTTGATACCTTATATCTTAACACTACTGAATAAGAAGAACATTCATGGATTCAAAAAAAAATTTTTTTTTTAACGTTTATTTATTTTTGAGACAGAGAGAGACAGAGCATGAACGGGGGAGGGTCAGAGAGAGGGAGATACAGAATCTGAAACAGGTTCCAGGCTCTGAGCTGTCAGCACAGAGCCCGACGCGGGGCTCGAACTCATGGACTGCAAGATCATGACCTGAGCCAAAGTCGTATGCTCAACTGACTGAGCCACCCAGGTGCCCCTGAAAATTCATGGATTCTTAAAAACATTTGGTAATTCAGATGCCTCTCACCTTGTCGGAAATCTGATTCAGAGGAAATAATAGATGGACTTTCACTGGAAGTACTAAAGATATCACTGTGGTAAGTTTTATATCTTCGAATTGGTTCTAAAAGAATTAAAAGAAAAACATTAGAAAGCAAATCCGTTTCTGTTCCACACAAATCAGATATTGCATTTACTCTTATGAGACTAGAACATTTTATGTATTGCTTTAAATTTACCAATTGCTGGATGATAAACAACGTGATTCCAATTTTGAGGCAGGTTAGCATACTGGTTAAGAACCTGGACTCTGACACCAGATTGCCTAGTTTGAATCTCAGCTCACTACTTTCCAGGTGTGTGACACCTTAAGAAGGTAACTGAAGCTTCCTGTGACTCATCTTCAGCTGAAAAGGGGGTATAATAATAGTGTACACCTAGTAGTGTTGTTGCGAGCATCAGATGAAGTGATATATGCAAAGCTCTTAGAACACAGTGGATGTTATATAAACATCATCATTAAGCAGTTTTTGAAAGATCACTATGTGTAATTCTCTGTGTTACATGCTATAAAGGAATAGAAAACCCAAAGACACAGTCCCAAGCTCAAATAATTTAAAATGTTTAAGGACAAAAATACTTAATTGAAGACAGGATGTTTAGATCTACCAGAATGAGATGAATAAGCACTGGGAGTGTGTGTGTGGGGGGGGGTACTTTGTGGGGTTGTGCAATGTGTGCCCTGTAAAAGGTGGGTAGGACCACATTAAAATAAAAATTCTATCTTCTAAATGTTTCTAATTCATTTCTCTTCTTCATACTCACAGTCATAGATCACTATTCATCTCATGTCTAGACTACTTCATGTATCCTAGATTCCCTCTTCTGCAATCTTACCCATTTCATATTATGATTCACATTACAGAGAGTGAACTTTCCAGAAATAAAAATCTGGGCATATTGCTATCATCTCTTAAAGTTTCAAAATACAGTTTATAAACTCCTTAGCTTGATATTCAAAGCCTTTAACAACCTGGTCTCTGACTACAATTATAGCAGTGGCTCTTCATATTGTGAAGTCACAGATACACTTGTTAGAATTAGATGGAAACTACAAACCTCTCTCCACCCACTCCCCAAAACATACAAAAATACATTTAAATAGGGCTTTAAAAACTCAATGTAAAAAAAAAATCGACTGAATGAGTTATCTGAATCTTTGTGGCAGATTGGAACGTCTGAGCACGATGTTAATCAGTGGATAATAAGCCTGCAGATTTGGAAAGACTGAAATTGCAAATGATAGTGGGGAAAATTGATGAAAAAATGTGCTGAAGGAGACAGGAAATGGAAAAACACCCCAACATACATGGATGGTCAGTTTGGCAAGGAGGAAGAACCTTTTCTTCATAAGAGAAAGAAATGATGAACAGGGAAAGAGTGAAAATATAGAAGGAATCCAGGATACTCATATCAGAAGTTGCCTTACTCCTGGTAATAAAAAAGTGCATTACTCCTGGGAATCAGTGGCCGGGAGCTTCAGAAGAGTAAAGAAATTCTGCTATGAAGAATTTACTGATAAGAGTCAGTAAAAACCACATGACACCCTTTATATAGCCATGAAAGTATAGATTAGGCTAGAATGCATGAATTTTATTGGAACCAATCAGAATGGTTTTGTGGCTTTTTCTTGGCAGTAGAGAAGGAAAACCATGGGAAACTCCTGGAACTGAGGGGAGACATGGGATGTATGACAGCACACAATGGAGACATGTGAGGAATTCTTTTTTTACTAGTTTGCAAGCTTGAGAACAGGAACTTTGCAGAATGAATTATTCCTGTGCTGCAAGGTGTTCACTAGAGATTGTTGAAGGAAAAAGAGATGGATAAATGAATGAAATAGTCAAATGGCATCACAGAACCAGGACGGAAATGATGTGCTGGCAGGATCGGGAGGTCATGCTGAGGCAAAACTTTAAAGAAGTGAGAGGAGTAGAAGTAAAAATGGTCGTGGGCTTGATGGAGATGAAGTTGCACATTGCTCTTGTGCCAATGTTTTCCTGGAACAGTAGGCATAATATAGAAGACCCCTACTTTGTTTAGCTTTATACACACTGAAAATGAGTATTAAATAATACTATAATTAGTGGAAAGGGTTTTAGGGTTGAAAATCCAAATATTTACCAGTGCTTCTAAAAAATGATTCCATTCTACCACAAGGAAGTCTTACAGTAAATAAGATAATTTTTAAAAAACTCCTCTGGTTTAAGATAAATGTGATTTGAAAAGATTGTAGAAGACATCAAACAATGGTTTTGTTTAATTCTATTTAAATATAATGAACATAGTTAAATGGTTACTTAAGAAGAACTGCTATTTTCAAGGGGCACTGACAAGCTTTTTGTTGTATTGTTATAGAATCCCCATGTTAAACTTCTGAGGGATTTTTCCAAGGTAACTTGAACAAATTACAAACCTGGCATTGCGATGTACACAGCACAGTAAATAGAACGAACAAGGCCAAGGAGTGGACTCAGAAGTACAGAGGCAATACTGTTTTTACTTTACAAAGAAAAATACAAAGTTGCAATATGCCTACTTAGTAGATAGAGAACTTCAGTCACTTAGATGTTATGCCATACAATAACAATTTCATACCCCACATTCAATGAATTTATTGTTTTATAACTATTTCTGCCAAGTGGCTGTAGGACAGCAAATACATCTTAATTAAAATTTCCATTCTTTGGTGGTGCTTTATAATTGTTCTTATATTATTTCATGTGTCCATATTCCTTTTCCTTTTTATAATTCTTGGGTTCCTTGTGTGAGACAAATTAATACAATGTTGATTATCCCCTCCTAAAAGTATAACAACAAATCATTTCCCCTTGATGAGGTATTGGTCTGCAAATGTTATCAGCACCACATGTTCGGGGGAGGGTGGGCACTGCCTTATGATCCTTTATTGCTTTATAGTAATGGGGCACTAGCACTTCAGAAACATGCGATCGATGGCTAGTTTTGCAGCACTACTAGGGGATGGGAAGACTTCCTTGTTTTCTTCTAGGACTGGGGTGGGAATGGGGAGCCTATGTTAATTAGAGTGTAGGAATCTCTTTTGTAAGCTTCTCATTCTGGAATGTATCTTTTATAATGCTGCTAGCCATGTTCCTTTCATGTAATGGCATGGCCAGATTCAAGTTCCAGGCAACATTCACTACTCAGTCATGCTTATGAGAAAGGCTAGCCTTTGTAAATATAGGCTTTCTATTTCTGGATTAAATAATAAATTCAATCATTTCAGGAATTATTATAAAATTCACTACAAACATAAATTATTACAAACATATTCTTTACCAAGAGTATATCTTGCATTGGTGTATATGGAGAGGCACATTTTGCATGCTTACAAATCACATGATCTGATAGGAACATGGCTTGGCTTTCTGAGACAACCTACTTGAAGGCAACCTACTTGAAGGCAGCTTTCATCCTCTATTCTGATCTGCAGAAGAAGGTTAATCCCTAATTATCCATGAGGTGTCCTAACATTATTGACAACTTTCTTTTTGAAGGATCCAGATACCACAGACATGTTTTCTATCTATATTTAAATGTATAATTTAAGCACTTTAGATTTGTCCTAGATCCCAGGAATGTGGTATTAACTGAATGATTAAAAAAGAAAAAAAAACCCAGCTTTTTTATTGTGAAAACTTCTACACAGGCACAAAAAACAGAGAGTATAATAAATCATCACATACCCAGATCAATACAACCTGGTGATTGTTATTTTAATTAAAAAGTGTCAGACAATGTTTTTAAACAAAGAAATGCTCCTAAGTATTTATATAGTATACTACAAAGTTTTATGAATGCCAACATTCTTGAATGATGTGCAATGGACCTATTAAGAATATTCAAGACATTCAGATGGCTAACAGACACATGAAAAGATGCTCAACATCACTCATCATCAGGGAAATACAAATCAAACTACAATGAGATACCACCACCTCACACTTGTCAGAATGGCTAAAATTAACTACACAAGAAACAACAGGTGTTGGTGAGGATGCAGAGAAAGAGGAACGCTCTTGCACTGTTGGTGGGAATGCAAACTGATGCAGCCGCTCTTAGGAAGAGTATGGAGGTTCCTCAAATAACTAAAAATAGAACAATCCAGCAATTGCACTATTAGTTATTTACTTAAAGGATACAAAAATACAGATTTGAAGGGGTACATGCACCCTATCAACATATAGGGGTACATGATAGCAGCACTATCAACAATAGCCAAACTATGGAAAGAGCCCAAATGTCCATCAATTGATGAATGGATAAAGATGTCATGTATACACACACACACACACACACACACACACACGTATACACACACACAATGGGATCTTACTCAGCCATCAAAAACAATGAAATCTTCCCATTTGCAATGATGTGGATGGAGCTAGAATGTATTATGCTAAATGGGATAAACCAATCAGAAAAAGACAAATACCATATGATTTCACTCATATGTGGAATTTAAGAAACAAAATAGATGACTGGGAAGGTGGGGGATGGAAAGAGGAGATAGGGAAACAAACCACGAGAGACTCTTAACAATAGTGAACAAACTTGATGGAGGGAGGTGGGTGACAGGGGGGCTACATGGGTGATGGGCATTAAGGAGGGTACTTGTGATGGGCACTAGGTGTTGTGTGTAAGTGATGAATGACTGAATTCTCCTACTGAAACCAATATTGCACTGTATGTTAACTAAAATTTAAATTAAGAAAACCGAATAGGCATTTTATAAAATGTACATATGGCCACTTTCATTGACATATAGCAAAAGTTTAAGCCTTCACCATTATAATTGCAGAACTATATTTGGCTTTTGTGGGATAAAAATTAGATTAATTTGTTGGTTTGCAAATTTCTCAGTAAACATTTAAATGAAACCTATACTGAACAAATCAGTGTACCAGGGTCCATTTAGGGTCATGATTATTCCTCATTTTACTGATTTCCTTCTCTTTGATTCCCTATGAGTACTTAGTTTTTAGACGTGGAAAATGAAGTTTTAGGAAAGAACCTACACTTAGTAGAACAGTGGTGAGAGGATGAGAAGAATAGGGTCTACAGAAGGATGGCTTAATGAATTAACACTTGGATAGAGGTCTAGTTATAGAGATTCGGTAATCATACATACTCTGACAATTGAAGACATCTTTTAGTTTCTAGTACTGTTTTACCATAATTAAGAGTATACTATTTCTTGTAAGAATACAAGATATGAAAATCTGACAAATATTTTATTATTCTTTAGCTGAAATCTGATTATTTTATTTAAAAAAGTTTTTTAATGTTTCTTTATTTTTGATAGAGAGAGAGAGAGCATGTGCGCACAAGTGGGGGAAGGACAGAGAGAGAGAGAGAGACACACAGAATCTGAAGCAGGCTCCAGGCTGTCAACTCAAGAGCCTGACATGGGGCTTGAACCAATGAACCATGAGATCATAACATGAGCCGAAGTTGGATGCTTAACCAACTGAGCCGCTCAGCGCCCCTGTAATCTGATCCTTTAAACAAAATTCACTCCAACTCTAATATCCTACTGACTCTACTTATATAGTACCAATGAAAAGCAGCTTTTCAATAGGCTAGAGCATTTAGCCATAAGTTCTTGACAACTAAGAGTTCCAATTTGCACCAATACTTAACACTTCAGTTAAAATTTTGTTTTCACACTTAACACTTTAAACATATAAAGTTGTGGGACATGATCATGAACACTATACTCTTAATATTTAGGGTATTATGGTTTGCATAATATTCTGAGCTTACATAAAGCTATTTCAGATGAAACATTCAAATCTATAATCTTCACATTAAAATGAACCTAAACCAGCACAAACTGTAATCTAAAAACATCATTTACAAGTGACACATATTCAAGCTCAGACATGTAACATGCAGAAAGAAAGAGAGACTCAGACAAGTGCAGCATCAGGAATTAAAGAATTATAACAATTTTTCAAACACTGCATTTTTAGGGTTATTAGCCCTGACAAAATATTTCAGTTTTCAAATAAACAGAGAAACCAAAATAATGATACTATGTTTCCATGTATGAAATGTTTTTCTTTATGCTTTCTTTTCAAGGGAGTAATTTTCAGAGATTAAAGATTATACCTTTTATATGTTCACTAGAGTCCACTGTATTCATATACCATACTACATGATCTATGAACAAACCATGTTCTAAAACCTATTGAGAGCTAGACAAAGTCAAAAATTTTTGTCAACAGGAGAAACAGAACTCATGCAAATATAAACATATGTAATTGAGGAAAGATACATAGGAGAATGCTCTGTAAACTATAAATTACTTTAGAGATGTAAAATTTGTGCAAAGCAGGAATGGTAAAAAGAACAAAGTTTCCAGTTCCCTCACAGGAGACTTGTGCAATGTAGTGGCCACCAGTGTAGGCTGTGTCTTGCATCTGGGTTGGCTATACCACTCCTCTGGCATCCTCCAGGATCCCGTGTTATGACTTTATTGCCCATTCTAAATCTTTCAAATGAACAGTATAGAGTTCTAAAGGAAATTGATTGCCTTTACTCTTGGTTGGTCAGGTTATGACTTCTCTTGAAGTTGGATAACACAGGAGAAGAAGGATTTCTGCTCACTATGCATAATTCATCAGAGAATATTGTTGTATCACATATCTGAAACAGCACATGCCAAATATTTAATATTAATAGCTACATTGCAATACTCCGTTTAGATTAATAAACAGTACCATGTAGGATATAGTGGTAGATACTAAGGATACAGTTATGGACTAGATTATGCCAAATTTCTGATATCTATAGGAGGAGAAACAAGCTCCTTAAAACAAATAATTTCAATGAAAATGAGGCCATCATCCTAAACTGGGAAGGTGAGAGAAAGCTTCCGGAACCAGAAATGCCTGAAAGCTTTGATAGTCTTGAGGCAGAAAGCTGTATGAATAAAGGCATGGAAATGACAATTGGCAATGACAACAATTGGCTGGAGGGAGGAAAAGAGGGGAAGACAGAGAGACAGACTGAGAGAATGAACCATGTATTGGAGTGGGGTGTGAGATGGGAAATGCTAAAGGATGAGACTGGAGAGACATGATCTAAGGAGCTAGAATTTTACCCTGTTCAGATGATGACAAGTTCATGGCTGAGGCAGAGAAGAAATTATTCAGATTTGTGTGGCAGGAAAATGGAAGATGTAAATGGTAGTTGAAATAGCAATTTAGAAAGCTATTTCCATAGTCCACGGGAGCAAGGAATTGAGAGATTGGGATGAAATGAAGAAATATTTCAGAGATTTAAATTGCCAGGTCTCAAAAATTGCTATGATACTGTTGCTAGTATGATGCATCTTAAATCTTTCTTAAAACACATCAATCCATGCTTCTCAGGTATCTATGCCAAAGCCAAACTGGGTATATGTTAATTATGTATCAGTTCAATTTAAATTAGGTCCCTAATTTCTGATAAAATAGCCTATGATTTCTTTAGACTCCAAAATCAATATTATGTTACTATGAATATAGATACTGGAAAGTTTGTATTTGTTTCACCATTCACTTTCTTTAGTGTTTTAAATGCAATTTCATTCTTTCTACTTGGATAAATCTAAAGAACGGAAGTAAATTGTCTATTCTCCTTCCCAAGTATTTCTCAAACCAAATCTTCTCTCATTTGAATACTGGTATTTTATACTGGACTAACTTTACATGAGAATGGTCTGAAGCTGTACTATTTTAATATGGCAGCCACTAGCCATATGTAGCTATGTAAATGTAAATAAAATATTCAGTTCCTCAGTTGCACTAGCCACCACAATGTAAGTGCTCAACTGTTACATGTGGCTTGTAACTACTGAGTTGGGACTTTGTAGATATAGAACATTTCCTCCACTGAAGAAGTTCTATTGGACAATGCTGGTCTAAAATACAAAATGTCTTTAAAATTTAGTCCTAGAAATATAGCAGGCACTTTATTCTTTCTGGCTAAGATGTTGATTCCGTCTATAATAGTGTGTTCTTTAGAGATACAAAATATATTTGCATCTTGGTAGAATAATAGAGTTATCAATTCTGAAATACATGTGATATTTGACCAATATCACCTAAAATCCCTGATTATTCATATTTACTTTTGTGGAACTGATATGAGTGAAACAGAAACTGAATATTAAATTATTTTAGTTCATGAAGTAATCCAAATAACAACTCAATCATATCTTTTTTTTCTTTTCAAAGGGAAATAAGGTGAAGAAATAAAAACTGAATAGTTTGGATTTTAGAGGAGAGATAATTTTTGAAAAAAATTTCTCCCTTAGAACATGTCACTAGAAGTATCATACATGGTGAACTGTAATATTTATAAATCCATCCCCTTGCTTTTCTAAAATGCAACTATAAAAATGTATGAACTTTCAAATTCAATCTTCTCATGAAAATGAAACATTAAGGTGCCTTAATAATAAGAACAGGCTCACATACTTTAGTGCTTACATAGTCTAGTTGCACAACACAGAGTTTAAGCTGCATTCACAAGGCAGTCACAGAACAGCAAAACTAGGCTAGACCAGAGGTCACAATACTGTCTTTTAAGCAATATTTAAGGTTGATGTATAGTAGATTGACTTAAAACTCCTTAAATAGTAACATTTAACCACAGTCACCTTTGAAGGACTTACTTATATCTATTCTTCGTGTCCTTTTCCAGTATTTATACAGAATGTAGAGGAGTTTTAACTGTTGGAAGCAAAATGGTATTCATGGTCCCCACCCAGGGGGTGGAGTGCTGTTCATACTATACTCACAGTACTGGTTCCAAGTCAATCTCTCATAATCAGGAATGTGTTGCCAACCCACAAGGCAATGTTAGATAGGGAGTGTGTGGTAATTACAAACAAGAGAGATGGTGACAGACATTTCTATTAGAAAACATACAATTTCTCAGATATTGAGATGGAGTAATGTGGTAGAAAAAAGATATCAGGAACAAGGAAGAAGAAACAAGTAGACTAGGAAAGTCCTATACTGAGGTGAAAAAGTGAAAAGAATAAACCAAACAGGGGGATCATGGGAAGATAGCGGCCTAGGAGGACGCTGGGCTCACCACGCGTCCTGCTGATCACTTAGATTCCACCTACACCTGCCTAAATAACCCAGGAAACCACCAGAAGACTAGCAGAACGGAGTCTCTGGAGCCAAGCGCAGACTAGAGGCCCACGGAAGAGGGTAGGAAGGGCGGAGAGGCGGTGCGCGGTACACGAACTGGCGGGAGGGAGCCAGGGCGGAGGGGCAGCCTGCCGGCGAAGCAGAGACCCCGAGTCTGGCTTGCAAAAGCGGAGGGGCTGGACGGAGTGTGTTCTGACAGCAAGCGGGACTTGACATCTGGAAGGTTATAAGCTAACAGCTCTGCTCGGAGAGGAGGAGGGCTGGAGGACAATGGGAGGGAGAGTTGTTGAGGGAGAGTTGACAGAGCTCAGCTTGGCGGGGAACAAAGGCGCTCACCAGCACCATCTCCCTCGCCCACCCCCCAGCCAAAATCCCAAAGGGAACCAGTTCCTGCCAGGGAACTTGCTTGCACCGCGCAAACACCCAACGCTGTGCTTCTGCGGATCCATCCCTCTGGCGACGGGTCTGACTCCCTCCTGGTGCTGCAGGGCCCCTCCCGAAGCAGATCTCCGAAGGAAAAGCGAGCTGAACCTGCCCCTCCCGCCCCTGTGCACCTTGCCGATCCACCCCAGCTAATACGCCAGATCCCCAGCACCACAAGCCTGGCAGTGTGCAAGTAGCCCAGACGCGCCACGCCACCCCACAGTGAATCCTGCCCCTAGGAGAGGGGAAGAGAAGGCACACACCAGTCTGACTGTGGCCCCAGCGGTGCGCTGGGGGCAGACATCAGGTCTGACTGCGGCCTGCCCACCAACGCAAGTTATTCAAGACAGCACAGGGGAAGTGCCCCGCAGTTCCGCACCACTCCAGACTATCCAAAATGACCAAATGGAAGAATTCCCCTCAGAAATACGTCCAAGAAATAACAACAGCTAACGAACTGATCAAAAACTATTTAAACAATATAACAGAAAGTGAATTTAGAATAATAGTCATAAAATTAATCGCTGGGCTTGAAAACAGTATAAAGGACAGCAGAGAATCTATTGCTACAGAGATCAAGGGACTAAGGATCAGCCAGGAGGAGCTAAAAAATGCTATCAATGAGCTGCAAAATAAAATGGAGACAACCATGGCTCGGATTGAAGAGGCAGAGGAGAGAATAGGTGAACTAGAAGATAAAATTATGGAAAAAGAAGAAGCTGAGAAAAAGAGAGATAAAAAAATCCAGGAGTATGAGGGGAAAATTAGAGAACTAAGTGATGCACTAAAGAGAAATAATCTACGCATAATTGGTATTCCAGAGGAGGAGAGAGAGGGAAAGGTGCTGAAGGTGTACTTGAAGAAATAATAGCTGAGAACTTCACTGATCTGGGGAAGGAAAAAGGCATTGAAATCCAAGAGGCACAGAGAACTCCCTTCAGACGTAACTTGAATCGATCTTCTGCATGACATATCATAGTGAAACTGGCAAAATACAAGGATAAAGAGAAAATTCTGAAAGCAGCTAGAGATAAACGTGCTCTAACTTATAAAGGGAGACCTATAAGACTCGTGACCGATCTCTCTACTGAAACTTGGCAGGCCAGAAAGGAATGGCAGGAGATTTTCAATGTGATGAACAGAAAAAATAAGCAGCCGAGAATCCTTTATCCAGCAAGTCTGTCATTTAGAATAGAAGGAGAGATAAAGGTCTTCTCAAACAAACAAAAACTGAAGGAATTCGTCACCACTAAACCAGCCCTACAAGAGATCCTAAGGGGGATCCTGTGAGACAAAGTACCAGAGACATCGCTATAAGCATGAAACCTACGGACATCACAATGACTCTAAACCCATATCTTTCTATAATAACACTGAATGTAAATGGACTAAATGCTCCAACCAAAAGACATAGGGTATCAGAATGGATAAAAAAACAAGACCCATCTATTTGCTGTCTACAAGAGACTCATTTTAGACCTGAGGACACCTTCAGATTTAGAGTGAGGGGATGGAGAACTATTTATCATGCCACTGGAAGTCAAAAGAAAGCTGGCGTAGCTATACTTATATCAGACAAACTAGACTTTAAATTAAAGGCTGTAACAAGAGATGAAGAAGGGCATTATATAATAATCACAGGGTCTATCTACCAGGAAGAGCTAACAATTATAAATGTCTATGCATTGAACACAGGAGCCCCCAAATATATAAAATACTTACTCACAAACATAAGCAACCTTATTGATAAGAATGTGATCATTGCAGGGGACTTTAACACTCCACTTACAGAAACGGATAGATCATCTAGACACACGGTCAATAAAGAAACAAGGGCCCTGAATGACACATTGGATCAGATGGACTTGACAGATATATTTAGAACTCTGCATCCCAAAGCAACAGAATATACTTTCTTCTCGAGTGCACATGGAACATTCTCCAAGATAGATCACATACTGGGTCACAAAACAGCCCTTCATAAGTATACAAGAATTGAAATCATACCATGCATACTTTCAGACCACAATGCTATGAAGCTTGAAATCAACCACAGGAAAAAGTCTGGAAAACCTCCAAAAGCATGGAGGTTAAAGAACACCCTACTAAAGAATGAATGGGTCAACCAGGCAATTAGAGAAGAAATTAAAAAATATATGGAAACAAATGGAAATGAAAATACAACAATCCAAATGCTTTGGGATGCAGCGAAGGCAGTCCTGAGAGGAAAATACATTGCAATCCAGGCCTATCTCAAGAAACAAGAAAAATCCCAAATACAAAATCTAACAGCACACCTAAAGGAAATAGAAGCAGAACAGCAAAGGCAGCCTAAACCCAGCAGAAGAAGAGAAACAATAAAGATCAGAGCAGAAATAAACAATATAGAATCTAAAAAAACTGTAGAGCAGATCAACGAAAACAAGAGTTGGTTTTTTGAAAAAAATAAACAAAATTGACAAACCTCTAGCCAGACTTCTCAAAAAGAAAAGGAAGATGACCCAAATAGATAAAATCATGAATGAAAATGGAATTATTACAACCAATCCCTCAGAGATACAAGCAATTATCAGGGAATACTATGAAAAATTATATGCCAACAAACTGGACAACCTGGAAGAAATGGACAAATTCCTAAACACCCACACGCTTCCAAAACTCAATCAGGAGGAAATAGAAAGCTTGAACAGACCCATAACCAGTGAAGAAATTGAATCAGTCATCAAAAATCTCCCAACAAATAAGAGTCCAGGACCAGATGGCTTCCCAGGGGAGTTCTACCAGACGTTTAAAGCAGAGATAATACCTATCCTTCTCAAGCTATTCCAAAAAATAGAAAGGGAATGAAAACTTCCAGACTCATTCTATGAAGCCAGTATTACTTTGATTCCTAAACCAGACAGAGACCCAGTAAAAAAAGAGAACTACAGGCCAATATCCCTGATGAATATGGATGCAAAAATTCTCAATAAGATACTAGCAAATCGAATTCAACAGCATATAAAAAGAATTATTCACCCTGATCAAGTGGGATTCATTCCTGGGATGCAGGGCTGGTTCAACACTCACAAATCAATCAATGTGATACATCACATTAATAAAAGAAAAGATAAGACCATATGATCCTGTCAATCGATGCAGAAAAGGCCTTTGACAAAATCCAGCACCCTTTCTTAATAAAAACCCTTGAGAAAGTCGGGATAGAAGGAACATACTTAAACATCATAAAAGCCATATATGAAAAGCCCACAGCTAACATCATCCTCAATGGGGAAAAACTGAGAGCTTTTTCCCTGAGATCAGGAACACGACAGGGATGCCCACTCTCACCGCTGTTGTTTAACATAGTGTTGGAAGTTCTAGCATCAGCAATCAGACAACAGGAAATCAAAGGCATCAAAATTGGCAAAGATGAAGTCAAGCTTTCACTTTTTGCAGATGACATGATAGTATACATGGAAAACCCGACAGACTCCACCAAAAGTCTGCTAGAACTGATACAGGAATTTAGCAAAGTCGCAGGATACAAAATCAATGTACAGAAATCAGTTGCATTCTTATACACTAATAATGAAGCAACAGAAAGACAAATAAAGAAACTGATCCCATTCACAATTGCACCAAGAAGCATAAAATACCTAGGAATAAATCTAACCAAAGATGTAAAAGATCTGTATGCTGAAAACTATAGAAAGCTTAAGAAGGTAATTGAAGAAGATTTAAAGAAATGGAAAGACATTCCCTGCTCATGGATTGGAAGAATAAATATTGTCAAAATGTCAATACTACCCAAAGCTATCTACACATTCAATGCAATCCCAATCAAAATTGCACCAGCATTCTTCTCGAAACTAGAACAAGCAATCCTAAAATTCATATGGAACCACAAAACGCCCTGAATAGCCAAAGTAATTTTGAAGAAGAAGACCAAAGCAGGAGGCATCACAATCCCAGACTTTAGCCTCTACTACAAAGCTGTCATCATCAAGACAGCATGGTATTGGCACAAAAACAGACACATAGACCAATGGAATAGAATAGAAACCCCAGAACTAGACCCACAAAAGTATGGCCAACTAATCTTTGACAAAGCAGGAAAGAATATCCAATGGAAAAAAGACAGTCTCTTTAACAAATGGTGCTGGGAGAACTGAACAGCAACATGCAGAAGATTGAAACTAGACCACTTTCTTAC
Source organism: Panthera tigris (assembly GCF_018350195.1). NCBI lineage: Eukaryota > Metazoa > Chordata > Mammalia > Carnivora > Felidae > Panthera > Panthera tigris. The sequence goes on from NC_056663.1 coordinate 133,192,003, forward strand.
ACCATTCACAAAAATAAACTCAAAATGGATAAAGGACCTGAATGTGAGACAGGAAACCATCAAAACCCTAGAGGAGAAAGCAGGAAAAGACCTCTCTGACCTCAGCCGTAGCAATTTCTTACTTGACACATCCCCAAAGGCAAGGCAATTAAAAGCAAAAATGAACTACTGGGACCTTATGAAGATAAAAGCTTCTGCACAGCAAAGGAAACAACCAACAAAACTAAAAGGCAACCAACGGAATGGGAAAAGATATTTGCAAATGACATATCGGACAAAGGGCTAGTATCCAAAATCTATAAAGAGCTCACCAAACTTCACACCCGAAAAACAAATAACCCAGTGAAGAAATGGGCAGAAAACATGAATAGACACTTCTCTAAAGAAGACATCTGGGTGGCCAACAAGGCACATGAAAAGATGTTCAACGTCGCTCCTCATCAGGGAAATACAAATCAAAACCACACTCAGATATCACCTCACGCCAGTCACAGTGGCCAAAATGAACAAATCAGGAGACTATGGATGCTGGAGAGGATGTGGAGAAATGGGAACCCTCTTGCACTGTTGGTGGGAATGCAAATTGGTGCAGCCACTCTGGAAAACAGTGTGGAGGTTCCTCAAAAAATTAAAAATAGACCTACCCTACGACCCAGCAGTAGCACTGCTAGGAATTTACCCAAGGGATACAGGAGTGCTGATGCATAGGGGCACTTGTACCCCAATGTTTATAGCAGCACTCTCAACAATAGCCAAATTATGGAAAGAGCCTAAATGTCCATCAACTGATGAATGGATAAAGAAATTATGGTTTATATACACAATGGAGTACTACGTGGCAATGAGAAAGAATGAAAGATGGCCCTTTGTAGCAACGTGGATGGAAATGGAGAGTGTGATGCTAAGTGAAATAAGCCATACAGAGAAAGACAAATACCATATGGTTTCACTCTTATGTGGATCCTGAGAAACTTAACAGAAACCCATGGGGGAGGGGAAGGATAAAAAAGAAAAGAGAGGTTAGAGTGGAAGAGAGCGAAAGCATAAGAGACTCTAAAAACTGAGAACAAACTGAGGGTTGATGGGGGGTGGGAGGGAGGGGAGGGTGGGGGATGGGTATTGAGGAGGGCACCTTTTGGGATGAGCACTGGGTGTTGTATGGAAACCAATTTGACAATAAACTTCATATATTGAAAAAAAAAAAGAATAAAGCAAACAGAATCACATCAAATTTTAAAACTATTTTCCACAAGAGAAACCTGTTATTGTTTCTTCCTGCCCCATCCTTACTGCTTTCTGTGTGTAGAGAACTATCTGAAAGATTAAGTGTTAGCTTAATGATTATAGAAACAATCTTATATTTATAATTTTTAAACTTCTATAGTTTCTTTCCTGGGGTCTTTTCTGTTCCTTTCTTGTTTTGTTTCTAAGGAAATCTGAGCACTCAATGTCAACCACAGCTTTTTAATAGTTTACTTTCTTATCTTGTCAGCTACAGGATAACTGTCTTACATCCTACTGTAGGAAAGCCCTGTTAAAACACTTCCACAATAGGGGCGCCTGGGTGGCTAGGTTGATTGGGTGTCTGACTTCAGCTCAGGTCATGGTCTCATGGTTTGTGGGTTCAGGCCCTGAGTCCGGCTCTGTGCTGACAGCTTGGAGCCTGGAGCCTGCTTTGGATTCTGTGACTCCCATTCTCTCTGCCCTTCCCCACTCATGCTCTGTATATCTCTTCTTCAGATATAAATAAACATTAAAAAAATTTAAAGAAAAAAACAACAACAACACAAAACACTACCACAATAATCCATGCGACACAGGAGAGAGCTCCATCTTAACCCCTATCCAGTGTGGTTTGCTGCAGAAAGAACTAAAAGTGCCTTACTTGAGCCTTTTTTTTCATTGTACTATCTTGTTTTACTGTATTAAAAATTACATAATTTTATTAGGAAAAGACTTTATTAAGGGTTTTGTTAGGTGGTTAGTTGAATGTCCAACTTTCCTGGCAGTAATAAATTTTCCAAACAATGTATCTGAAATGTATCTTGTTTCTGCTTAAAATCAGAATGGCAGAGTGGAAAAAAATCTTATTCTGGATTTCAAGAGATCTAGATTCTAAATACAGCTCTGCTATAAATTATGAATTATGTATCTCCTTTGGCAAACTAGTCTACTCGGGGTTTTGAAAATGAGAAGTTTGGTTTAAATAGTATCCAGATTTCTCCCCGTACCAAATTCCGGTCTTCCCTGTGCTAGTTGGCTGATTGATGTCAGCTAAGGAGATGCCATAGAGGTGATTTGGGTAAAGGCTCCTTTCAAGAGGATGGACTAAGGAAAGGGCTATATATCTGAGGTTGGAGGAGATAACTATCTTTCCCATTAGTTCAATGAGCCTCCCTGCATGCCTAAAAGGACAAACTGAAATTTAGCAATTTCTTTTCTTCCAATTGCTCTATTAACCCAATGAATACTGAAATACATATTTTTTCAAAATTAGGAAGTAGCATGTAGTTGGAAATTCTTATACTGGAGCTCCCAAATCTAGATGTAAATCCACAAACTCCCACAATGACGGAAACTATCATTAACTGCTTATGTGATCTTGGGTAAGTCATTAAATCTTCACAAGCTCAGGGATATTGAGCTCCAAGACCTCTTCTAATTCAAAAATTATTGGTAGCCAGTAGCAACTGCCGAATTTAAAGATCACAAAAATTGTACAGAGCACTATTAATTTTTTTAAATGTTTTATTATTTTTTTTTTAAGTTTATTTATTTTGAGAGAGAGTGAGTGTGCTGTGCAAGCTGGGAAGCAGCAGAGAGAGGCAGAGAGGAAGAATCCCAAGCAGGCTCCTTGCTCCCAGCAGACAGCCCCAAGTGGGGCTCGATTCTATGAACCATGAGATCATAGCCTGAGCGGAAACCAAGAGTTGGAAGCTTAACCCACTGAGCCACCCACGTGCCCCATTAAATGCTTCAGAACAAGAATATTTAAAAAGATAGGTGTACATTAATAATATCCACTGTTCTACTTGATTTCTCACACATAAAAGGGATCTATGGAGCTTACTTTTCATGAGAATTAAATGAAATAAATGGGATTTGTATCATTTTCAATTCTTTTTTCTCCTTTGTATACTAGCTAAAATCTCTGTATAGCAATCTGCAATTGTATTTGAACAGCTAATATAAATTATTTCACTTTTAGAAAAAACACAGCATAAAACCAGCAAAGTATTCAACTAAGTAACTAAGAGTAATTGCTTTTGAATTATAAGCATGAAACATTCTTTTTGAAGAATATTTTTCGTCTAAAGCAAATATAATTTATTACTATTTACAAGTTACTGTATAATAATGGAGTTTTTTTAAGATGGTGTAAGCATTTCCATAATATACCAACATTTTCAAGGTGTTTTGTTTAACTTGATTATAAAATATACTCTGGGAAAAAATGTATAGATTCTTTGTGAGAACAAATGTTTTTGGAAATTTGTCAATAGCCTTTCAGAATGGAAATGGTCCTGAATCAAACAATTCAAAGCATATTTTATTTTGAAAAAGAAATCTTTTTTGTATTTCTTGTAATAAATATAAAATTCCTAATCTGGAAGATAGGTTTCATAACAAGTTAACATTTTTAACCAATAAGTATCAATAACATTATATGCATCATCTTTGTAGATATACATGTATATTTGGAAACAAGATGCAAACAAGTTTCTTTTACATGTGCTTGGCACACAATCCCTGATAAAAGGCTCATATGCAAACTAGGACACTGCTTAGCTTAATACTCATTTTATAGGTAATAAAAAATTACCTATTCAAACAAAATATATCAGACTACTGTAGTGAAATTTAACAGATTAAATATATTTCCATTAGTGTTTAATTTCTTACTGTTTAACTCTCAAACCAAGGTTCAAGGGGTTAAAAGAAACACATTTTTCCTCAGACTTCACTAATACACACTACTATTCATTTACCAAATAATAAGTAAATATTCTTTTGAAACACACACGAGAACATTAGAAATTATGAGTTAATTTTTAATATTTGCATGTTAAGAAAATATATTTCACATGTTAAAAAACACATATATGTTAGAACTAGTCGTCTATATCGGTATGTATCTCCACTGTTTATACTCTGAGACTATCATGGTTTTATCTACTTGAATAATTAAGGGTTTAGTTTTTTTTTTTTTTTGTCCATGATGGGCAAGAATTCTTCACATCAATGTCTCTATGAAGGCATGTTCATAAGAAGGTCAGGCGACGTTTTTATTCATATGCTAGCTGTTGTGTAACATTAAATAATCATGAAGTACAACTTCTGAAAGAGGAGACCTTAAGCTATAGAAAGTGCCTATTGTTTGCTGTCATAACTCTAAAAGTTTACTGATCAGAGTTAAACAGTAAAATCATGCATAAGACACATTTCTAAGTTCTTATTTTCTGTCCTTGAAAGTTTTCAGATCAAGATTATATACAACAATCTCATAAAGGTGGCTAATTTTTAAAAATGCATATATACATACACGTATATATATACATATATGTGTATATATACATGTATGTATATATGTGTGTGTATATATATATATATATATATATATATACACACACATACCCATATCAATTAAGTGTTTGATAATTTCCTTTATTTCAAATTCATCACTAATTTGCAATTCCTGAATTGAAAAAAAAGAAGCAAAGCTTCTTTTATTAGAAGTAAAGTACAACATGTAGAGTATGTTCAGCCCAGGGCTATGCTTAAGCTTAAGTAACAGAACAAACCTTTAGCAAAGCACTTTAAAGGTAATCTATGAATCAAAAATATTCCACTGGAACAATGGCCTTAAACATGAATATGACGATTGATTATGTCACTACTCTTGCTAAACTAGAAGGCACCTTAAAGTGACATTTGAACTATGTCCCAAAGTTTGTCTGGGAGGCAAAGGAAGATAACATAGCTTTAATCTTCAAAAATGTAGAGGATTAGATTGGTAAATCTAATTTTGTTTTCTCTTCCATTTATTTAAGTTAAAAATGGCCTCTATCCATATGTCTAAAACATAATTTTATTCTACTCAATATATTGAGGTTTGTGTGTGAATCAGGTATTTTGAACCAGAGCTCTGTCCTGCAAATAATAAGAATTTATCATTTATAGGGGCACCTGGGTGGCTCAGTGGGTTGAGTGCCTGACTTTGGCTCAGGTCATGATCTCACAGTTCATGGGTTTGAGCCCCATGCCAGGCTTTGTGCTGATAGCACTTAGCCTGCTTCAGATTCTCTGTCTCCCTCCCTCTCTCTCTGCCCCTCCCCAGTCCCTGTTCTCTCTCAAAGATAAATAAATAAACATTTAAAAAAAGGAATTTATCATTTATAAAGTTGTTTTTATGCCTCTCATACTAACATTGTAATAATTTGATTTATTAATCACTTCACATTTATTACCTAATTCATCTATTTTGGTTAAGCACATTTTACAGATGGGGTAACTTACGTTTGGAGGGATTAAGCCCAGTCGCCGAAGTAAGGATCATGTAGCTACTGATGCAATAGATAATTCAAACCTAGGCTGTCTGTCTTTAGATCTATAAACCTAAATACTATGACTTTTAAAATATCGATTTAAAACTTCATTCTAGAGCAAACAAATTATGATCTTCAGGAGTTATGTCCCTAAGTTTGTTTCTTGAAGCTGGTGGTTTGGGAACTATTGCATTATCACCATGCCACTCTGCCTCCCTAGAGTTTCTGATTTTGATTAACTGCCTCTTATTGCCATGAACCAGTCCTTTAGGGAAGCCTCTTATGAGACAGTGCATGATAGACGGTGCTGTGGAGGATTAAAAAGAAGAAGAAAATATGGCTCCTGCCTTGAGAAGATTACAATCTTAAAAAAATCTACTACCCCAAATATTGTAGGGCTATAAAGTGCCCAGACTAGGATGCTTACTAGAGATGACTTTGTGGGAGCAATACAGTTCGATTACAGTTTTGGTGGAAAGGAGAACAGAAACCGACAAAGAGACTAACCTGGGTATAAAGGTTTGACAGTGGAAATAAGACTTGTGGAATGGTTTAATAACCCTTCTTTATTTCAAAACACAATTTTAAATATTTCAATTCAATTTTCTCTCAAACACACACAAAATTACTAACCTTCTACATTCATGGCTTCTCTTAGAACCTGAAGTTTCTTTTGTCTCTCTCGGATTCGGTCCAAAGCGCTTGATATTGCTGAGGAAGTGGGCAATTCTCGAGTATGAAACATTGGATCCACTTTCTGAGGGCCAAAGATATCCAAGGCTATGCTTCCATCTGAGTATCTTGCCTCCTTTTTTCTAGGAGTAGTTGAAGTCCTCACTGTTACTGCCTCAGGGAGATATTGTCGGAATCCACCAGTTTCCCCAGAAAAGTCTCTCTCATCTGTGCAAAGCAAGTCCATGGATGAAGCCCAAATCTTCTTCTTGGGAAGCACATCAATACCAGGGATAGTTTTTTTTTCTGGGCCACTAGTTTTGAACTGGTAAGGGGAACAGGTATTTTCAGAATCTTCACGTGCAGAATTATTATCTGATGAAATGTCCTTGAAATAATCTTCCTCATCTTGTGTATCTCTGATGGACAGAAATCCCATAGATTTACTAAGCCCTTTGTTAAGAAAGGTCTGATGAGAGAATGGAGACTTGTGTATGTCTAGTACATCAGAAGTAGCGCTTCTTCCTGGAATGATAAGAATCTATCATGTATGTACAGAATTTTTAGAAAATAACTGGAATGTAATCTTACTATTGACAGTGAAAGTGCTGGTAATTTTCTAAATTTCCTAATGGAGGAACAGAGATGACATGGGATGGTGCCGATAGTGAAAGTGGAAAGAGAAGTTATGTTTGTGTAACTTTTCATGGTCCAATGTTTCTTACCTAACGAAAACAAGAATGTAGTGAACTTACTTTTTTGAGCAGTGTTATTTTATGTTCAAAGGTGAATTATTTGGTTTTAAAAAATAGACTAGACAAAAGTTTCTGATACTATCCAATTTGGCAGAATATTAATTATCCATGAAATGATTTGGCACAATAATAGAAGGTAGAGTATACTCCTTTAACTTCTAAAGGTATAATTCAAACATGTATCACTTCAACATAAAGCCTTGGTATTTTCTGGTCATTTAAGTAAATATTTTTAAAGAAGAAACAAAGAATTCTTGCTATATTCTGGATGAAAAAAGGACTGTAGCATTTAGAATCCTTAAGTATCAAAATTTTATTATAATTAGATATGTTTTCAGAAGCGTTTGAAATCCAGATAATTTGATTGTTTAAATTATGTAAAAAAACTTAACTTTTCCATGGCAGACCATCATGTACTAAAATAGTTTTTGTCTTAAACATAATGCATCAATATTTGTCAAGTGGAATAAAGTCTTTTTATTCTTTAGTCTTTGATGTAGTTAAAAACTGGTAAGCCATTCTAATTTTTCTAAGGCACCAGTCTAAAAATGCATTGAGACACAGCAAAAATGCCCAACCAGAAATTAATTTTTGAAATCCATAAAGTGAATAAAAAAGTCATATATTTATGGCTCCACTATAGAAAAAGAAATGTAGAAAAATACTTCAGAGTTACTAACCCAGTAGCCCATGAACACTGAAGATTTCCTGTGTGACTTTCTGTGATCCCTCTCTAATAACCTATTTGCTATGTACACAATATAAAATAATGACTAAAACTTTCCTAGTAATACTAAATTGCTTAGTAATTCGTCTGTATAAGTCAATTGCCTCTTCAGGGCAATAGCTATAAGCTTTAATTCCCTGACTTCAAATTTTACTTTAAAAATCTTAGAAAAGTGAATTTATTTCAGAATGGTCCACAAATAATTGCTTACTGGAGAATTCGATTCAAATACTTTGCTTTTCTTGCAACTCATGTTTCCCTGAACATGGATCTTTTTAAATGCAAATAAGTATAACATCAATATTTGGGGCATGTCATATCAAGATCACTGAGAATACACCACACCACATCTAGACATAGATTATCACAGACTCTAGCTTCTAATCTAATTTAAAACTGATAAACACATGTATATGTTACAGTATTTTAGAGATAAATCACATTCTTAAACCACATATTGAAACTCATTAATTTAGAATTTTATTAAAAATGTAGAACAGATATTCTTCAAAATTGATAGAATACATTAGATAAAAAATAAGAATTGAAAGGACTTAAGGGTCATACAACCACAGACGAACTCAACAATCTGCTTTCTTTTACCACTTAGCTACCAACAAGTAGCCAAACTTAGAAAATCAAACAAGTGAGTATTTTGGCAATGTCATAAGTTCATAGTCAAACAAGTTGGACACTCAGCACCATGTGTTAATAGTAATTTCACTCACTCTCTACCATGCTGCACTTTTTCTCATTCTTCAATTTTCCCACCTTAATTCCCTCTTCTTTTTTCTGATGATCTTATCTCATATTCCAACCAGAAAATAGAATCTGTCAGAAGAGAGCTTTCTCACTTTTCCATGGCTAATTCTACACATCTACCCATGTCTGCCAATCTTTTCCCTTGTTTCAAAAGATGAAATCTTTTACCAGGTGAAGGCCAATTCCCAATACGTGTTCAATCCCCTCTCCTTTCATGTTATCAGAGATTTTGCTTCTTTGGTTAACTTCCGTCCTCCATGTTAATTAACCCCTCTTTCTATTGAGTCATTACCATTAGTACATAAACATGCTTTAATGTCTCTGTAATAAAAAGCAAACTAAACAAAACCTCTACCCTGTTACCACATTTCCCTCTTGCCACTGCTGTCTCCAATTTCTTACTTCGCATTCAGTAGTCTCACTTTAGCCAACTTCCAACTCCTCCACACCTGGGCAACTCTCCTTATGTATCACTAATGTCCCCCATATTAACAAATCCAATGATTTTATATCCATATCCTACCTACCTCTACAGCAACAACTACCCATCAGCAACAACTGATGGTGATGACAGTCACTTAATAAAGAACAATCCTCTCTTTACAAGAGTGTTTTCTCCTACTTCTTAGATTGCTCATTCTTAGTCTTTGCTTTTTCCTCCTCTATCAGATATTCAAATGTTGGATGTCCTCAGATATCAGTTTTAGAACCCTATCTTTTCACTCTTTTCTTATATAATTTCATCTGCTAACAAGGCTTTAAGTATTATCTATATACTGATAACTCCCGAATTTAAATTCTTGGCACCAATGTCTTCTGGGAGCTCCATTATTACATAGTTGGAACTTCTATTACTAAATCTTAGAAGCACCTCAACCTGAACATGCTGAAAACCAACTTTTTGCTTCCTACATCCAGAGATATCCACTCAACGCCAATCTTTCCAATTACAGAAAGTGGCATCATTATCCAATTGATTGCTCAAAACAGAAATAAAGGCACCACCCTGAAATCCTTCATCATCCTTACTGCCCATATCAAATCCATCAGAAGTACTGACTATTTAACTTCTCAAAGATAACTTACTCCATGTGATTATTTCGATTTTCACTGGCATCACCCTATTCCCAGTTAACATTACCACTTGACTAGAAAACTGCAATGGCTTCTGGATAGCCCTCCCCCATTCTTTCTTCATCCAACCCCATTCTTTCTTCATTCAATCCACTCTCTACTCAGCAGTCAGAGTTATCTTCTTAAAGATAAATTCCATGATGCCACTACCTTTTTTAATAAGTCTCAAAGGCATAGTATTATACTCAAAATAAAATCGGACTCCTTTCAGGTCTGCTGTTTGAATCTTTCTTAGTCTCATCTCCACTTCTTTTATTCCATCCAGGCCACAGGTTTTCTTGTTAAGCTCTCTTCTATGTTAGGACATTTATACATATTGTTTTCTTTGGCCTGAATGGTCCAGACCTTTCTCATGATTAGTTGTTTCTTATCCTATACTTTTATTTTAAATATAACTTCTTCAGTGAGGCCTACTCTGACCACTATTGAAATAATCACCATATGAGCCATGAGTTTATTCTATCTGTAACAGGTAGATTTATCATTCTTTTTTAGGTCATTAGTATTTACTAACAATATATTAATGGGCCATGGGATCCTAAAAGCACTGTGTCTTCTCACCAGCCATATAAAATTTAAAACTAATTGCTAATAAGGTGGTTCTTGGATAACTACTGCTCTATAAATGCTAGGTTTTTGTCTTTATGCAAAGTAGTAGATATAAAAATATTTCAGTTCCTATTTATTAAAAGTCCAGAAAGTTATCATTTTTAAATTCTGTGAGGTCAGACAAAATTATAATGAAAATAATCCATTTAAGAGGCGCCTGGGTGGCTCAGTCAATTAAGCGTCCGACTTCAGCTCAGGTCATGATCTCAAGGTTCATGGGTTTGAGCCCTGCATCGGGCTCTGTGCTGACAGCTCAGAGCCTGGAGCCTGTTTCAGATTCTGTGTCTCCCTCTCTCTCTGCCCTTCCTCTGCTTGCACTCTGTCTCTCAAAAATAAATAAACATTAAAAAAAATTTAAAAAATAAATAAAAGAAAATAATCCATTTAAAAGTTTGCACTACTTTGGTGCTCTCCATCTACAAAATATGCCAAATTTAACCATGGTTCAATTTGCTCTCCATGTCTGAAAATCACATTATGATAGCCAACTTAAAGTCTCATGACTATTACTAATAAAAGATAGTTTTGAACCATAATAATGTCTCTTCTGGTAGCCAATAAAACGAAGGAATGGTGAAATAGGAAGGGGAGTGAGAAAGAAAGGACGGGGGAGGGATTGATACTCTTGAGGAAAATGGGCAAAAAATTGTGGTCATGTGAAACAAGGTTCAAAGTGATATGTATATACTTGGTATGTATATGCTCTAAAGTAAAATTGTAAGAGCTATGAACCACAAAAGCGTTAAAGGCAGAAACTGAGTGTAGATCATTTTTTAAGGAAGAAAAAAGAAGGGTTAGGAAAGAGATGTTTGGAGTGTTTTCTCCAGTGGGTCTATTGGCTTATGACTGCTTTTGTTTGCTTTTTAGATGAGGAAAAAAAAAAAAAAAAAAAAAAAGACAACCTTCAGGTAGGTAACAGAGAGATGGATTTGGGCTGGTATAAACACACCATTAAAAAAAATTTTTTTTCTTTAATGTTTTTATTTATTTTTGCGACAGAGAGAGACAGCATGAGCAGGGGAGGGGCAGAGAAGAGAGGGAGACACAGAATCAGAAGCAGGATCCAGGCTCTGAGCTGTCAGCACAGAGCCTGATGCGGGGCTTGAACCCACAGACTGTGAGATCATGACCTGAGCCAAAGTCAGACGCTTAACCGACTGAGCCACCCAGGCGCCCCTAAACACACCATTTTTAAATCACATATTACTAACTGGCAGGAGTCTCAGTGCATTTTGTCATGTCAATGATACTCATTATCTTCAACTATACAACTGGGTATGTATTTGCCTGATTAACATTTCACAAGTGGATAAAATATATACAACATCAAATAACATATCATGGTTGCCTTGAATTGCTAAAGCACTGTGGGAAAAATATCACCAATCTGTTCAAATATAGAATCTGGCCCTTTAAGTGAGGAGAAACATGGAATTCCAGACTCATTTATTAGGTGCGCAAGTCTGTTAGACGAGCGAGAACCATGTACTGTTGTTAACACCAGTGCCCCTTACTTACTAACTTTATTTGAGGCTGCATAAAGTGCAATTTCTTCAACTGCTTTCCAGATATTTTTATTATATGTATTATATATATATATATATATATATATATATATATATATATATATATATATAATAGCTGGGCTATTACAATTATTTTATTTAACAGGCAGTAAACAGCACTGAAAACATTAAGTACATCTAAGAGCTGTGCTCACTACCCATTTTGATTATAGGAAGTTAATTATTTCTGAAGGCAGTGCCATTGGAACTACTCTTAAAAGCGTTCAGGTGGAAACTTCTTTAATATTTTCCCATCCTGGGAGAATTACTAGCTCCTGTCACTATATTCATAGAGCATTCTGACCCTCTCTTAGGACATTTCTTTCACTATATTAAAATTATCCATTATATTGGTATCTGTCATCACTCCCACTCATTTCCTCACCCCTCCCCCACTGGAACAATAACATAAGAAACCATGTCTTACCTGTTTTTGTATTTCTAGTTCCTGATTAAAGACGTTCCAAAAGAATGATTGTAGAATGGATTGAATGCATAACTTCTTGAAACCTTTTAAAGCCAATTTAGGTAGCATAATTTACCAGAAAGATTACTGTCAAAACACCTGGGTTTTAATTCTAGCTTTACCAAATTCAATCCATGAGCTTGGGCAAGCCACTTAATATCTATGTTTCTCACTTCATTTACAAAACCGTGGACATAACTTGTTATGCTTTCTTCTTAAAGAGGACAGGATAAATGAACTAACCCCTAATGAATTATTATGAGATCTTCTGAATAAGGGCAACATAAAATTCTAAATTCCTCCTCCCTTTCATTTCTGCTTTATTTTCCTCAGCATATAATTATCTACCAAGGGGGAATTTAAAAGTTCCTTTGAGAAGAAATCATGAAACCAGAAATCAAAAGATCTCCAACAAAAGTTTAGATTGTATAATTTAAAAAAATCAAATTATTCAAAACAGGATAAATGGTGACTACAGGTGGATTTTTCATCTCTCAAAAAGGCTCTGAGTTCAGAGAGAGTTTACAGACACAATTATTTTACATACAATTATGAGCATCCAAATATAAAATGAATCCATAAACATTTTCCTTCTGGAGAATACACAGCTTGCTAAAAACTAAATGGGGAAAATAAATAAAAATAAAAGATTTTAAGAATATAAAAAGTCTTCCTAATAGAACATAGTCCATTTATTTTAGCTAAATTAAAAAAAAATCTCCCTTGTAAAGTACATTGTGTTTAATTATTTTTGTTACATATGATTAACATCATCCTTACTTGGATACCATCATTCACCTTTCCACTCAGACAAGACTCAAAAATTCAAGTGTCCCCTAGAAGCTAAGTTCAAAATGACATTTCAGTATTAAAAGAGGCTCCCCGATTACCCATCTGTCCTCACAAGTGTGTTCAAGTACATAAAAAAGGAAACATGATATTGTCAATACGCCCAAGTTCTGAAGCACTATCATGCTGATCTGATCACGGTGTAGGTTTCTGCCTTAAGCTTGGCAGGAAACGTTTGATTTCTTTCTGCTTACTGAAGCCATTTTATCAGCATTGGCAGTATAAAATAACAAAATGGGGGCAGACAGCCCAATAGTTTAGGCCTTAAGCTTTTGTTTTTTTTTATTTTTTTTAACGTTTATTTATTTTTGAGACAGAGAGAGACAGAGCATGAACGGGGGAGGGGCAGAGAGAGAGGGAGACACAGAATCGGAAGCAGGCTCCAGGCTCTGAGCCATCAGCCCAGAGCCTGACGTGGGGCTTGAACTCACAGACTGCGAGATCGTGACCTGAGCTGAAGTCGGACGCTTAACCGACTGAGCCACCCAGGCGCCCCTAGGCCTTAAGCTTTTGTAACAGATCTGAGAGGTAAGATACGAGGAAAGACCTTTTAAGGTCATTTACTGATAGATAAAAAATGTCATTGTTAAGTTTCAATCTGACGACCAAATCACTTAGATACAGGCGTTAACCCTAAAATCGCTTACTTCTTTTAACCTAATTTTGTATCTCACTGCCCATTTTGAAATTTTCTTTTCTGAAAACTGTGGCTAGGAACCTAATAAACTAAAGCTATCACTACATAAAGGTTTCAGGTTGGTTTGCATCAAAGAGAATGTTTTAGTACTGATGTAGTATAACAAGGCCCTGTGCTGCAAGTGGCCACTGACAGTTAAGAACTGGCACTGCCTGGGCACCTGGGCGGCTCAGCTGGTTAGGTGTTCGACTCTTGATTTCGGCTCAGGTCACGATCTCATGGAATTCAGCCACACATGAGGCTCTGCACTGACATTGCGGAGTCTGCTTGGGATTCTGTCTTTGCCCCCTCCCTGCCCACACTCTCCCTTTCTCTCAAAATAAATAAATGAATGAATGAATGAATGAATGAATGAATGAATGAATAAATAAGCAAGCAAGCATTAAAACAACAAACAAACAAACAAACAAACAAACACAACAACACAAAACCAAACCCTGGCACTGCCCAAAAGTAACACTGGTGTCCTAGAAGAATATTTCTTCTTCACAAGGTAATTTTTTTAATCTTAAAGTTTTTATATTAACTATATATGCTATATTAGTATATACCATTGACTATTAGCTGCTAATTGCTTGTCTGGTACTGGCTATAAGTGGTATATTATATTGATTCTATCTTTGAGATGTGGTTTTATACATTTGTTAAAGGTAATTAAGAGAGCCCTCGAGCAGTAATACTACTGTGCAAAGCAATGGCTAAGAACTGAGGAATACTCTTCCATGACACGTGATCTAAAAAAGGCTATTGTTTAAGTATAAGGACCTCTAATTCTATCCAAAATGTAAACACAAACAAAATTTGGTTTATCTTGAATGATAAATTGTAATTCCTTACAAATTCTCCTGAGTATTGGTATAGAGATTTAATTCTCCAATAAAAGGATATGACTGGATATAAAATCAATGGACAGTCTAAAGATTTCTCTGTCAAAATTTTAAACTCACTACAGTCAAGCCAAAATTATCTGCATTTGGATAGTCTATGAATCATAAGCATTCTAAAGAACTGTTAGATAATAATACTGAATACCTCTTAATATTATAAAAACAAAATCACAAAAGGCATTAATAATTTCGTTTAAAGCTTTTTTTAAAGTTTATTTTGAGAGAGAGGGAGAGAGAAAGTGCATGTGTGTGAGTGCGGGAGGGACAGAGAGAGAATCCCAACTAGGCTCTTCTGCAATGTCAAGCGTGAGCCTGATTCAGTGGGGCTCAAACTCACAAACCATGAGATCATGACTTGAGTCAAAATCAAGAGTCAGATGCTTAACTGACTAAGCCACCCAGGCGCCCCTAAAACTTCTGATATATTTGTTTTTATAGTAAGAAAATAGTCTAATAATATGAGCCAAGATGGTGAACTACAGCTTTTTTTTTTTTTTACTTTGCATACAACTTAATGTTTAAACATAGATTATCTAAAACAATAAATCATAGAGTCTTATATATTTCTTTATGGAACCATTAAAATTGTATTACAAATGTATTATGAAATCTAATAGTCTTATAAAACTTTTTCTCATATCCATTGAATTGACAAATATTCATTTTTCATCTACAAAAACTAGTGTGCTTAATATAATAGGTATTCTCTTTCCTTAGCATCTACATGTCCAGAAAGCTTAATTTTGTATACACATTTATTAAAAAATATGTATAAATATGGATAAATGTAAATGACAATAAAATAACCTTCTATTTAAAGTATGTTTCAGAGTAGATATAGATTCAGCTCAAACTATCAACACTAAAATAGTATGTAATAATTACTGTCTGTAACAATAAGACTGAGTGATTGAAAGTAATACAATCTAAACAATGTTAACACTTAAGTCTTTAAATATGGCATGATGATCTTTTTTGTTTTCTATAGAATATATGATGGACAGGGATAAAATGGGGGACTCATATATATAGGAACATTTTTTTTTTTTAAGGAAAAAACTACTTAAAAATTAACAATTAATAATATAACATTATAGTTACTAACTCAACAAATAACAAACAAGAAAACCAACTTCAATTCTATAACATGGCCATTTAATGATAGTAGGAGATGATAGAAGGGAATTCCAGAAAAAGATTAGAGAAAAAAAGGAATGAGAAATAAGGAAGAAGACAGAGAAACGGAGAGTGAGGGAAGGAGAGAGAGGGATGGGGGAAAGGGAGGAGAAACCAGAAAGATGATAAATAAGAGAAAGAAAAGAAAGAAAAATTTCTTTTAAATCTAACATTCACTTATTAAAGTGTTCACTATGTCTTCTTGAAAAAGACTCTTCCAGCTTGCCATTGACATTTAACTATAATTTTCTATTATTATTCAGCTCTAAAACAGGAGACTGACTGAAAGTTGATGGATTAACAAAATGCTGCTCTTCTTGGCACCAAGGTTCACGCTATATCAATATCTCAAGTTGTAGTATAGTTTTAAAATAAAGGGAAATATTTTTACCTAAAAGAAGAAGGTAAAAATATTTCCCTTTATTTTAAAACTATACTACATTATACTATATAGTGTATATATATATACACACATATATATATATACACACATATAGTCTGCCTTCTGTTTTTTTGACCCATGCATAAATAATATATGTATTAGAAAAGTAACCTTATGTAACTAGAAATAAATTGATTATATTGATGATCTGAAAGCAAAGGTACTTTTTCAAAAAAGTAGTCCTTATTCCATAAGTAAAACAGAAGTACCAAAACAGCCACTTAACTAACTAAACCATTACAGAATCACTCCATCAGAAACGATTTTATTGCTTTTCCTTGATTTCTCAAGATAAACAGTACACTTGCTGAGGGGCACATTTTTCCTTCTCAGTATAAGAGTTCTGAATTCTGTAAAACATTTGGTTCAGATAATCAAGTGGCTATATTTAAGTTTCACAATAAGACTTTTTCATAGGCTTTAACTAAGACAGCTGTGCCCTGATTATCTGATTAAATTAAAAAGTTAAACATCTTAGCTTTTTAATCTATTATCAATTAGAATGTTTTATAAGAATATATTTAAGCAATATTTACATTTACTTTGCACAGCCCCAAGATTTAAGACAATAAAATGCTTCACCTATAAAATATTTTTCATGTTTAGATTATCATAATTGTCAATACTGCTTGAGAAATAGAGAACAAAGATAATCAGCAAAAACAAAAGTTCATTTCATAAATAAGCCAAGCTTGAAATTTAACACAAAAATAAATTTTCATGTAAAAATTAATTTTTTCTGCTTTCATTTTACACGTTTGGGATTTGTAATCATTTTCTTAAAAAAGTGATTATATAGGACCCATAATTATCTAATGCTGTTTGTAACAGCAAAACCACTTTTCATTAGTTTTTATGTACTAAGTATCTTATAACCTAAAACAGTATTTGATAACTGCAAGTCATAAAATTAGTTGGTAATGAAATTGACTTAGGGGGTTGTGATTCTGATTAAAATAAGAAATAGAACAGAAAACAGTGTAGTAGGGGCGCCTGGCTGGTTGGGAGAGGGTGGGACTCTTGATCTCAGGGTTGTGAGTTCAAGTCCCAGTTTGGGTGTAGAGATTACTTAAAAAAATAAAATTAAATCTTAAAAAAAAAAAAGAAACAAAATAGAGTGCAGTAAAAGTAATGTTGCTTTCTGAAACTTTGTTTCAATAGTGTCCATGTGCTTATTTCACCTTGCTTTAAAATGCATTTTTGGGGCTCCTGGGTGGCTCAGTTGGTTAAGCATCCGACTCTTGGTTTTGATTCAGGTCTTGATCTCACAGTTTATGCATTTGAACCCTGCATGGGCTCGGCTGACAGCACGGAGCTTGGAATTCTCTCTCTCCCTCTCTCTCTCTGCCTCTCCCCTGCTCTCTCATGCTCTCTCTCTCAAAAAAAATTTATTTTTAATATAAAATTCCATGATAAAGTAAATAAATTATATTATTGCTATAATAACAATATTGGAAAGGAAATGATTTACTATGGGAGTCCTGGCTGTCTTAGTAATGTTTTCTGCATAATTTTAAAGGATTTATGTATTAATATAGTTACTGTTCCTGTTGGTTCCCTGCCTCCACTTTGCATACTTATATTCTTTTCTGTTTTTTTTAAATGTTTATTTAATTTTGAGAGAAAGAGAGGGGGCCACCCAGGCGCCCCTGCATACATGTATTCTAATTATGGTCACAATTATCAGATTTCCAAGTCAGGTAAATATGATTTCATAAAAGAAACAATGAAATAAGGTTAAAGCTCAAAAGTTTCCCATTAATATATTCTTACCTGTTGGTAATCCTTTTCCTCTCAATCGGTCTCGAATAGCCTGGCTTCGATCAGGCTTTTGTTCACTGTTACGGGAAAGTTGATCCGTCTGTACACAGATAATCAAAAATCAAGTTTGACAAAACAACCTGCCTTTTGTTTTCATGGTAATTGTCTACAGAATGACATTAGTTGGACAATTTTTGGAGTAAAACATTAACTAAAGACACTCAACACTTACTATTGTTAATTTGTATTCCTTCAACAGGATTTATGTAGCTCAGTTCTGGCCAATTACTCTTCAGGAAATGAAAGGCAAGGCAGAGTTATAGAAGAAAGCCAAACTGAAGTAGTTAAAATGAATTCCATCTGAAAACAGTAAACTTGAAGAGTTTTTTTTTTTTCCTGATAATTACATTACTCTCTCAAGTTAGATTATAATTTTAAAATCATATTAATTCTGGTACAATAAATTTTCTCCTGATTTAACTATGCATTGAGGGTAATGACTTAAATTATTTTCAAAAATAATTTATCAGATTTTTCCTGCCAGAAATTACATTTGAGAAATGCTTTAAACTAAATGACATATTGAGGGATGACAATTAAATTTAAATCAATGCTCTTTTAAATCTCCTTTATAATAAAATGTTTAAGTAGTCTTAAGCTTTAATAACTTTACCTAAGGGTACTCCTTTGAAATAAAGCATGTTATTTTTTTCCTCCCTGGCTCCTTGAAGCTCGGTTGCCATCATGAACGACACAGTTAGCTATCCGGACTGGGAAGTTCATAACCAACCGAGTACTTGAGCGGAAACAAATGGTTATTGATGTTCTTCATCCCCAAAAGGTGATAGTACCTAAGAAATTTGGGAAAAACTACCCAAAATATACAAGACGACACCAGACACCATCTTTGTATTTGGATTCAGAACTCATTCGGGTGGTGGTAAGACAACTGGCTTTGGCATGATTTAGGATTCCTTGGATTATGCAAAGAAAAGTGAACCCAAACAAAGAGATGGCCTGTTTGAGAAGACAAAGACCTCAAGAAAACAGTGAAAGGAACACAAGAACAGAATGAAGAAAGTCAAGACGACAGTGCAAAAGCCAATTACTGGTGTTGACAAAAAGAAATGAAGTATCTAGCAGTGAGCAGGAGACTGGACAACAGAAGGAATAAAAAGATTCTGCAGTGACTGTGGTGATTGTGCAGATTTCTCATGAGAAGATTAATAAAGTAAGAACTTTAAAAAATTGATAAAATAAAATAAAGCCTATCATAGGGGAGATGGGTGGGCAGATGGGTGAAATAGGTAAAGGGGATTAAGAGTACACTTATCATGATGAGCAACTGAGCACTGAGTAATGATGTATAGAATTGTTGAATCACTATATTGTATACCTGAAACTAATATAACACTGTATGTTAACTATACTGGAATTAAAATAAAAAAAAAAAATTAAAAATGTATTGGTGGGAAAAAAAGCACATTACCTTTAAAAAATAAATAAAAGTGTATCAACTTAGATCAAATTCCACATGATTAGGGATGAAAAATTAGAACACTAGGTTTATTTAGATGATCAATTAGAGTAAAAACTCCAAGAAAAAGGAGAGATAATGATGAAGAGAAATTATTTAAATCTGGCACCAGGGGAATGCATACATACTTGTTTACACACATACAAACACACATATTTTAATATTGCTCCATTAGTGAAATCTGTTTGCATATGGATTATAAATACAGGGGCACCTGGATGGCTCAGTCCGTTAAGCATCTGACTTCAGCTCAGGTCATGATCTCATGGTTCATGACTTCAAGCCTGGGTCAGGCTCTGTGCTGACAGCTCAGAGCCTGGAGCCTGCTTCAGGTTCTGTGTCTCCCTCTCTCTCTCTCTGCCCCTCCCTTGCTCTCTCTCTCTCTCTCAAAAATAAGTAAACATTAAAAAACAAAACAGAACAAAACGGTAGCTGTTGGGAGTTCTGTCCAGTGATACTAGCAAGAGCAATGGAACGATGACTGGAACGTTGTTATTTCTTCTTAGTAGAAATTTGCCTCTGGAAAGGCAGGCTCCCTATATATGAACTCTAATTGACCCTTCTATTCTTCTCTCCTACTAACCAATCCCACAACACTCCCCATACAGACTTAATACTGTTCCTCAAACATACCCTGTTCTTTCCTACTTCACAGCATTTATCTAGGTTTACTTCCCTCTGCCTAGATTACTTTCTATCTAGACTTTTGGATCTAGTTCAAAGTGCTATTTTTCAATGCAGTCATAATTTGTATCCTTTCCCCTCAAACCTTCAAAATGCTTTTAAAATTCTTCCTGTGTTGCTTTCCATACCATTCTCTGCATTTTATAATTAAGCAAATGGTCTTTAAATAAGAGCTCTTAGAAGGTAGAACAAACATTTTATTCAAATTTATATATATCTGCAGTATCTAGCACGTTTCATATGTAGATGAGCGATATATAGTTACTGCAATAAACTGACCTAAATACTAAATGTAAAGAGATAGACATCTTTTATCTAACATGGGCAACTATTAGAAGGATAATAGAATTTCATGGAGGAATATTTCTTCATGGAAAGGGGAAGAAAAAGTATTTTCAACAATTTTACTGTATCAAAAAAATAGCAAGACAAGTCTTAGAGGAGGTGTGGTATAACAGAAAGATCCCTGGACTAATAGGAAACATATACCCCATAAGCTGTGTGAGTCTCAATTTCCTTCTTTATAAAGTAAGTTAGTACAGATCAATATTTCTCAAAGGGAGCTTTACAGAACATTAGTATTATGGGAAAAATCTATAAAAAAAAAAAAAAGACACAAATAAGTTTGGGAAATGTTTCACCTACATGTAGGCATATCATTCTTGAAAGTAATACAGTCTAGTGTATTAAAGGTTCTGAGAAGTTTTGCAGTGAAAATATATTCTAATTTCTCTTAAATATTAGATTTTCCTCGAAATTATTTGATCACAAAGGAATTTTTATTAATCTAATTAAAAAATGGTTATTTATTTATTTTGAGAGCGAGAGAGAGAGACAGCACAAGTTGGGGAGGGACAGAGAGAGAAGGAGGAGAGAATTCCAAGCAGGTTCCACACTGTCAGTGCAGAGTCCGATGTGGAGCTCAGTGCCACTAATCCTAAGATCAAGACCTAGCCAATATCAAGAGTCAGATGCTTAACTGACTGAGCCACGCAGGCATCCCCACACAGGAATTTTTAAAAACAAAACTATATTTGAAAATATTTGGGAAACTTTAGTCTGGATAGAGGGCTTTCATAGATTTTTAGTAGTTTTACCTTTGTTTGTTTGTTTTTTTAAGTCACATGCAGGAATATAAACAAATAAATCAATTAAAATTGGAGGCAGCTCTAGTTAAGGAGGGGAAATCAGCAGCCAAGAATCGCATTCACTCAGCCTCTACTACCTGTATTCCTTTCAGTACAGAAGAACCAAGGCTGCATGGGGTACAGTTTACAAACCATTTGCCCGGAAGAATCTATGAGCCTGTTTCTTGTTAACTGGCAAACTGCATGGAATTTGGATATACTCCTGCCAGCCATACAACATCCTGGTTAAGATGACAGAGCTGAACTCCTAGGGACGAAGTAAGAAGCCATCAAGAACACTGTGTGACAGTAGCAAATTGTGGTCCACACGAAGGAGAAGGACTTCACTTGAAAGGGTAAGAGCAGATGAAGTTTGGATCTAAACAGATATCAGAAACCAAGGGAAACTAGGCAAATGGGATAGAATGTAGCTCAAGAAACGCAGAGGTGGGACGATAAATACCGTGTGTGTTATTTTGGGGATTCTTCACATCTGAGACAAGAGAGAGAATGGGAGAGTCCAGGTCTTGGGGCAATCTAGCAGAGATACAAGCATGTATCACCCCTGCCCATCAGGTGACAGTGTCCCCAGAGGGTGGAGAGGATTTCAGGAATAGCCTTGTCCAGACAAGTAAGCGGCCAAGAAAGAGGTTACAGAGCAACAGGAAGTGCGTTATTAATGTGAAAACCCATTTTGTATGTCAGTGCATTTTTCATAATAGACAGAACCACTTGCTGAGGATGTAAGAAAGGACGAAGAGCAGATGATTTCAGCTCTAACATGCTGTGACTCTATAGTACTTGTTGGAATACAGTTCTAAAAAAAAAAAGACTAATTCTTATGAAATCTAGGAGACTAAGTCATTGACTGGGCTTCTAAATTTTAAGTGCCATCTCAAATAAACCATTGACATTAGAACAAGAAATTTACTCTCCTGTCCTCATCTTCATTGAGAAAATGCTACCAATAGTATCTTTAAAGAAAATCCTGTGATACTCTGCTAAATTTTAAAATATGACTATCTGCATCAGTCGGAACTGTGGCTTACCCCAGAAAGATTTCCCAGAACCAGTTTGACCAACTGTTTCACATAGGAAAATGAAGGTGCACAGTTGCTATTCCTAATGTGGGCGCTGCAAGCATCCAGGACAGTCCGGACAGAAACTCGAGCATATATAACATCTTCGCACATTCCAAGCAGTATGCTGTTGAGGTGATCTCCAAGCTTGATAGGCTAATGTAAAGAAAGAAAAGGCACTTTCAGAAGTGTGGGTAAATCTTATCTAACAAACAAGCCATTTCAGGAGTCATAGGAACCACACCAAACACATTTCAAATACTCGGAAGAAATGAGCTCCTTATCTAGCAGTATGTACATTTTAGTGCATTTTATCTTTTCATAATCCAAAAAATTAGCAGAAGATGGTTAACACACATCTCCCAAGACAGGAAGTATTACAGAAAAACAGTTTTTTTGGGGTAGGGGGGCTAGGGGGGTAGGGTATAATAAAGAAATGGAATTCCTAGGTCATTCAAATATTTTGGTAAGCAGTTATGTGAGTGTGTGTGTACACTTTGGGTGAATAAATGATTTCCTAACAATTGATAAAATGTAACATATTCATTATATATTAAATATAATTTGATACTCTCATGATAACTTAGATTTCAAATACTGCAATGACTCAAGTCATTTGAATATCAGTTCTCGTTATGCTGGTGAATCAGAGAAACTGGAATGTAAGATTTTTTAATTAGTTGACATGATTTGTAGAACATTATATCCACATATCCAATAAGCATACAAAAAATGCAAATTAAAACTACAAAAAGAAGCCACTACATGACTAAACAGAATGGGTAAAAAGAAGACTGATAATATTGATAAGGAGAAAAGCACTGTTGGTGGGAGTTTAAACTGGTACATCCACTTTGGTTGAAACATGCTTTCCCTGTGACCCTTCCTTTCCGCTTCTCATCCGTTTGTATATTATGTCATCCTTTAGATCTCACCTTAGATGCAGTGTCCTTTAATAAACACATCCTAACCCTCTAAATCTAGTTAAAGGCTCTGACTCTGGTGTTCCATGGCACCCTCCAGTTCCCTACCACAGCATTCACGCATTGTTATAACTGGTTATTTAATGCCTGGACTCATGGATATACTCCACAGGCACGGGCCATTCTATTCCTAGTATCTAGTACAGTGTCTGACACAAGACGGGGCTTCAACTTTTGAAATGATATTGAATACTTGCAAAATGACTATGATTTCTGGTAGCAAAATACTAGTGAAAGTTTATATACTTCTTCTCCAATTTATACATTATTGATACTGACTTAATTTTCAGTTATCTGAAGAGTATAAAGTGTTAGTCATAGGCTGTGATCACATTTTGCACGTATGTTAGGTTGTATATGATACCAATATATCCAGTAATAATTTAACTTTTTCACTTCTATTTATCAAGTTGAAACTGAGGGTTTTTCATGATACAAAATGAGACTGAACCAAGTTGAAGACATCATCCATCTTTCACGGATCTTAGGATATCTGGATTTTAGAATAAAAGCCTAAAAAGCCTGTTACTTCTTAATTTAATTAAAACAAACCCTTACACCTAGTTATTTTTCTTTTCGACTTCTAAATGCCTAAAATAAAACCTAATTATGTATGTTATATCTTTGCTCTGATGAAATATAGTTATCTTTTTTTTTTTTTTTTTTTTTTTTTAAGTAGGCTTCATGCCCAGCATGGAGCCCAATGCAGACATCAGTGCAGGACTTGAACTCATGACCTTGGGATTAAGACCTGAGCTGAGATCAAAAGTCACATGCTAAATTCACTGAGCCACCTAGGTAGTCTGAAATAAGTTATTTTTATAGTTTCAGTTACTATTTGTTATTATGTTTATATTGGGTCTTTAGGAATCAGTTATTTTAGAAAATAAGGACTAGAAACAGCGCAATGATCATTGGAGCCTAAGACTTCAGAAAGTGTTGCTTTAATAATGGTGTTTGCTGCCATAGGCTTAGCAGAGTATTGTCCCTTTTGAAGGGACAAGAAAAAAAAAGTAATGAAGCATATACTTTGAGATCTATTATTCCTATGCTTCTGCATCAAAAAAGGTTATCACTTTAGTTCAAGAATGAAATCATCAACATCTACAACCATTCTTATAAGTCATTAAATTAGAAGAAATTATGTGGACTTGCTGTAATTTTTGAAGAGGCCACTACATTTCACAGACTAAATTGTTGAAACCTGGGTAGCAACTGATATAATTCCAAGAACATTCTGAGAATAATAATGTCTTTAGAATTTTATTATTTCCTTCTGAGAGTATGACATTATTAATGGAACAGCATAGAAATGCTGGTATGCCTGATAATATGCTGTAGAACATATATAAATACAGGGAAGAACTTTCTAAAAAGGGTGAAGTTGTACAGATGTGACAATTTGACTTACTTGGCTCTGAGGCACTTCATGATCAGCTCCCCAATACAATGTCATTCCAAGAGAATAAATATGGATCTAGGAATAGAATTTTAAAAATCATATTATGGTAAAATAAAATTTAAAACTTTAGCAAGTACTAAAAAAATTAGCAAGTACTATATATTCATGACTTTTTGTCCCAGATAAAGTATAGCATATGATTTGAGAAATTAATCATTTCATACTTTGCATAAACGTATGTAAGAACTTAAAATAGAAAATAAGACTAGAAATGATCAGAACAAATTTCCCCCTTTATTTCCTAGCCTATCATCTGTCAATAATTTTATTAGTTCTTATTTATTTTAAAGTTTCTTTATGTAAACTCACACTAATACTGCATATTTTTTTTTAAATAAAAGGTGAAAGATTTATTAGATCTGAAGAGAAACCTGAGTATTCTTTCTTTTTAAAACTAAATAATCTCTATGACTAAGGTGGGGCTCAAATTCCTGAATCCAAGATCAAGAGTCACATGCTCTACAGACTGAGCCAGCCAGGCACCCCACAGATACATCTTTTAATTTTTCCCCTTTTATAAAATGTCAGAAACTTTAAAATTACTCTGCACTTGCGTTTTTAATTTAACAAGAGATATAGGTGATGTCATTTTGTACATGCAGGTATTTCTCTTGACTTGGTTCTCAGAGATTATGAATAAAAGAGTAAATCATCTGTAATTTTGATACACATTGTTAAATTCTCCTACAAAGAAGTTGTAGTATTTTGCATTTCTACCAGCAACATATAAGAGATTTTTTTTCACAAAATTTTTTTTTGTCTATAGTATGTGCTACAAAGATCTAGATTTTTGCCAATCTGAAACGGGAAAAAAAATCTCACTGAAATTTTTTTTTTAATTGAAATTTTGATTAGCATTTTTCTTACTAAGAATGGATGGGGTGGTAGATGGAGGAAGACGTTGGGTGAAAAAAGATTTTACTTGCATTGTTTGTTTGCTCCTTAAAGATTAAAAAAATAACAACACATTTTTTTTGCTGATACAAGTGATCCAACAGGGAAAACTGGAAGTGCAGGAGACAGCAAGGTTGCTGGGATAGCACTGTTGAGTAAGTGGGAGAGGGTGGAAGGTACAGCACCAGGGAAGGAGTTGGCGGGACAGAGAAGCACAGGGTGGCTCAACTGTAGTAAGGAGGCAGAGAATGTGGGAATTTAGCTGAGTAATCTGGTAGTGAGATCCTGGGAAAAGTTTCTTCTGACTGCTTCTAATTCTTTCCTGTGAGACAGGAAGCGGGATGAAAGTGAGGACAGTTAATCCTATAAGTAATCATTTCCCATTTTTTCCTCCTGTGAAGAAACTCAGAGCTAAATTTTTAGCCCATCTCTATCAATACTGTGTCATCTTACTATGTGTATTTAAAAAAAAATTTTTTTTAGCGTTTATTCATTTTTGAGAGACAGAGAGGGACACAGTGTGAGCAGTGGAGGGTCAGAGAGAGAGGGAGACACAGAATGCAAAGCAGGCTCCAGGCTCTGAGCTGTCAGCACAGAGCCCGATGTGGGGCTCAAAGCCAAGAACCATGAGATCATGACCTGAGCCGAAGTCAGGTGCTTAACTGACTGGGCCACCCAGGTGCCCCTTACTATGTGTATTTTTTTTCACCAATCTTATTCCAACATCATCTTATTTTCTTGTCTTTATTTTCACTTTGCTCTTATTTTCTCATTTTTATTTTTTAATTCTGGAAACTGTGTCAAATCCTCTTTAGAAATAGGTGGGGTATGCACAAACAAAATTGGCTCTTTATAACCTGACAGCACTTTAACCTACTCTAACTTTGCCTCCTAATTTATTCCAAATCACAGATTAGAAAAGTTGTTCCTCTTTTCAAATATTTTCATAGCTCCCATCTTAAAAAAAAAAAATCCCAATTTTTTATAATGATAAACAAGAGTCAGTCTGACTTGCCTCCACTTCCATTTTCTAGACAGATTTATAAGTTTTCCTCTGTAATACTCCTCTACCGATTACAACCTAAACACTTCAGCACTACGAAATAATTTTCTCTTGGCAAAATAAAACCTTCTCTCAATTTTTCTTGAGCAGTTCTTTCTACTAAGAATTTTTTTCCATCTGTCAATAAAATCCCTACATATTACTGATGGTCGAGAGATGTATGCCATATAAATTTTCCCAAACAGGATAAAGCATTCTCTCTTTCACGTACAGATATATTTCATTCGCATCTCTAATAAAAGAGTTAACTAATACTGCCTATAATATAATTAAGATGTGTCCATGTTTGTCTTCCTGGAGGAAGTGTTTTTTACATAGCTTAGTATATCTCTCAACTACTAACACAGAACTTGTACACAGTAGATATTCAATTCATGCCTGCTGGACTTAATTACATGTACATTAAGTTTAAGATAGCATAGTGCAGGCTATTGGCATATTTCAGTTTCGGTTTCTTTTCAAAGAACCTCATATGTGAATCCCACATATATGAAAAATACTTCATGGCTTTAGCATAAAAAACTAGTTACATATTCAAATATATTTCTTTTAACACGTTAATATTGATTTGTGATTCTGAGATAGTGCTCTAAGATTCTTTATTATATTTACTTCTCAATATGCCAAATGAAATGAGTTACTATATATTAATTTTTATAAATGACTATATAAAGTTAGTAGCACAATTATTAAAATTAGGTTATAAAACTGTATACCTGCTGATCATCTATGTATATATTATAATGATTGATTTTATGTATCAACCTGACTGGACCACAGATAGTATTTTGGGAATTTTTGTGAGAGTTTTTTGGATAATATGAACACATAATTAAGTAGACTGAGTAAAGTAGATTGCTCTTCTATTGTGGGTAGGCCTCATCCAATCATCTGAAGGCTGAATAGAATAAAATGGTTTGCCCGTTCCTGAGGAATAGAAAATATCTTTCTGTGAGACCGTCTTTGAACCAGGACATAAGCTTTAAAAAAAAAATTTTTTTTTAATGTTTATTTATTTTGAGTGACAGAGAGAGTGAGAGCGAGAAAGTGTACATGAGTCGGGGAGGGGCAGAGAGAGAGGGAGAGAGAGAATCCCAAGCAGGCTCTGGCTGTCAGCAGAGAGCCTGACATGGGGCTCGATCCCAGAAATCGTGAGATCATGACCTGAGTGGAAATCAAGAATTGGATGCTTAACCAACTGAGCCACTCAGGTGCCCAGCTTTTTTCTTGCCTTTGGACTTGAGCATCAGCTCTTCTGGGTCTCAGGCCTGCTGGCTTTCAGACTGGAACTTACCATCAGTTATCCTAGTTTTCAGGCCTTTGGCATTGGAAAGGACAAGGATGGCTAGGCTTGGGAACTGGACTTAAGAAATTTAGGCAATTAAGTGGATATGTGAAAAGGGAAGAGTCAGAGATAAAGATACAAAGAAAACGTGCATGGACAGGAGGGCACTTGAGTGAGCTAGTTAATATAACCGATGGGGAACAAAAATGTGTTTTTATCTTTACAGTTAGCTATAATGGACTGGACTGTAAACTCTATCAGTGGAAAGACTTTGTCCTATTCACTACTCTATCCCAGGACCTTGAATAACACTTGACATATAATAGAGATAGATAATATTTAGTGGGTGCTTACTCTGTGCTGAGTACTGTTCTAAGTACTATTTTATTTAACTTTTTAATAACACTATGAAGCAAGTAATATCATCGTCTCTTTATATATAAGTCACTTGAGGCATAGAACAGTAAGCAAGTTGCATGTGGTCACACATCTTTCAAGTGACAAAGCCAGAAATTTTACTCAGAACCCACATTTGATAAATATTTGTTGAAAAACAAAATGGGATAATAATGAAACAGTCATCACTGAGAAGGCTCAAAGAATACCCTCTACCTCTACATCCATTCTGTAAAGAGGAGCTGGAAAGTCTTCAAAGCTTTGGCTCACTGACCATAAGACACTGGGTAAGATACTACAGTCTGATATGCAGATCCCTCCCACCCAGTGATCTCTCTGAAGAAATAAGAACTGTTTTATATGTGCTACATAGCTCCTTTTAGCAAAACCCCTTGAGATTTTGTGGCTCTCTATTTAATAGCAATAAAGCATAAATATCTTTGGGTGAAAAAAAAATCCTTAATTGTTTCTGCTCACTCAACAAATTCTGAGCATCTCCTAAGAGGCAGATATGGAGTGCAGCAATGGTTCTCCAACTTTATCACAGATCAGAATCATCTGCTAAAACACAGATAAGGGTCCTACCTCTGTGATCTCTGATTTAGTAGATTTGGTGTGGGGTCTGAAAACTTGCTTTTCTTTTTAAAAAAATTTTTTTAAAGAATGTTTTATTTATTTTTGAGCATGAGAGTGTGAGTGGGGGAGAGACAGAGAGGGAGAGGGGAACAGAAGATCTACAGCGGGCTCTGTGCTGATAGCAGCAAGACTGATGCGGGGCTCAAACTCACAAACTGTGAGAGTATGACCCGAGCCGATGTCTGTTGCTCAACCAACTGAGCCACTCAGGTGTCCCTGAAAACTTGCTTTTCTAACAAGTTCCCATATGATGCTGATGCTGATGGCTGGGAGACAACACTTTGAGAACCACCAGCATAGAGCAGAGGCGATAATAATGAGTATTATAATAATGAGACAGGGTCCCTTCCATCTCAAACCTTCTACTTCAGTAACCAAGACAAGATAATGTGGTGTACAAGAGACTACAATTAGTGTAAGAGAAAACTTTAGATTTACAGGAAAAGTTAGCCAGACAATGAGGAGATGAGGCAAGAGCTGAGATGATGTGAAAGAGTATTCGAGGCTGGAGGAAAGGAATGTGCAAAGACTAAGAAGAAAGAAAGCACTTAGCACATCCAAGACACTGAAGTAAATCCAGAATGGTTGAGGCATAAAGCTTGAGATAAAGACTGCTCAGAGAGAAGGCTGGTGCAGTGTACCCTCAAAGACCATGGTAAGGAGTCTAAAGTTTCTTCAAGTGAAATGCAGATCTAAATATTTTTTTAATGTTTATTTATTTTTGAGATGGAGACAGAGAGAGAGAGAGAGAGAGAGAGAGGCAGAAAGAAAGGGAGAGAGGATCCAAAGCGGGCTCTGCACTGACAGCAGAGAGCCCAACGTAGGGCTTGAACCCACGAACTGCAAGATCATGACCTGAGCCAAAGTTGGATGCCTAACCGACTGAGCCACTCAGGCGCCCCAAGAATCTGAATAATTTTAAGCAGCAAAGGGACAATATCAAATATGATTTTTCAAAAATGCACTGGCTAGTTTAAAGAATGAACTGGCCAGGGGCAAGACTGGAGGCAGGGAGATTATTAGAAAGTATTTGCAGCACTGGTCATTCATGATGGAGTGGACAAAGTAGAGGCACTGAGGACTAATAGAAAAGATGGATGTGAGAGACACTGAAGAATTAGAATCAATAGGAATTAATCACTGACTAGATTTAGGAACGAGGGCCTGAAGTGAATGAAAAGTTAAGAATGACATCTTAAGAGTCTTTCTTGCAAACTGGGGAAATGATGGCCTATTTATTTACAGGGAGCACACAAAAGAGGAGAAAGCTTCCAGTGTGTGAAAAGATATTTAGTTTCAGATCTAGTGAATCTGAGATGCCTGTGGGACATTCAGGTGAATATATCTAACATGTGGCTGTATATTTAAATTAAAGAGCTTTGTGTTAAAGATATATAAACTTGAGGGGTGCCTGGGTGGCTCAGTTGGTTGGGTGTTTGATATTGGCTCGGGTCATGATCTTGCGGTCTGTGGGTTCAAGACCTGCATCAGGCTCTATGCTGACAGCTCAGAACCTGGAGCCTGCTTCAGATTCTGTGTCTCCCTCTCTCTCTGCCCCTCCCCTGCTCATGCTCTGTCTCTGAAAAAATGAATAAGCATTAAAAAAAAAAAAAGATACATAAGTTTGGGAGCTAGCAGCAGATAGTCATGGATGTTTAGCCTTTAAAAAAGAGGAAACCAATTTGAAAATAAATTTCATATAAAAAAATAAATAAAAATAAACAAGAATCTGATAAAAGCCAAGAGCCCTCTATCCAGAAAAATACATGTATTCATATTTTCTTGGCATATAATTAAAAAAATTTTATGGCCTCCTGAATCCATTCCTTTGACTTTGAAGGGTATCATGGGTTAGGATCCCAATATATAAAACAATTGTAAAAATTTACTTGGTCATAACTCTTCTTTCTTTCTGTACTTCCTGGGAGGGGGTACCTCCCCCCCACCCCCAATTATTCTGAAATCTCAAATCAGCAGGTTGGCATTTTCTAGTTTTAAAATTAACCTGTTCCCCTCACCCATTACCTTCTACATCTCACCACACTTGAGATATTTGAGAAGTACATTCAGCTAGTTTCTGATATATACTACTATCTTAACCTATCTGACAACTTAGTTTACTCTAAGCTATTGTAGGGCTTGAAACATTAGTTTATATACACTACAGACCATGAGTATCTGGAGGAGACCCACTCATTATAGACTGGCCTCAGGAATCTGCTGAAATGGGATATTTCAGGGTCTATTTTGGTCTCCTGTGTCTCTCTTTCATGGTTTAAGTTTCCATCATAAGAATTATTCAAGTATATAAGACCCTATATACTAAAAGACTAATATGATAAAACTATATTACCTGACAAGAGTACCACATAATGCCATTAGCTCTGAATAACATATTATCAGAGATTAGTTTATTAGCTAGTGGAACATGGTATATTGAGGTGATGATACTTTATTTATTTTTTTTTTCAGAGAATTTTTTTTTTATTTAATATATGAAATCTATTGTCAAATTGGTTTCCATACAACACCCAGTGCTCATCCCAAAAGGTGCCCTCCTCAATACCCATCACCCACCCTCCCCTCCCTCCCACCCCCCATCAACCCTCAGTTTGTTCTCAGTTTTTAACAGTCTCTTATGCTTTGGCTCTCTCCCACTCTAACCTCTTTTTTTTTTTTTTCTTCCCCTCCCCCATGGGTTTCTGTTAAGTTTCTCAGGATCCACATAAGAGTGAAACCATATGGTATCTGTCTTTCTCTGTATGGCTTATTTCACTTAGCAGAGGTGATGATACTTTAAAAAGAACTAAATTTAGGGGCGCCTGGGTGGCTCAGTCGGTTGAGCGTCCGACTTCAGCTCAGGTCATGATCTCACACTCCGTGAGTTCGAGCCCCGCGCCGGGCTCTGTGCTGACAGGTCAGAGCCTGGAGCCCGCTTCCAATTCTGTGTCTCCCTCTGTCTCTGCCCCTCCCCCGCTCATACTCTGTCTCTCTCTGCCTCGAAAATAAATAAAAACAGTAAAAAAAAAAAAAAATTAAAAAAAATAAAAAGAACTAAATTTGTATAGAGCTCTGTACCTATCACAACCATAGCATTTGACTCTTTAAAAAAATTGTGGTACAAAATATAACATTAAATTTACCATTTTAATCATTTTTAAGTGTACAGTTCAGCAGTGTTAGCATATTCACTTTGTTGTATACCAGATCTCTCAAAGTTTTTTATCTTGCAAAACTGAAACTCTGTATATACTAAACATAAATTCCTCCTTCAGCCACTCACCAGCCTTGGGTAACTACATTTCTACTTTCTGTTTCTAAGGTTTGACTAGTTTATATATGTAACATGAGTATAATCAGAGAGTATTTGTCTTTTTGTGATTGGCTTATTTGTTTAGCATAATGTCCAAAGGGTCACCCATGTTGCAGCATGTGACAGGATCTCCTTCTTTTTAAAGGCTGCATAATACTCCATTGGATGTATATGCCACATTTTTTTTTTTTAATGTTCATCTTTGAGAGAGAGACAGAGCGTGAGTGGTGGAGGGGAAGAGACAGGGGGAGACATGGAATCTGAAGCAGGCTCCAGGCTCTGAGCTGTCAGCAGAATCCGATGTGGGTCTTGAACTCATGAACCACAAGATCATGACCTGAATCGAAGACGGATGCTTAAACAACTGAGTTACCCCTGCCACATTTACCCATGCCACATTTTCTTTATCCATTCATCCATCAATGGACATTTGAGTTGCTTCAACTTCTTGGGTATTAAGAATACAGCTGCAATAAACATGGATATGCAAATATCTCTTCAAGATCTTGCTTTGAATTCTTTTGGATATGTACCTAGAGGTGAGATTATTGGATTACACAGTAATCACACAGGAAACTCTGTACTATTTTCCATATTGGTTGCATCATTTTACATTCCTAAAAACAGTGCACAAAGCTTCCAATTTCTCTGCATCCTTGATTAACACTATTTTCTGTTCTTTTGATAGTTGCCATCCTAGTAGGTGTGAGGTAGACATCTCCACAACCCCAGTATTTAAAGTTTTCAATCTAATTGTGTTACTGCATATTGGACTCTGGTACTAGACAGTCCTGGAGTTTCTTCTTTAGTGATCTGCATAGTGCCTGTCATATAATAAGTATACTTATCAAATTTATGGGTGAATGAACAAACAAAGGAGAAGGAGGGGAGAAAGGATGCATTAATAAGATTTAATATGAAGTAAGTATAGTATAATGGGGGTAAAGATATTCGGTCTTTTTTTTAAGATTTAATTAATTAATTAATTAATTTTTAATGTTTATTTATTTTGAGAGAGAGAGTAAGAGCACGTGCATGGGCAGGGGGAGGGGCAGAGACAGAGAAGAGAGAGAATTCCAAGCAAGTTCTGTGCTGTCAGTGCAGAGCTCAATGCTGGCTCAATCCCACAAACTGTGAGATCATGACCTGAGCTGAAATCAAGATTTGGATGCTTAACCTACTGAGCCATCCAGGCACTCCTAAAGATTTTATTTTTAAGTAATCTCTACCAAATGTGGGGCTCGATCAAAAGTCACACAGTCCACCAACTGAGCCAGCCAGGCGCCCCTGGTCTTTTTTGACAAGTTCAGTTGAAGCTTCTGCTAAGGTTAGAGAAGCAAATTTCCAGTATTGTTCTTATAAAGATGACCCTTGGTTTTCAAGAAGAACAGAGATGATAGGGGCCACAATTCCTGATATTTAGATTACAAATTAGTGGCAATAAACACTTAAACTAAGATTCCTTTAGTTTATCAGGGATATAGTACAAATCCCTGGAGTATATCAATATTCTTGAAGACAAATCACAACAAGAATTTGTCTCAGGTTCCAATCCCATCAAATTGATTTCAAAAGAACTGCCAAATTAAGCACAGCATGTACCATGCAAGCAGGAAGTGAACAATTACCAGTAAGACAGAAAAGCCAGAGGATCAAAAATCTTAGTGTGACCTGTATAAACCTGTCGAGTTTTTAAAGAGGCATGTTATCTTGAAAAGTAAAACTTTAAGGCAAATAAATGAAAGTGCCTATTTATAGAGCTGGTAGTTGAGGTAAATTTTTTCATACAGCTGTACATATACAGTTTACAAAACAAGTTCCATTGAATGAAGAAAACATTTTTATGCATCAAGATCTTACCAAATACTCATTGTTATTCACAATACTGTGCTAGGCATCGAGTATTATTTAAAAAAATATTGATATATTATATACTATCAATAGCAAGAATGTATTGCATACTAGTTAATGACATATCCTTAACTCATAAAAGTTGTGAAATGCAGTTACCGTCCTCTTTTTCAGTACACCCCTGCCCCATTAAAATCATAATACTCGAATAGTGCTTTTTAATTTTAATTTTCACACCACAATGTGAAATTAGTAAGTTTCCATGAATTTATTGGCCATTAGTGGTCAAATAAATGTAATTCCTTTTGCTCCACTCCCCAAAAAGAATACTAGAATATAAGACTACTCCTCTGACCTTTGCTTTATACTTATATTGCAAACAGGAATGGGATCAAAAAACTTGTCTTTGATTTTCTTCATACTTAGAATTGCACTGGAGCTTTTAAGGCATGAGATGAGGTAAACAGAAGTTCCCATTAGATTCACAAATAAATCAACTTTACTTTACCACAGTAATGGCAACAATACCACACCCATCCCATCTCAGCTCTGGCTCCTAAAACTTAGTCTAGTTAAGAGGCAGGCTTCAATCACTTTCTCAACCATGTGCTCTAACAATTTAACCTAAACACAAGGCAGTTTACTTGTTTGGGTATCCTGACATCACAGGGCAAAATGGGAAAGCCTTATGCAAATTAGAAAGGCACTTGTGCACCTAAAAGTTTTACTAAGCACTTTTTTCTTCTATTGTGGATTTTAAATGCCTTCCAGAAAGAATTCATAAACCACTGTGCAAAACTTTTCATAATTTGAAAAAACCCTATTATAATTCAGTAGAAGTTTTCAAAACTAAGACATCCATGGCTTTACTCTATTGCAGAGGTCACCAGATCCACTTGAGAGACTGATAAAGTTATGGACACCCTTCTCTGAACATGCTCAAACATGCAAAACTTAGTTTACCATTTCACTGGTTTGTAGATATCCTGGAGTTCAATTAAGATCTAGAGATATCAAGTGTTAAATAATTTGCACACACACTATGCCTATTTCCAATGTTCTAATTACCTTCTATCTTTTAAAAGTTTATTATTAAATGAACCACACATACAGAATGTACAGAATGAATGCATGCTATTTAAATAATAACAGTAAATAACTATATATGTGCTATCCAGCTTAATAAAACACTACCAGTACATTTGAATACTCTCATGATCTGTAACAATGACCAACACTCCCAAAATTCTTAAGCAGTTCATGGAGTAGATAAACTGGGTAGATAAACCTGGATTTTCTACCAATTCTATTTAGTCTTCTTTTAGAAACACAATGGCTCAAATCAAGATGCCTTCTTCTAGCTTAATCAATACACATGTATGCACGCACACACACATACACAAATACACACGCGTTCTCCTCCTCTTTCCTTCTCTCTCTCCCTCTCTGAAAAGGGAAACATTCACTGACAGTGATAGGATGGAAGGATAAACTAGTACAATTCCTTTTACATGGAAATTAGGCAATGTATATCAAAATTTTAAATGCACAAACTTTTTGGGGCGCCTGGGTGGCTCAGTCGGTTGAGCGGCCGACTTCAGCTCAGGTCATGATCTCGTGGCTTGTGAGCTCAAGCCCCGCGTCGGGCTCTGTGCTGACAGCTCGCAGCCTGGAGCCTGTTTTGGATTCTGTGTCTCCCTCTCTGTCTGCCCCTAACCCACTCGCATTCTGTCTCTCTCTCAAAAATAAATAAACATTAAAAAAAAATGCACAAACTTTTAGGTTTTACTACCAGGAAATTATTATGTTAGTTTTTACACTTATGTGGAATAATGTAAGGGAAATAATATTCATACCCAGTTCTTAATTCTCCAGAGTTCCATATCTAAATTATCGCAACCTGCTATATACTATATATATATAATATAGTGTGTATGTATATATATATATATATATATATATATATATATATATATATAAATTTTTTCATAGCCTTGACAATGAAATGAGATCTGATGTCAATGCTATTGCCATCCTCAGACTGGATATTTCCATCATGAACTTTTCCTTCTTAATTGTTCCATCAAATGAATTGTCAAACTGTGAGCTTTGCTTCCATTGTATCCCTTTTATCCATGCCTTTATATTCCCAAGGCATCACATGATTTTCAGCTCTTTCCCCAGATTATTAAAAGTCCCTTATTAGATTTCTACACAATTCCTATACATTTTGTTATGTGTGTATAGATGTGTGTAGTATAGACTTTGTATATTGTATATATTCCTATCTAATACAATCCCTATATAATCTTTCATCTTATCTAGTTATCCACACTTTTGTCAAACTTCCCCTCTAACATCACAAGTCACATCATAATCACTCTCCTGAAAATATGCCTCAGAAGAAAGTCTCAAGTACTGGTATTCAAAGTCTTCTTTATTCTGATTTAATAGTCTCCTTCTCTTTAACCACAGGCTTCCAGGTACCTAATGCTCTAGCCTAGCTAGTCTAACCAAACATTCCCTTATCATAGTGGACAATTTTTTATCTCTTATCATTGCATATACCAACAACCTTGAGTGGAACGTTCACATCTACTTATTTTTACTTTTCTAAATTCTACTCATTCTTCATAGCCCAACACAAATGCTACCTTTCCTGTGATATCATTCTAAGCTAAAAATTAACTGCTCCTCTTCCAACATTCTAAAATAGTCTACCCCGTATATTTATTTTAATCCATATATTACAGGTTGTTCTATACACATTGATCAGGATCAATTCTCTAGTTATTTTTGCATCTTCCTCACAAATACAGTGCTTTAAACACAGCAGGCATTTAGTATTTTTAAACATGACTTAATAATGGCTCACCTTACTAATAAAAAATA
This sequence comes from Panthera tigris, assembly GCF_018350195.1. Lineage (NCBI taxonomy): Eukaryota > Metazoa > Chordata > Mammalia > Carnivora > Felidae > Panthera > Panthera tigris. Next base: position 133,229,253 of record NC_056663.1, read on the forward strand.
TTGTTTCTTAGATCCATAAATTTTTATAAAACTATTCTCACACAAAATAAATACGCACTTCTTGGAATACATGATCATTTAAAATTCAGTGGCTCTTTTTCAGAGGGTGGAGGGAGGGTAGCCCAGGGTCTTTTACTTTTCCTACCCCCACCCAAAATAAAAAAACAAAACCAAGCTAAAAACACTTAACAGTTACCTTTTCAACATCCGAGAGAGAAGTTAGTGATTGATTTTGAAGAACTTCTGGTGCGGTGAATGCGCGAAGATCCTGATTGGAAATATTTTCATCTGTAAAGGACACACTACCAGATGGCAGCAACAGCAGAGACCATGGAGAAATGATGAAACCAAGGGCAGCAGGATCAGCCACGCTTACTGGTTTGTAACCACATAGAATAAAAAGAAAAAAAAAAAACTGCTTAAAATTATAATCAAAGTATAGATCATTTAAATGACTATCCCAGCCTATGCATATTGTGTCCAAGTGCAGTGACAAACACCAAATCAATATGCTACAAACAGGGTGGGTTTCACGTATCTGCTGCTACTAGCATTACCAGCAACACCACCTTGGTTGGACTTAATCTTTTAAAACTTAGATGGTAAACCTTAGAAAGTAGAAATACAGATTTTCACTGTCAGTCAGGAGAATTAAATGTGGTTCAAAAACTTTACCGCAGTGATACAAATGTGCACAAGGATCAAGTAGTTCTTAAACTTTGGGGGGGATCATGGATTCTTTTGAGGATCTGGTGAAAAGTATGGTCTCTTTTTCATGGAAATGGATAAAAAATATAAAACTGTACACAAAAGAGATTCATGGATCTCCCTATAGCCCTTTTATGGACCCTATGCTAAGTAAGATTTCCTGATTTAGACTATAGTGTTGTCAAACATAAAAAATAATTTCTTTGACCATTCATCAGATTTGGAATTAGCAAAGTCTCAACTATATGAAAGTCTCTTGTTTTGCAACAAAATATGTATTTGTCTGAATTCTAATTTTTGTTTTGTTTGTGTTTGTTCATTTCACTAGAACTTCAGGCAGCTTCTGTACTAGCAAATGTGACCATTGGGGTCTCTAACAATTTTTTGTTTCAATGCTTGCCTGTGTGGTGCCTAAGAGCTCATGTTTAAAAGCATTAAAAAAAATTCCTTAGGGGCACCTGGGTGGCTCAGTCAGTTGGGCGTCTGATTCTTGGTTTTGGCTCAGGTCATGATCCCAGGATCTTGGGATCAAGCCTCGCATCGGGCTCCACACTGAGTGGGGAGCCTGCTTAAGATTCTTTCTCTCTCTCTCTCTCTCTCTGCCTCCCCCCCCCCCCCCGCTTACACTCTTTCTCTCTCCAAAATAAAGAAAAAAATTAAAAAATCTTTTGAAAAAAATAATTCCTTAGATTTTAGCAGGCCTTCTCCCATAAGTAAAGGTATACATTAGGCTCAACAAAATATACTTATTAGATGGAATTTTATTTTGTCCTCCCATTTCAAAAGGAATTTAATATAAGTTTTAAGGTAACTGCTATGTGAACTGGATCACAGACTCAAGAAACTGCTATAAAGTCACAAAAGACCTGTGACTGCCAATGCCGCTATTATGCAATCTGAACAGGTTGTACTGATATCTAAGTCAAATCATAAGAAATTGCCAGAGTTTATGGCACAGTTTGTTAAACATCCTATAGTACCTATTCTTTCCTGAAAACAACTTTTATTAGAACTGAATCATCCATCCTTTCTGACTTTTAAACCTCTACCTATGGTCAAGATTCTGACCATCAGAATAAAATGAAATAAAAAGTAAACTATTAAAATTCATTCTTTTTTTGAAGACTAAAAGGACAACTATATGTTCTCCTGCATTTTTCATGAATCTGAAACATGTCTTTAATAACTGTGTCAAGGGAGAAAAGTGTGTTTGAACGTATCCTTTGATCAGTCAGCACATCTTACGTTGCACCAAAGCTGAGTTACAGACCAATGATCCTTACAGTCCTACCCAATCACATATCAGACCGCTAAAAACACGGCTCACAATTCTTAAGGTAACGTATGTTTTAATGAATCATTGCAGCTGGTAAACCTAGGTATATTGTTGTCTTTCACAGCCACTTTACACATTTTCTGTTAAATGCTTCTTCTTGGGTATTTCATGCACAAATATTACACAATCAAACTAAAGAGAACTCAAACAAGGCAGAACAATATTTTCTTTGCCAAATGATGCTATCTGAAATACTGGTATTTCCCATGTCACAGATATTTATAAAACAGTCCACAACCAATTCCTTTCAAATTAGCAATAAAAGGGAACAAACACTAGGAGACCAGTAAGGAAGGCAATTCACTAATATCTGATATGAGATACTGATGGCCTAGAACCATCTTAGTAACAGTAGGGGTGGTGGAGAACCTGTTAAAACCTGAATGTATTTTAAAGGGAGTGACAACAGAATTTCCTGACAAACTGGATGTGAAGCAAGAGGAAGAGAAGAATCAGGATGACTCCTAGATTTTGGTCTTAGTAATGGGAAAGATGGAGGGTCATCAACTGAGGTAGAGAAGATACAGGATGGCACAGGTTGCTGAGGTAGGGCTTGCAAGATGGTGGTTGGAATGGGATCTGCTACATTTAGTATCTACTAGATCTGTATCAAGTAGGCAGCTGGATTTGGAACTGGGGAAAAAGGTCTGAACTGGACATACATTTGGGGAGTCACTGGCCTACTAGACAGTATTTAACGTCTTGTGATTGGGTAAACTCACCAAAAAATGAGTTGAGATAGAAAAGAAATCAAGGACAAGGATTGTACCCTGGGGTACTTCAACATTAAGACTGACTGCCCCTTGTCAGTCTTTTTTCTACAGGTTGTTCTTCTCTTGGGCATCTGTGCAAGCATGGTATTGTAATCTCCCTCTCACACTTCTTTCACTCATCACTCCCAATCTCCACCTCACTATTTTAAATAATTCTTTTTGTTAGTCTTTCCAAACAGCTGCCCAGTTTCTAATCCTAAAGCTAAGAGAAGAAGCTGGGATTCTAACTCTCATATCTAATTCCTGTCAGCCTTATTTGGGGGATAGAATTATGATTTCTAGTATATCTATTACCACTTGAATTTGTAAATAATTGGACATCACAGCTAACTCAAGAGGCATAAATGCCACTCGGAAATCTAAAGGCTATGTTCTGTCCTGCCATACTGGATACTGGTGTCCACTTAGACCCAAAAGAGTTTGCTACTCTCCTCCTCATCCCAGGCCGCAGACTAACCCTATCCTTGACAGGGTAGCACAGTATAGAAACTGTAAAAGGTGAAAGCAATCCATAATCGCTTAACAGTCTGAAATTAAGAGATTTATTTATGAGCACAACCAAGGTCAGCAAAACTACTGTTACTATGGCAAGAACTTTATTTTTCAAATTGTACTTTGTACAACAGGTTTGTGTTTATGTAAAGTATGCCATTATTATAAACACTATTCACATTTAAACATAATCTTCTCAACATGACAAGTCATTTGCTCAAGAGTCCACAGTATTACAGAGAGAAAGCATGAGGTATCTGAGAAAAAAAGAATACAAAGCGAGTATTAGAGGCAGCATAATTACTCTAACTACAATGAAGAAAGAATTAATTTCTTTGTTTTATATGTGGCTGTTTAATATGAGTAAGATTTGACCATGGTTAAGGGGGAGATTCCAAGGAAAAGAAACAGCCAAAGTAAAGACACATGGCCAGGAAATTATTAAGTCTGTACAAGGAACAGCAAGAACTTTGGGCAGAGAAATGGTAGAGAGCAGTGAGAAACAGAATTACTAAGGTTGGTCATATTTTTGCTTGTTAGAAAACACACACACATAAAGGAATGACACGGATTATTTTCATTGTTTTCAAATGTGTTTTTTAAATGTCTTGTAATAAAACTAAAGCAGCTGCAACAACACACTACATTGTTGTCAAATACCCAAAACATACACACATGCAAACCCACAAGTGAGGAGAGGTAGGGTACTGGTTCAAATGAGTGTAATTCACTGTCCTGGTCTAACTACAAGGAAAGAATTTAAAGCAAATGCATTCAGAATCCTTCACAGAATGCTAACAAAAGAATATTTAAAAATGGAATTCCAGAAGCTTGTAATTTGATGTCCTATAATGTTTTAGTTGTGTGATGATTATCCTCAAGAATGCTATTATTATGAAACAGTAAATCTGATGTGAACTGATTCCAGGAGTCAAATGATTCTATTTATAGATTTTTACCAACATTCCACAGAAAAAGTTGCTTAAACAGAATTTCAAGCAGCTAGAGGCAAAGTTAGAAATAAGCAAAAATCTGATATGCAAAGAAGCATCTTACTTAGAGCTTCTTTCTGACGTTCCCTTAAACTAAGACCCATATCCACGCTTTTTTTTTCCTCCTGCGGGAGCTTACTTTCTATTGTCCCCTTCATTTTATTTTTTGGCCTTTCATTTATGGCATTAAGAGGGAAATGATCATAACTGGTAACACAAACGATAACAGAACTAAATAAAAGTATCAGGAAATCATCTAAAGACTTAGAACAACAACATCATTTTGACCTGAAAAATCCCTTTCCCTATTTAAATATATATACAGAAATTGTAGTCCTACTTCTATATGTTCTGTTAGAGTGATTGGCAAAAATCTATGCAGAGGTCACTGTTCCAAACTCCGAAGAATTTCACGAACTCATTCTATAAAACAGAATTCTCTAAAAAATTCAGTTCATATGTGCATACAAATATAGACATTGTTAGATAAATCATCTGGTATAACAATGCACAAACAGAAAAAAATAATTGGTTTAGAATGTTTCAACATTTTCTTGATTAGTAAAACTTTGTGATAAATTATTTAAGATTTACTGGAAATTACAGTCTATCCTATAGATCAATTCCCAGTTAAAAATTTGATACCTCATAAATTTTGTTACTACTTTTTTAAAACTTCAGTTTTTTAAAAAAAAAATTTTTTTTAATGTTTATTTATTTTTGAGAGAGACAGAGACAGAATGCGAATAGGTTAGGGGCAGAGAGAGAGAGGGAAACACAGAAGCAGAAGCAGGCTCCAGGCTCTGAGCTGTCAGAACAGAGCCTGACGCGGGGCTCGAACTCTCATGAGCTGTGAGATCATGACCTGAGCCAAAGTCGGACGCTCAACCGACTGAGCCACCCAGGCGCCCCAAAACTTCAGTTTTTCTAATATGAATCAGAATAGAACAGCAATCCCGTTTTGAACAAATTGTGTAAATAATGGGAATTAAGACATCTATATAGTGTACATTAATAATGATAGTGTCTTCAAAGACATTAATGTTTACATCACGTATATTTTCTTTTAATAAATGCCTACAAACCTTTGGTCCTCAAGAATTTATATTCTGGTGCAATAGGTCCCAGACTTTGCTAATCATCAAAATCTCTAAACTCAACCAGGAGACTTAGAAACATACCAGACAGCTGTCAGCTTCATATCATTCCTTTTAGTATCTGACTGTTAATTTAGGATGTAGTCTTATTTAAGAGCAGAAGTATGGTATAATGGTTAGGAGTTTGGACTGAAGCCGGAATCCCTAGGTTAATATTTTAGGTTTGACCTTTACAACTTATACTGTGATCTTAAATAAGTTTCCTAGCCTCCCTGTGCCTCAACTTCTTCAGGTAGGTAAGGTTGTTGTGAGGATTCATGGAAAAAGCCCTTAGAACTGTTCCTGGCACACAGAAAGTACAATACAAAAGTAGTAGCTGTTATGCTCATGTTGGCAGCACATACACAAAAGTGGTAGCTGTTATTATTTAATAAGTCTTTTCTCTGAAGATATCAGATGTAGACAGTACATCTAATAAAAAGACACTATTCAAAGTTAATCTCGGGGTGCCTGGGTGGCTCAGTCGGTTGAGCGTCTGACTTCGGCTTAGGTCATGATCTCATGGTTCGTGGGTTCGAGCCCTGTGTTAGGCTCTGTGCTGACAGCTCAGATCTGGATTCTGCTTCAGATTATGTGTCTCCCTCGCTCTCTGCCCCTCCCTTGCTCACACCGTCCCGCTCTCTCAAAAACAAATAAACATTAAAAAAAATTTTTTTAAGTTCATCTTCTATCACCTATTAGCTTTTTTTTCTCCAAAAGAAGAAGGTGCCTGTATTAGAAGTACTGTAAATTTCAGAAAAATAGAAAATATTAGATTTTTAGGAATTTTTTGGCATCTCTTACCTAGAAGTCATAAGAAATACAGATGATTTAAAGTACAAGGTATCATAAAATATTATTTTTTTCTTTAGTTCCTTGGGGGAATCTACCTTCTATAATGTTTCATTTATTATATGGTATTCCTAATTAGCATAGACCTCAAATTTAGGAAACCTAGTTTAAAACTTTATAATCAGGGGTGCCTGGGTGGCTCAGTCGATTGAGCGACCAACTTCAGCTCAGGTCATGATCTCACAGCTTTTGAGTTTGAGCCCCGCATCAGGCTCTGTGCTGACAGCTCATAGGCTGGAGCCTGCTTCTGCTTCTGTGTCTCCCTCTCTCTCTGCCCCTAATCTACTTGCATTCTGTCTCTGTCTCTCTCAAAAATAAATAAACATTAAAAAAAAAATTTTAAACCCAAATTTGTAATTAATACACTTTGTATTTCCTGAGTAAACTACTCATGTGAAATTGATTACCTTAAGGTATGACAGGAATTATTAGATGATGTTAATTTGAATGTACACATATCAACTATGGTATCAGCATACAGTTTTAGAAATTTTTATTTGTAACAGAATTTTATAGCATGCCAATAAAATGAAATTATGCATACAGGCCCTCTAATTGATGTATTTTTATGAGCTTTTCTTCACTAGAAGAGGAAAAAAAAAGACATTTTTATTTCTTAATGATGACATTTACTCACACAAGTACACACATTTGTTTTTCTTTTTTGCTTTTAAACACTAAACACATGTAAGCCACCTATCCAAACCACAACCACTGGAATCTTGGTAGGGCATCTGATCAATTAGACTTCTGGTAGTTTTGTTTTGTTATGTACGTGCAAGATTCTTGAGGTAATTCCAAATCATGCATCTTGTTAACAAAACACCAGTGATATCTGATTTTAACAAAGGTGGTATGTAGAGAATCTATTAGTAAAACTAAATTGGTTATGATTATTAAAGGCAACAGGGCATATATGGCTAGACAATATGTATAGAAGGAAACTGGTCTTAAGAATTTGCTCTCTTCTTCAGCAAACTTCCGGGCCACCTGATCCAAACAGCATGAAAGAAATAGCAATTCCTATCACATCTTCTTTCATTCTTATATTCTGAGGAAGCTGCCCACTTCATTCTTTTCATATGTTAAGTTCCTACTTTTTCATTTTTCTTTGGTGTTTACCTTTTCCACCAACTTTCTTTATGCTCATCAATAAAACCTGCATACCCAGGGTGCCTGGGTGGCTCAGTTGGCTGAAATTCTGACTTTTGATTTTGGTTCAGGTCATGATCCCAGGGTTGTGGGATTGAGCACCAAGTTGGGCTCTGCACTGACAGTGTGGAGCCTGTTTGGAATTTTCTCTCTCTCTCTCTCTCTCTCCCTCCCTTCCTCCCTCCCTCCCTCCCTTTGTCCCTCTCTTGCCTGCATGCTCTCTCAAAAACTTTTAAAAAATTAAAAACAAAAACAAAAAAGCCCCTGCAAATCCAAAAATTATATGTCAAAATACTGAAAAAAATGCTTTTGTAACTGTTTTTACACATTTTTTTCTAGAATGTAAGTGACTTAAGGATATGAACTATGAATTTCTTAGTGATCAAGTATAATGCTATCATAATAATACAATCGCGATACTTGAAAAAAATGAACTTGTTTACAATTCCAACTCTATACTACAGGTCCGCAATCTTTTAAAGGTGTCCTTCTGCCCTGTTATGACCACAATTTATCAATTTACATTTTGCTGGTCACCAAAAAAAGGTTATTTTGGAGCTTCATTATGAAAAAAAAATCCTCCAAAAAAACTAAAGTTTTCTTTGGAACTTTAAATTATTTACTGAGAGATTACTCTGGATCTTTATTTTATTCTCCAATCTTTATTATTTTCAGTTATTTTTTTCCAACTATGATTCAAAGAAAGTGTCAGTTTTGTTAATCAGAATATTGAAACAAAGTCAAATTTACGAAGTATCTGCCTTAGGAGGGTTGGGGTAATTAAGAAAGTACACAAGCCTCCTGTCTCCTAAGTCACAGGATTTTGGTGTGGATTCTGGAGACAGGGCACAGGATTCTACACAGTATTTTCTAAAAGCTTCCTGGGGATTCGGATAACCATACCAGTTGATCCGACACACATATGAGAACTATTGCCCTTAACAGAGTCAGTAAAATGGTATCATGGCTCAATCAACTTGCTTCTTGTGCTTGCCTCATTTTTATGTCAACTAACTGATAGAAAGAACATCATGAGAGGAGTATGTATACCTTTATATTCTCCCCTAATGCTTAAATTTTTTTTTCAGCTTTATGCCACAAGTGAGGTAGAGATATGGCAAATCAGAAAGCGTTAACAAGTAACTATTTTATCCAAATTATAATAAAGTCATTTTGTGTTAGAAAGGCAGAATGGCTGTCATAAATAACTTTAGATTGGAAGTGAGACCTAAATAGTTCTTTTCTATTTATAAGGAAAAAGCTGAATAAATGGCATCAAACTGAAGATCTCACTGACTGTGCATTTAGAAAGAAATTGCCTTACCCACCTAATAAAGTTAACTTTTGTTTTTTTTCTTTCTTGTTCCCAAAGTAAAGCAAACTACAAATGAACTTCCTATGCATTTTGTTTCTTCTTCAACACTTTCTAGAAACGCAGGATCTGTGTTGTATCTCCTTAAGCCTTGCGGTGAGCACCCTGATCCCCTACCCTGTCTGATATACGCATGTGTCATTAAGCATACAGCTTGTACCTACAAAACATCCTGGGACCAATAGCAATTTTTATTTCCTGAAGGAGGGTCCAAACGGCAAGAGCAGCACTATTTCCTCCATATGTAATCTTTCATGCTGTAGACTTCTTAAAGACAAATTTGCTTGAAAATGGTTTCTTTCTTAAAACACATCAATCGGGGCCGCCTGGGTGGCTTAGTCGGTTGAGCGTCCAGCTTCGGCTCAGGTCATGATCTCAAGGTCTGTGAGTTCGAGCCCCGTGTCGGGCTCTGTGCTGACAGCTCGGAGCCTGGAGACTGTTTCAGATTCTGTGTCTCCCTCTCTCTCTGACCCTCCCCCGTTCATGCTCTGTCTCTCTCTGTCTCAAAAAATAAATAAACGTTAAAAAAACATTTTTAAAAATACATCAATCGTATCTTATTTCACCAATCCACTCAAGTAGTTGCAAAAATGTGCATCTTGAATGGTAAACTCTATTTAAAGCCTTGATTATATCGCTCGCTGAACAATTTTGGAACCAAGTGCTAATCTTCTTGAAGCAGTGGCATTTCTACTGCCACCCAGCAACTTCATGACAGTCTCTGTAGATCACACAGTAGCTGCATTATATTTTGCCAAATTAAAGTATAACGGAGGGAATTAGCAACAGAAATGAATTTTATAGGAAAGGCCATTATAAGATAGCAGGTTTTACTTTTTCTCCCCCCAACACAAAGTTCCAAGTTCCTAAAAAACATCTTCCTCTACTCTGGCTATCTGCATAAAACCAGGGGAAAAAAGATTACACATTTTCAAGAATGAACTCAGCAACTTGTAATTGCTTTCGAGGACTTGTAATTTATACAAAGACTGGAAAACTAATAATATCAAGGGTGACTAGCATTTATTTTATCTCTGGAGAACTGGATGAAAAGGTCGATGAAGATTACTGCATATTTTCGGTTTCTAGAAGAAGGAAATATATAGTTTTCCAGAGAGAAACTGGCTTTAATTATGATGACATGATTCCACATAACCATGATCTGAAGCTATTTATGAAAAATATTTTTGTATTTACTAATGCCATTCTCTGCTGCTCCTCAAATATAACCTCCCTATTTATATTTTCAAGAACTTTTCCTTCTCAAAGAGAAAAGGGAAAAGGAGGCATGTTTGAATGGTAAACAGTTCCATTTCCAAAAGGAAACATTTCTTGTGGAAACGTAAAGAATGACTGATACACATCACCCCAAGAAGGTAAAAATCTTAACCTGTTACTAAATGATACAAGACATAAAGCCCCTTTTTAATTTCTATATTTGAGAACAGGAATAGAGAATTAATTGTAGAATGCTTTCTTTAAAAAGCTTAGTTACAGAATGTTAAATCTCAAATGTTGACTAAAAGAAATCAGATAGAAAAGAGTTTAATTTACATTGTATGATTCTATTTGTATGATGTTTAAATTCAGGCAAAATCTATCTATGCCATAATAACATGCCATAATAATGATTACTCTTGGTAACCAAGAATTATCTAGGAAAAGAAATAAACCCATACTTACATGCCCAATTAATATACAAAAAAGAAGGCAAGAATATAATAATTGGGAAAACACTCTCCTCAACAAATGGCGCTGGGATAACTGGACAGCTACATGCAAAAGAAGAAACACCTTTCTTACACCATACACAAAAATAAATTCAAAATGGATTGAGACCTGAACCATAAAAATCCTAGAGAGAACACAGGGAAAAATTTCTTTGACATAGCTGTAGCAACATTTTTCTAAGTATATTTTCTAAGGCAAGGGAAACAAAAGCAAAAATAAACTCTTGGGACTACATCAAAATAAAAAGGTTTTGCATAGAAAAGGAAGCCATCGGGGCGCCTGGGTGGCTCAGTCGGTTAAGCATCCGACTTGGGCTCAGGTCATGATCTCGCGGTCCGTGAGTTCGAGCCCTGCATCAGGCTCTGTGCTGACAGCTCAGAGCCTGGAGCCTGTTTCTGATTCTGTGTCTCCCTCTCTCTCTGACCCTCCCCCGTTCATGCTGTCTCTCCCTGTCTCAAAAATAAATAAACGTTAAAAAAAAATTTAAAAAAAAAAAAAAGAAAAGGAAGCCGTCAACAAATTAAAAGCCAACCTACTGAAAAGAAGATATTTGCAAATGATATAACCAATAACAAGTTAATATCCAAAATATAAAAAGAAATTATACAACTCAACACCAAAAAAACCCAAACAATCTTATTAAAAAATGGACAGACGACCTGAAAAGACATTTTCTAAATATAGATGGCCAACACATAAATGAAAACATGGTCAACATCACTAATCAGCAGGGAAATGCAAATCGAAACTATAGCAAGATAGCATCTTGCACCTGTCAGAATAGTTAAAAAGTACAAGAAATAACAAGTGTTGGGATGATGTGGAGAAAAGGAACCCCCCACGCATTACTGGTGGAAATGTAAATTGGTGCAGCCACTGTGGAGAATAGTATGGAGGTTCCTCAAAATAGTAAAAATAGAAACACTATATGATCCAGTAATTCCACTACTGGGTACTTAGCAAAAGAAAATGAACACACTAATTCAAAAAGATACAGGCACTCCTCTGTCTACTGTAGCATTATTTATAATAACCAAGATATGGAAGTAACATAAGTGACCACTGATAGACAAATGGATAAGGAAATGTGGCGCGCACGCGCATGCACACACACACACACACACACACACACACACACAGACCCCAGAATATTACCCAGCCACAAAACGGATGAGATCTTGCCATTAGTGACAACATGACCTAGAGGGTATTATGCTAAGTGAAATATGTCAGAAAAAGAAAGACACATACCATATCACTTCACTCATATATGGAAACTAAAAAACAAATAAAGAAACAAAAAATCAGAATCAGATCTATAAATACAGAGAATAAACTGATGCCTGCCAAAAGGGAGGGAGGTGGAGGGTGGGCAAATTAGTGATGCGAAGTGGGAAATACAGGCTTCCAGTTATGGAATGAGTAAGTCATGGGAATAAAAAGCACAGTATACTTAATAACATTGTAAGAGTGTATGTAGCTACATTTGTGTTGAGCATAGCATAACATATAGAGAAGTTGAATCACCATGCTATATACCTGAAACTAATATAATATTGTATGTTAACTACACTCAGAAAGGGTGGCGGCGCCTGGGCGACTCAGTCGGTTAAGCATCCCCCTTCTGCTCAGGTCGTGATCTCCTGGTTGGTGGGTTTGAGCCCCGCGTTGGACTCTGCTGTCCACTGGAACCTGGAGCCTGCTTTGGATTCTGTGTCTTCCTCTCTGCCCCTCCCCTGCACATGATCCTTCTCTCTCTCAAAAATAAATAAACATTATAAAAAAATAATTGACTAGGAAAGCATGAGGGAGACGTTATCAGGTCCTGGAAATGTTCTATATCTTGATCTGGGTGGTTGTTACATGGGTGTGTACTTTCATAAAATTCATCAAGCTGTACAATTAACAATAATGTTCTTGTGAAGCCGATTAAGAGGTACAAACATCCAGTTACAAAAAAGAAAAAGAATAACGCTCTTTACTATATATATTATACTTCAATATATATTTTTTTAAATCCTGTAACTATAAAATTTAAACAATATATATGGTGAGTAAAATCGTATTTATCAGCCTAGGATGAGGCTAGAAAGCATGATCTGTAGCAACTTTCCTTCATAAATGTATGACTTTAAGCGTTTTTTTTTTTAATGTTTGTTTATTTTTTTTTTTTTAATTTTTTTTTTTTTAATTTATTTTTGGGACAGAGAGAGACAGAGCATGAACGGGGGAGGGTCAGAGAGAGAGGGAGACACAGAATCGGAAACAGGCTCCAGGCTCCGAGCCATCAGCCCAGAGCCTGACGCGGGGCTCGAACTCACGGACCGCGAGATCGTGACCTGGCTGAAGTCGGACGCTTAACCGACTGCGCCACCCAGGCGCCCCTAATGTTTGTTTATTTTTGAGAGAGAGGGAGAGAGACAGAGAGAGAGAGCAAGCACGCGCGAAGAGTGGGGGAGGGGCAGAGTGGGAGACACAGAATCCAAAGCAGGCTCCAGGCTCTGAGCTGTCAGCACAGAGCCCGACGTGGGGCTCGAACTCACAGACCACAAGATCATTACCTGAGCCGAAGTCGGAGGCTCAACCTACTGAGCCACCCAGGCGCCCTGTATGACTTTAAGTTTATAAAATAGTCTGTCACATCTAGAGCCAAAAAAATTTCAAATCAAAACAGTGTATTGACTGTGTATTTTCTGGGGGTGGCGGGTGGTTACACTTGTTAAGCAAGGGACATTATTCATTTTAAGAATGCTAGATATTAATTTCATGTTTTATAGTTTGTTTCCAGGGAGAAAATGGGGTAATGTTGTCTGGCTCCAACACATTTAACTTGAAGGACCTGTTCATTGTGGCTTTAAAAAGGCAAGGCAAGATGTAGCTTGTCAAGACAACTGATACACCCTGTTAATCAAGAAAATTATGATTGTAGATAATTAGGAATGTAATATAAAGAGACTAGTTAGGATTTGGTCTTTTAAAAGCTGCACAGACTATACAAAGATTTACTCAAAGGCTTTTAATCCATAAGAACTTTCTATATTTCCTGCAAAGGTTTACAAAACCAGGAAATCAGTTTGAAGTTCAGTGCTTTGTCTCCCTTCTCATGCATGTGGTTCTACCATATTGGAAGTTTTACATTTCTTTTTGTTTTGTGATCATCCTTCAAAATCTTAAGGATATTTGATTATGCAAGGTCTAAAAATGGTCAATAAACCTACCATTCTCATAAGTCAAACTCTTAAACTGTTTTGCCTTCTATCATCTATCCTAGTCTAAATGTCATTATTTTATTCACAATTTTAAATTTGACATCATTATTATTCATGTTTTAATATAGCCAATGCCTATTTAGAGTTACTGTCAAGTTAATGAATTATTCTGCTTATCATTCCTTCTGGAAGTATTCTTCTTCCTTTTGGGCTACATTTCCTTCTTCCTGAGATACATCTTTTAATAGTTTCCTCAATGATGTTTTGTTGATGGTAAATATTCAGTTTTTATGTGAAAATGCTTTTGTTTTGACCTGTTTCTTCAACCACAGTTTAGGAGGACATTAAATTCTATCTGCACATTCTAGTACAGTAGCCATTAGCCACATACGGCTTTAAAGAAGTAGAAATATGATTAGCATAACTGAGGAACTAAATTTTACATTATATTTAAATTTTAAAATGAATATTTAATCATTTACTGGGAAACTTTAAAAAGTATGCTTGCAGGGCCCCTGCGTGGCTCCCTTACTTAAGCATCCAACTCTTGATTTAGGCTCAGGTCATGATCTCACAGTCATGAAGTCAGCCCTATGTTGGGCTCTCTGCTGACAATGCTGAGCCTGCATGGGATTTTCTCTCTCTGCCCCTCCCCTATTTTCTCTCTCTCAAAAGTAAATAAACTTCAAACAAACAAATAAAAGTATGCTCACAACAACTTGAGTATACAAATTTTTTTTATCAATCATTGTATAAAACCTAAATATTTTGGATGAAATTTAGAGTCTGAATTCAGATGGGCTGTGAGTGTAAAACAGATTTTACATTAGTATAAAAAAGTGTATATCTTATTAATATTTTTATATTGGTTACATATTAGAACAGTTTAATATATTGGATAAAACAAAATATATTAAAATTAACTTCATCTATTTCTTTTTTAACCTTTTAAAATGTGGCTCCTAGATAATTTTAAATTATATATATATGACGTATTGCCATTGGACATTGTTGCTCTAGGTTATTATTCTTCAATGATTTTCCGTTTTACTATTTTTAAAATAATTATAACACATTCTCATAGCAGTTTTAATATCTTACCAAATTCTGATTTATTGTTGCTGCTATATAGTCTGCTATTAGCCTATTTTTTCTTTGTAAATAATCCATCTTTCCTTTTCTGATGGCTTTAAAAATCTTCTCTTTATCTATTGTGTCCTGTATGTCCAAGCCCACAAATCTAGGTATGGATATATTTTTATTTTGACTATGATTTAAACTTCTAGAATATAGATTTATGTATTTAATCAACTCTGAAAAATTCTCTACTACTATATTTTCACTTATTGTTCTCTTTCTCATTTTCTCTAGAGCTTTCTTTAGGAACTCATATTAGAGGTATGTTGGACCTTCTCATTCAATCTTCCGTGAACCTTAACTCCCTTGTATTTTTAAATCCAGGTGAACTCCTCAGTTCTATGTCCATATTACTAATTTTCTCTTTACAAAGAAAAAAGAATCTGTGTCAACTGCTGTTAAAGATCTCCTATGAGGTTATAAATTTAGGATCTATTTATTTAATTTCTAGATGTTTTATTTAACTTTTTTTCATCCTACTTGTGTTAATTTGCTAAGGCTACCATTACAAATATCAGAGCCTGAGTAACTTCAATTAATGAATTTTCTCACAATTCTGGAGTCTAGAAATCTAAGAGCATGGTGCCAATAGGGCTGGTTTCTGGTTAAGGCCTCTATCTTTGGCTTGTTAGTGGCCATCTTCTCCTTGTGTCCTCACATAGTCTTTGCCCTGTGTGTGTATGTCCTAATTTCTTCTTCTTATAAAGGCATCAGTCATATTGGATTAGAGCCCATTCAAATAACCTCATTTTAACTTAATTAACCTTTTAAAGACCCACCTCCATATACAATCATACTGTGAGGTATTGGGGGATAGGACTTCAATATATGACTCTTGAGAAAACAAAATACAGCCTGTAGCACTACCTATTTTTAAAATTTTCAGTGTCTTGAACTTTGTTTTTCCCCTCATATCTTTAATCATTTTAATATATTAAACTTAATATACCAATTTATATATACATATTAGATGATTCTATTCTTAGAATTAGATGATATTAATTTTTTTTTATTTTTTTTAACGTTTATTTATTTTTGAGACAGAGAGAG
Organism: Panthera tigris; assembly: GCF_018350195.1. NCBI lineage: Eukaryota > Metazoa > Chordata > Mammalia > Carnivora > Felidae > Panthera > Panthera tigris. Next base: position 133,245,193 of record NC_056663.1, read on the forward strand.
ACAGAGCATGAACAGGGGAGGGGCGGAGAGAGAGGGAGACACAGAATCTGAAACAGGCTCCAGGCTCTGAGCTGTCAGCACAGAGCCCAACGCGGGGCTCAAACTCACGGACCGTGAGATCATGACCTGAGCCGAAGTCGGAGGCATAACTGACCAAGCCACCCAGGCGCCCCGATGATATTAATTTTTTAAGGTGGGGAATCTACTTCTGCTGTTTGATCAATGAAGAGAAAAATAAACCAAGGCAGTCAGAGTCAGCATTCGACTGGAAAAGATTTTTTATTTTTTTTTAATTAACATTTTTTTTTTTGAGAGATAGAGAGGCGAGCAGGGGGGAGGGGCAGAAACAGAGACAGAGAGGGAGAGAGAGAGAGAGAGAGCTAGAGAAAGAGAAAATCTTAAGCAGGCACCATGCTTAGCAAGGAGCCCAACGTGGGACTTGATCTCATGACTGTGAGATCATGACCTGAGCAGAAATCAAGAGTTAGCTACTTAACTGACTGAGCCACCCAGGTGCCCCAGAAAAGATTTTCTTTTAAAAACACAGAGTTTCAAATGAATAAGAAAAAAAGGCAAGTTCTAAATTTAAAAATAATGGTTACAGAATGTTTGATATATTTTTAAAGTAGCTTTATTAAGCATAATTGACACACAATAACTACATATACTGAAAGAGTACACTTTGATGTTCTGATACGAATATATCTGTGAAACTATTATCACAATCAAGATAATAAACTTATCTATCACCCCTGAAAATTTTCCTCACAAACTTTGTAATTCCTGCATCCTATCCCTTCTTGTACCTCTCATCCCCAAGTAACTACTTATCTCCTTTATCATTATAGTTTTCTTATTTTAGAATTTTAGATTAGCACCATACAGTACAGTTTTCTATGGTCTGACTTCCTTCACTCAGCATAATTATTTTGAAATTAATCCACATGGCTGCATGTATCAATAGTTTACCCCCTTTCCTTGCTGTATAGTGTTTATTACATGGACATACCACAGTTTGTCTATCCATTCACCTGTTGATAGAATTTGGTTTGTTTCCAGATTTTGCCTACTGCAAATAAAGCTAAGATGAACATACACATGCAAGTCTTTGGATGGAGGTAGGTTTTAATTTTGGGGGGATAAGTGCTTAGAAATATACATGGTAAGTATATATTTAACTTTTAAAGAAATTGTTAAAAGCATCCAAAATGTGAAATTACATCATTTTATATCTCCACTAATGGTAAATGAAAGCTCCAGTTCCCCCAACTCCTTGCCAATTCCTGGTATGGTCAACCTTTTAATTTAAGCACTCCAATAGATGTGTAGTAATATCTCTTTGTGGCTTTAATCTTATTACTTTTCTGATGACTAATGATACTGAGATTTGTGTATTTCCCTGGAGACTAATAAATTTCAAATTATTTGAAATCTGAAATCTGTATATCTTCTTTGGTGAACTATTCAAATCTTTTGACCCATTTTGGGGGGGGGGGTCATGTTCTTCTTACTACTGAGTTTTAAAATTCTTTATATATTCTGGATACAAACCTTTTATCACTTATATCATTTACAAACATATTCTCCCAGCCTGTGACTTCTGTTATTTTCTTAATAATGTGTTAAGAGTAGATGTTTTAATTCTGGACTGCATTTTATCTATTTTCTCTTATGAATCATGCATTTGGTATCATGTCTAAGAAGTCTTTGTGACCCAGGGTCACAGTTATGGTCTCCTATGCTTTTTCCCCAAACTTCTGTAATTTTAAGTTTTATAATTAGATCTATGATCCATGTTTAAATTAATTTTGTGTGTAGCATGAGGTAAGAATAAAATTTAATGGATATCCAGTGGTTATAGCACCATTCATGAATCATACTTTGTATCTTTGTCCAAAAACAAGCATATGAATATGGGTCTCTTCATAGACTCTATAATATCCCATTGATTGCTGTAATTTATAAGTCTTAAAATCAGGTAATGTGAGTTTCCAAAATGTTCTTTTTTCAATGTTGTTTTGGCCATTCTAAGTCCATTAAATTTCTATAGGGATTTAGAATCAACTCACCAATCTTGACAAAAAATGCTCGCTGGGACTCAACTGAATCTATAGACTTGACAATTCAAAGAATTTTGGCAATATTGAGTTTTTAAATCTATGAACACAGCATAGCTCTCCATTTATTTAGATATTCCTTAATTTCTCTCAACATCGTTTTTGTTTTCATTATATAGGTCTTCACATCTTTTGTCAGATTTATTCCTAATGGTTTCATATTTTTTTACTTCACAACTTATACTTTACATTTTTTTTTGATTACCTGTTTTTATTTTAATCCCAGTTAGTTAACATACAGTGTTCTACTAGTCTCTGGTGTACAACATAGTGATTCAACAATTCCACATATCACCCTGTGCTCATCACACCAAGTGTACCCCTTAAATTTCATCACCTATTTAACTTATTTTCCCACCCTCCTCCCGTCTGGTAGCTATCAGTTTTTTCTTCATAATCAAGAGTCTGTTACTTGATTTGTCTGTCTTTTTTTCTTCCCTTTGCACATTTGTTTTGTTTCTTAAATTCCACATATGAGTAAAATGGTATGGCATTTGTCTTTCTCTGGCTGATTTATTTTGCTTAGCATTATACTCTCTAGCTCCATCCATGTTGTTGCAAATGTCAAATTTTCATTCTTTTTATGGCTTAATAACATCCTATTGCTATATACACCACTTCTTCTTTATCCATTCATCAATCAATGGACACTTGGGCTACTTCCATATCTTGGCTATTATAAATAATGTTGCTATAAACATAAGGGTGCATGTATTCCCTCTGAATTTACCGTTTTTGTATTCTTTGGGTAAATACACAATAGTTCAATTGCTGGATCATAGGGTACTTCTATCTTCAACTTATTGAAGAACCTGTATACTGTTTTCCACAGTGGTTACACCAGTTTGCATTCCCACCAACAGTGCACGGGTGTTCCTTTTTTCTCCACACCCTCACCAACAACTGTGTTTCTTGGGTTGTTGATTTTAGTCATTCTAACAGGTGTGAAGTGATACCTCATTGTAGCTTTGATTTGCATTTCCCTGATGGTAAGTGATGATGAACATATTTTCATGTGTCTGTTGGTCATCTGTAGGTCTTCCCTGAAGAAATATCTACTCATGTCTTCTGCCCATTTTTTAATTGAGTTATTTGTTTTTTGAGTGTGAGGTGTATAAGTTCTTTATATATTTTGGATACTAACACTTTATCATATATGTCATTTGCAAAAAATTCTCCCATTCCATAGGATACCATTTAGTATTACTGATGGCTTCCTTTGCTGTGCAGATGATTTTTATTTTGATGTAGTACCAATGGTTTATTTTTGCTTTTGTTCCCTTTGCCTTAGTAGACATATCCAGAAAAATGTTGCTACGACTGATGTCAAAAAGGTTACTACCTGCACTCTCCTCTAGAATTTTAATGGTTTCCTGTCTCACATTTAGGTCTTTAATCCATTTTGACCTTACTTTTGTGTATGGTATAAGAAAATGGACTAGTTTCTTGCTTTTGCATTTGCTGCCCCGTTTTCCCAGCATCATTTTTTAAACAGGGTCTTTTTCCTGTTGGGTATTATTTCCTGCTTTGTTGAAGATTAATGGACCATATAGTTGTGGGTTTATTCCTAGGTTTCTACTCTGTTCCATTGATCTATGTGTCTACTTTGGTGTCAGTGCCATACTGTTTTTTTTACTACAACTTTATAATATAACTTGAAGTCTGGGATTGTCATGCCTCAGCTTTGCTTTTCTTTTTTAAGATTGCTTTCATTATTCAGGGGTCTTCCATGGTTCCACACAAGTTGTTCCAGTTCTGTAAAAAACACTGCTGGAACTTTGACAGGAATTCCATTAAGTGTGTAGACTGCTTTGGGTATTGTAGACATTTTAACAGTATTCTTCCAATCCACGAACATGGAATGTCTTTCCATTTCCTTGTGTCATTTCATTGTGTCATTTCCTTGTGTTTCTTTCATCAGTATTTTATAGTTTTCAGAGTACAGGTCTTTTACCTCTTTGATTAGGTACATTCCTAGGTATCTTATTATTTTTTATGCAATTGTAAATGGCATTGCTTTCTTAATTTCTCTTTCTGCTGCTTTATTATTGGTGTATAGAAATGTGAGAGATTTCTGTACATTGCTTTTGTTTCCTTCAACTTTGTTGAATTCATTTATCAGATCAAGCAGATTTTTTGGTGGAGTCTTTCAGATTTTCTATATATAGTATCATGTCATCTACAAATAGTGAAAAAGCTTCTTCCTTACCCATTTGGATTCCTTTTCTTTTTGTTGTCTCATTGCTGTGGCGAGGACTTCCAGGACTGCTGAATAAAAATGGTGAGCATAAACATCCTTGTCTTGTTCCTGACCTTAGCGGAAAAGCTTTCAGTTTTTCCCCATTAAGGATGATGTTAGCTGTGGGTTTTTCATATTTGGTCTTTATTATGTGGAGGTATAGGTCCTTCTAAACCTAATTTGCTGAGTTATCATGAATGGATATTATACTTTATCAAATGCTTTTTCTACATCTACTGAAATGATCATGTCTCTTGTCCTTTTTCTTATTGATATGATGTATCACACTGATTGATTTGTGAATACTGAACCACCCTTGCATCCCAGGAATAAATCCCACTTGATTGTGGTTAATGATTTTTTAAAATCTATTGTTGGATTTGGCTTGCTAGTATTTTACTGAAGATTTTTGCATCTCTGTTCATCAGAGTATTGGCTTGTAGTCCTCTTCCTCCACCCCGCCCCTGCCCCATGGTGTCTTTATCTGGTTTTGGTATCAGGGTATTGCTGGCCTTATAGAATAATTTGGAAGTTTTCCTTACCCTTCTATTTTTGGAATAGTTTGAAAATAGGTATGAACTCTTCTGTAAATGTTTGGTAGAATTCCCCTGAGATGCAGTTTGGTTCTGGACTTTTGTTTGGGAGTTTTTGATTATTTCTTTCCTTCCACTGGTTTTAGTCCCCCAGCCCCCTGCCGGCACCTTTAGGTGCAAGGTTGTTATTTGAGATTTTTCTTGCTTCTTGAGGTAGACCTGTATTGCTATAAACTTCCCTCTTAGAACTGCTTTTGCTGCATCCCACAGGTGTTGGACCATTGTGTTTTCATTTTCATTTGTTACCATGTGCTTTTTTTTTTTATTTCTTAATTCCTAGTTCACCCATTCATTGTTGAGTAGCATGTTATTTAACCTCCATGTATTTGTGAGATTCACATATTTTTCTTGTGGTTGACTTCTAGTTTTATAGCATTGTGGTCATAAAATATGCATGGCATGATTTCTATCTTGAATTTGTTGAGGCTGGCTTTGTGGGCTAATACATGATCTATTCTGGAGACTGTTCCATATGCACATGAAAAGAACACTGTATTCTGCTTTTTTTGGGTTGAAATGTTCTGAATATATCTGTTAAACCGATCTGATCCAGTGTGTCATGCAAAGCCATTGTTTCCTTCTTGATGTTCTGTTTAGATGGTCTATCCACTGATTTAAGTAGTGTGTTAAAGTCACCTACTATTATTGTATTATTATCAGTTAGTTCCTTTATGTTTGTTATTAACTGTTCCATGTATTTGTGTGCTCCTATATTGGATTAATATTTACAATTATGATATCTTTTTGTTGGATTGTCCCCCTTATTATTATACATAGTGTCCTTCTTTGCTTCTTGTTATAGTCTTTGTTTTAAAGTGTATTTTGTCCAATATATGTATTAGTATTCCAGCCTTATTTTGACATCCATGTGCATGATAGGTATTTCTTCATCCCCTCATTTCAATCTGCCGCTGTATTTATGTCTAAAATGAGTCTCTTATAGGCAGCATACAGATGGGTCTTGTTTTTTTTTTTTTAATCCATTCTGTCACTCTATGTCTTTTGATTGTAACATTTACTCTGGCTACATTCAACGTAATTATTGATAGATATGTATTTATTGCCATCTTATTACTTGTTTGCGATTGTTTCTAAAGATTTTCTCTGATCCTTTATTGTCTTTCTCTCATGTTTAGATTTTCTTTAGTGATATATTTGAATTTCTTTCTCTTTATTCTTTGCAGATTAGGGGGTTTTGATATATGGTTACCATTAGGTTTGTATATAACCTCTTTTGCACACAGCAGTCTATATTAAGTTGATGGTTGTTTAAGTTGCAATCCATTCCTTACTCCTCTCCTTCCAACATTTTTAGGTATATGTTCTTATATTTTACATCCTTTTATTTTGTGAGTTCCTTGAATGATTTTTCACAGAAATATTCATTTTTACTGCTTTTATGTTTCACACCTTATCCTGTCACTTCTGGTCTCTTGATTTAAAGATTCCCCTTTACTATATCTTCCAGGGCTGGCTTAGTGGTCATGAACTTCTTTAGTTTCTGTTTGTCTAGGAAACTCTGTAGCTCTACTTCTATTCCGAATGATAATCATATTGGATAGAGTATTCTTGGCTGCAGAGTTTTACTATTAAGCACTTTAATTTTGTTTTAAATATTTATTTATTTTTGAGACAGAGACAGAGCATGAATGGGGGAGGGTCAGAGAGAGAGGGAGACCCAGAATCCAAAGCAGACTCCAGGCTCTGAGCTGTCAGCATAGAGCCCAACGCGGGGCTCGAACTCACAAGCCGTGAGATCATGACCTGAGCCGAAGTCAGAGGCTCAACCGACTGAGCCACCCAGAACTTTAAATATATTATGCAACTCCCTTCTGGCTCATGAAGTTTCTGCTGAAAAATCTCCTGCTGGCCTTCTGGGGTTTCCCTTTTAAGTTACTGTTTTCTTTTGTCTTGCTGCTTTTAGAATTTTTTATTACCATACTTTGACAATTTAATTACAATATGTCTTGGTGTGGGCCTGCTTTTGTTGATTTTGATGGGAATTCTCTGTGCCTTCTGGATCTGAACATCTGCTTCCTTCCCCAGATTAAAGAAGTTACAGCTATTATTTCTTCAAATAAATTTTCTGCCCTATTTTCTTTTCTTCTTCTGGGACTCCTATAATAAGAATGGTATTACGGTTGATGGAATCACTGAGTTCCTTATGTCTATTCTTGTTTTGTATAATTCTTTTTCCTCTCTTTTGTTCAGTTCCATTACTTTCCATTACTCTCTTCTAGGTCTCTAATTCATTCCTCTACTCTTCCAGCCTGCTGTTCATTCCATCAAGCATGTTTCTCATTTCATTTATTGAGCCCTTTATCTATACTATGTTATTCCTTATCTCTGTGTCAAGAAAGAGTGTCTTCCACTCTTTTCTCAATTCCAGTGAGTATCCTTATGATCCATTATTTTAAATTCTCTATCATGCATGTTACTTTTATGTTTTGCTTAGGTCTCTGGCCATTGCCTTGTCCTGTTCTTTCATTTGGGATATATTTTCTGTCTTCTCATTTTGTGTAAGTCTGTGCCTGTTTCTCTATGTTAGGAAAAGTCAGGTATGTCTCCTGTTCTTGAGGATAATGGCCTTATAAAGAAGAGGTCCTGGAGTGCCCTGCCATGTAATGTCTCATGTTTCCCAAGGCCTGGCTCTTCTGGGAATATTTCCAATGTAGGCAGCATGTACTCTCATGTTTTGTCCTGGACACTTTGTCCTTCAAGCCAGTTGTCTGCAGAGGCTTTCTTTGACTGCTGTGGGCATGTTTGGTCTCTGGTCTGAATGTGGTACATTGTAACCAGATGTGCTCTTGTCTGTTTGTGAAATAAAACCTGTTGCCACCATGGCAGGAACTGAGGCTCTGCAAAAATCTCGTGTGGGGAAATGTGGTATTGGCTGGGGTTTGGGCCAGTGTTCTGGGAGAACGGGCCCACTGTGCTGGGACTAAGGCCAGTGTGACTGGGAGCGGTGGTTCCACCGGAGCATAGGGTGGGGGTTGGCTCGGTGTGAACAAGTTAGATAGTGAATGTAGGCCCTGAGCTCTTCCTGCAGCTGGCCTTGTGCTTATGCCTAGTGCCAGGGGCACAAAATGGTGCCAGTCAGTTCCTTTTTTCTCAGAGGGGTCTCTCCCTAAATGCAGTCTCTCTGGGACACACTCCAAAATGAGTAAATAACCTCCCCAATGTGTGCCTCAGGTGCTCTTCAGATCATTGTTTTCCATGCTATATATTTGTAGGCTGTTTGCCTACCTTCTCTCCAAGAGCAGCCCCAATATTGCTCAAGCTCTCTCAGAGCCAAGCCAGTGACGTTTAAAAGTCCAGGCTTTATACCCCACTGGTTGCAAGAACTCATGAAATTCAGGCTCTTTCCCTTTCCAAGCCAATTGCTAAGAGGATTTGTTTTCCCTGTGTGCTCCCCTCTGTGCTGGACTGTTTCTCACTCTTCTCTGCAACTATGGCTCCCTCCCCAGTACAGCAGCCAATCTGTCTGTCTCCCAAGTAATGTCTCCACACTTCCTACTTTCTTTGATGTGGCTTTTTCTCTACCTTTAGTTGTGGAGTTCTGCCAGTCTTCAGGGCAATTTCTGGGATATTTAGGATGATTTGATAGTTATCCAGTTGTATCCATGAGATGAGGTGAGCCTACAGTCCTCCTATTCTGCCCACCATCTTCTAATCTCCTTTTATCATTTTAATATGCTTTTTAAAAACTTAAATTTCTGATTGTTCATTGCTACTATGTAAAGATACAATTCATTTTTGTATATTAATCTTGTGTCCTGTAACTTACTAAAGTCACTTATTAGTTCTAATGCATTTCTTTTTTGGTAGATCTATCAGATTTTCTATGTAGATAACCATGTTGCTTTCAAATAAATATAGTTTTACCTCTTTCTAATCCAGATACCTTCCATTTCTTTTCTTGCTTTATTGCATTGGTTAGAACATTGAGCACAATGTTCAGTATAAGTAATGATAGCAGACACCCTTGACTTATTCATAATCTCAGGGGGGGAAAATTCATTGTTTCACCATTAAGTATGATGTTAGTGATAGGTTTTTTGTAGATTCCCTTATCAAGTTGAAGTAGTTCTTTTCTATTTCCAGTTGGCAGAGAGGTTTTTTTGTTTTGTTTTGTTTTTTGTTTTTTTAAATCAGGAATGGATGTTAGATTTTATTAAATTTTTTTCCTGCATCTACTGAGATGAATATGTGGTTTTGCTTCTATAGTTTATAAATATGGTGAATTACACTGATTTATTTGTGAATGGTTAGCCAGTCTTGTATTTTTGGGATCTACTTGGTCATGATATATTAACATTTTTATATATTATTGGACTCAATTTGTTAAAATTTTGTTAAAAAGTTTTGCTTCTACATTCATGAGATATATTAGTTTACAGTTTTATTTCCTCTAATGGGTTTATCTGATTCTGATATTAATGTTGACCTCACAGAATTAGTTGGAAAGTATTTGATCCTCTTCAATTTTCTTCAAGTGTTTGATATAAAATTATTATTATTTCTTTTATAACTTCTTAGAATTCTCTAGTGGAGCAATGTGGACCTGGGGTTTTCTTTGTGGAACATTTAAAAATATACATCCATTCATCTTCATAGATATAGGGCAATCCAGGTTATCTACTTTTCTTGAATGGGCTTTGGTAGTTTTTGTCTTTTAAGGTGTTCATTTTGTTTTTTTAATTAAATACAGAAAATATATTTTATTCATCTCTGTCTCCCCAATGCCAAACACAATAGTTTGATGAGTGAATTTTGTTAAATGAAAGTATGGAAAAATTGACTTCTATGCTCAAAAGTAATCTTCGTAAAAATTCATCTGTGTTGATTTTTGTGAGTACACAAAGGCCATCCTCATTGTAAACAATTCAATACAAAAAAATTTAATTAGGAAGTAAAAATCCAAAGTTCCCCAATTTTTTGTTTTTCAATGTCTAAAGGTAATATATATTTAGAAGAATTTTTTTTACTTTAAAAAACAGGATCACATTATGTAGCCAAGTTTTGAACCTGTTCCCTTCTTCCCCTTTAAACATATATCTAGCTCTCATTTAGTACACATCCAGATTCTCTCTCCTTCTTAAAGGATACATAGTAATCTCTCATTTGGCAGTACCATAATATAATCATACTCCTACTGACATTTAGATTATTTTTAATTTTGTGATATAACATACAGTGATATAATGATATCTTTGCATTTTGCATTCTTGTGCAAGTATTTTAAAGTTAATGTTGTATGAAAGCAATATGTATACACAAATTAATAAATCAAATATCTTTAGAAGGCTGATTAGTAGTCATTTGCTTCATTTTCATTGCCCTTCCTATACCCTCCAAAGAATTGTTAAACCTCTCTGAAAATGATTAGTAGTTCTTTTTCCCTGAAAGACATCTTAATGGAGGCTTCTTGTCTCCTGCTGTTTAAATTAGACATGTTCTAGGATTTTTGAACAGCTATCAGCCCAGGATTTACCTTCACTTCTCGGCTGTGCATATATCATGCACCTTCAACCCAGGGTCTTCCATTTTTGTTTATTTGTTTGTTCCTTTGTTTTGCAATAGCTTCTTTAAAAAATGGCGTATAGAAGGTACTTTTTTGAGACACTGTATGTTTGCAAATGTCTTTATTTGATACTTACATTTGATTGATGATTTGGCTTGGAAAGAATGCTTCCTCAGTAATTTGAAGACATCACTCCATTGTGATATGGCATTCAATGTTGCTATGGATCTATCCAATACCATTGTGATATTTTTCTTTTCAAATTGTTATTTAATTTCTAGTTAGTTAGCATACAGTGCATTATTGGTTTGAGTAATCACTTACACACAACACCCAGTGCTCATTAAAAGTACCCTCCTTAATACCCACTACCCATCCAGCCCTTCTCCCACTCATCTCCCTCTATCAACCCTCAGTTTGTTCTCCAACATAACTGTCTCTTATGGTTTGTTTCCCTCTCTCTTTTTTCCTCCCTTCCCATATGTTCTTCTGTTTTGTTTCTTAAATTCCACCCATTAATGAAATCATTGGTGTTTGTCTTTCTCTGACTTATTTACCTCAGTGTAATACACACTAGCTCCATCCACTTCTTACAAATGGCTAGATTTCATTCTTTCTGATGACTAATATTTCATTGTACATATATACATCTTCTTTATCTATAAGGTGTGCATTTCAATTCCAGCACTGAATTTCAATTTCCATTTCAATTTTTTCAATACCTTTGGTCATAACTTTCCCTTATTATTCTTTTAAAATGTGTAGAATCTGAAGTGATGTCACTTTTGTCATCTAATATTATTTCTCTAAACATCCTGGTGATATGCTCATAGGAAAGTTATCAATTTTAAAACTTTACTGTCATGTATACATGAATTAATTTTATGGCTTTAAATAGGTACTGCTCACAATGACTTATTTTAAAATAGTTATATTATTTCTGCTCTGCCAATATTCTTACAAGTCATTTAAACTGGGCCTTATTTCATTATCTCTAAAAATGATTAGGTGAAATGGGTTAAGATCTTTCCAGCTCAAAGAGTTTGATTCCATAAATTAAAAAAACATATGTATGTGTGGTTCTAAGTTTATATGTTTCTGGTATGTTATTTTTCATTTTTAGTAGCAAGAAAATTTCCCTGAAAGTATTTATTCATGAAAGCAATTCCACAGAACAACAACAAAAAATAACAAACCTAATATTTCACTTAATTTTGATAATAAAATAATAGGCAATTCTCTCATAAGACTTTTTAAAAAAGGTATTCCAAAACTCTAATTTTTAAACACTTTTCAATAAGAACAGAGAAGTTTATTTGATATTTGTCCCAGATATCTGTTGTAATGTATTTTCACTCATGCATATAATAAGCAAGTGTTTACATGAAATGGAGCCAAAGGAGTCTATATGCCCTGCTCTCTGCAACCTTATTCAGATTTGTTTCCCAAAAAGAATATGAAATATAACATAGTCTTCTTAATTTTCTAAGGATACTTGCTGGTAACTCTTTGAATGTTTTTATTTAGACAGTGAATGTTTGTTTTTTAGCACTTTATCAAAATGCTTTATTTTATTATCTTTGTAACTAATTTACTAATTTCACTAATTATTACTTAATAAATAGGGAGCCAGAAATGACTACATATAAAGGGATTTATATCTTTGATTCATAAAGGAAGACTGTCTCTTTTCCTCTGATTAGTCATGAAGCAGCAACTTTAGCAACAACCAATCATCCACCCTAATACTTTGAAATCCCTTAGATTCAAAACATCTGTTTTCTTCAAAGAGCAACAGTTCCATAACTAAGAATAAAAAATCACAGTCTTGGGGAACTAATAAAATTGTAAACTAAATTTTCCAAGGCAGCAATAATTTCAGTTCTAAAGATTATCTAGAATGCACATGAGAATGGAATTGTTTTTTCATTATCTAGGACCACTGAGTCTTGCATGAGTTCATCCATGATGTAAAAGCTAAAATCTTAAATGTGTATCTATTTTCTGGCATTAGCTATGCCTCCCAATCAATTTATAAAGTGGACTGAGAAGCACACAAGTAGAAAGTCATAGTATGGAAGGACCCTTAATGAAATTCTTCCAGAACTTTCATTTCACTGGCCACATTTAATTTCCTAATTAAAAAATAGGCAAAAAAAGTATAAAATCTAGCTGTCTACTATTTATAAGTGATACCTAAATTGCAATACAGTCTGAAAATAAAGAAGGAAAAAAGATATACTAGGTAAATGGTGAGGAAAAGGAAGAAGATGTAGCAATATTAAGAGCAGACCAGATAGAATTTAAGTCAAAAGTAGTAAAAAGGGGAAAAAAAGCCTTATTTTATATTGATAAAATATTCAGTCCATTTAAATTAGTCATTAGCCATTATATGTACCATACAAAATAACATGAAAACACATGCTGGCAGTAGTAAGAAGATAGGCATAGACATTACTATAATGGGAGATTTTAACTATCTCTATGAATTTGACAGATTAAGTATAAAAAGTAATTATGGGAGGGGCGCCTGGGTGGCTCAGTCGGTTAAGTGTCCGACTTCGGTTCAGGTCTCACGGTTTATGGGTTCAAGGCCCACGTTGGGCTCTGTGCTGACAGCTCGGAGCCTGGAGCCTGCTTCAGATTGTGTGTGTGTGTCTCTCTCTCTCTGCCCATCCCCTGCTCATGCTCTGTCTCTCTGTCTCTCAAAAATAAATAAATGTAAAAAAAAAATTTTTTTTTTAAGTAATTATGGGAGCGCCTGGGTGTCTGAGTCAGTTAAGTGGCCGACTCTTGACTTTGGCTCAGGTCATGATCTCACGGTTTGTGAGTCTGAGCCCTGTGTCAGGCTCTGCGCTGACAGCATGGAATCTGCTTAAGATTCTGTCTCCTTCTCTCTCTGCCCCTCCCGGGCTTGCGTGAGCGCACACTCTGTCTCTCTCAAAATAAATAAAAATAAACTCAAACAGAAAAAAGTTAACTATGGTTACAGAAAAAATTTAAAAGCATGAATATTAACCAACTTAATTTGTATCCTAGAAATAGAAGATATATATTTTTTTCAAATTCCCACAAAATATTTTACAAAATAGACCATATGCAAGGCCACAAAAAAAACTCAAAAAATTTTAAGAAATAGTCAACATAGATTGCACATTTTAATAATAAAGTTTTATATTTTTCCTTCTCTGAAGAGAAACTCATTTACATATGGTGTCTTTCAATAAGGTCATGCTTAGATATCATTATTCTTGAATAACAGCCACAAACATTTTGTTTTAAAAAAGTCTAAAAGACTTTAATTGCTAAGAGGCTCAAAAAGATAAAGAAACAACATTTTCTTGATTTGTGTTCAATAATCCCCCAGCAGAAATGTTTATTTCCAGCCTTGTATTCATAAGAATGCAAACTTGCACTTACATACTGAAAATGACATAGGAGCAATATACAAGTTCAAGAAGAAAAAACGCCAAAAGAGCCAAAACTAAGGTTTATGTAATAGACACAGAAAGATAAAACCGAGAAAATACATTTTAGAAAAACAAACTTCTTAAGGACCATTGTATTTTACTTGCTTCCACCCTCCACCATTCTTAGTTTTATATTCATAAGGGTGTCTAATAGAAAACCAAGACCAACACCATTCATTCACAAAATCAGCAAACTAATAATTATTTTATTTCAATTTGTTATAACAGGTGATGAACTTGTGCCAAAAAGACATTGTGCTATCAAAACGAGGAATGAAAAACTACAGAGATTTCAGATAAACTAAATCAAATAAGCATAAATTTCCTCCAAAGAAATACAAATTTCCCAGTTGGCAAATATAATAGTTGGCAATTCCCAGACTGCCAAAGAAGCCAAATGCAATTTCTCTCTATTACTGATGTTACCCTGTGAATTGAACTGAAGGCCCTATGGTAACCAGCCCCCACTGAACAGTGTCTAAAATATAACTGCCTCACAATTAATTTTATAACACATCCAGTAAGTCTCTTCTCTGTAATGTGCCAATATGTTATGCAATAATTGCATCTTAATTACAAGTACTTTACATTCAGACAATAAAACCTTTATTAACATTTCAAAATTTGAAAGAAGAAAACTCCTTAAGCATTCACAGTGTGGAAGATGCTTTATATTGCATGAATCATGAACAGGGCAGTGATCCTGCCATTACTATAATAAAAAGAGGTATTATCTCTCCTTCCTTTGAACATCTGTAGTACTTATCATCCCAATCACTCATTTGGCACAGTTTTGAAGTAGTAAATTCTTCACATGCATCTGTCTGATCTGAATGAATCCTTAAGGGCAATAGTCTCATCCTCTGTTTATTGGGATCTTCCCAATAGAGAAGTAAGGCAAGTAAGAGGATCTACCTCACAAGCAAGAACTGTTTCTTAAATATTAAATTGACTTTTGTTAATTAATTAAGGAATGTCACCAACATACCCTTCCTTCAACAGCATCTATGGAGCATGGTTACTGCTCTATATTCCAGAGTGTCTATACTTCCAAATTTTCCCCAAAATTAAAATGAAGCAAACAAAACAACAAGGTCTACTTAACATAACTAGATTTTAGGTAAGCGGCATTAGAGAAAATGAATAAATTTTCTTTAGGTTAATCCTAACTCTAATCAAAGATCTTCAAACATCTAGGTTCTAGCAGAATTAGGTGGGCCGTAACACTATTTTAAATCCCTGTCCCAGGGTTAGAAAATAATAGCAACAATAACAAAGCTTTACCATCTGTCCCCAAAATTCTTCCTTTCTTCTCTAGACCTTCCTACACTCAATCAGCGGTTACCCCTACACCTTCCAAAAGGTTCCCATGGCTCATGTCTTTAGCAATTCCACTGTACAATGACTCAAATTTTAACACGCGTTTTAGAATATCCTTAAGGACTTGTTAAACACAAATTGCTGGGCTCTACCCCTAGAGTTTCTTATTCAGTAGGTCTAGTGTGGGTCTGCATTATTTGCATTTCTAACCAGCTTCAGGTGATGCCGATGCTCCTCATCCAGAGACCATACTTTGAGAACTACTATACACTCAAATATGCCCCCATTTCTGTAATGTTTACTGTGCCTGATTATATCATGCAAATCAATTTTAAAGTTTAATTCTTCTTTTAGATGAAGCTTGGTATCTTTCCTATTCTAAATAGGAGTTGGCCATGTGGAGTGAATGGATGGCAAACACCATTTTCAAAGTCTTCACGTGGAGACTTTCAGTATAGTATTAAATGTGTTTCGACAAAGAGTGACTCCCTAACTTTTCTAGCTCCAAAATGCTACGCAGTCATTTGGACCAGGTGACTGTCTCTACAGGGAAGCACCAAACTAATTAGTTATTCGGTCCACATTAACCCAATTTAGAATTACAGGGATGCACATATTATCCCCTTTGCCAGGAACCTTTCTCCCTCCTTCTCATATGGTTAACTTGTTTTCTTTCAGATCTTAGCTCAGAGATGACTTATTCAGGGAACCTTCCTTTTCGTCCCCATGACCAGGTCAAACCTATTACGGGTTTTCATAGAGTCACTGAATCCCCTCCTTTGTAGCCGTTGTCATGGTTGCATTTTTCACATTTGTTTATATAAGTATTTTACTAATAGTTATTTTCTACACTGGATTACAAGCTCCAGACAGGGAATGTTTTTGGTTTTGATCACCATTATACTTTCAGCACCTAGCACAGTATCAGGGACATAGAAGATGTTCTCAGATATTGAAGCTCAGATATCTGAGCTTTTTTTAGCCCAAAGAAAGATAAGGGGAAGTATTCCTTCTATACTTTGCCCTTTTCAGCTACCTGATTAAAAAAAAAACAAACAGAAAAACAAACAAACAAAAACCCCAGAAAAACAAAAAAAAACTTACCTTTTCTGAATAATTCTTGGAGACTTTCAGCACTTTGATTTAATACAGCCCATATTTCTTCTTCCTGCAGAGGTCCACCCCGAACCTCCAGGGCCTCAGCTAGTGACACGTGCATATTACCTAAGAAACAAAGGAAACAGAAGGGGTACATATCAGCAACTTGCACTGCATTTGTAGTGGTGAAAGTTCTACATCAGTGATGCGAGACTGAGGTTCCTATCTACCTAATTTCTCAATATGGCCTTTAATCTAAACATAATCCTACAGCTTAAACTCATGGAGGATAGAAGAATTAGAGGGAAAAAAATCTCAAAATAACTACTTGCCCTAGCCCAACAGGATCAGCTTCAGAGCCTGAACTGGAAAATAGGTGGTGACTATTTCATGGCAGAAGAGAGAGACTTGAAGGTACCAGGAGGCACCAAAGTGTGGATGATTAAATCAGAGCAGAACTGAAGGCCTTTCAGATTATACTTCTAGGCTTCATCCTATCCATCCCAGGTAAAAAAGAGTAGAGAAGAGCTCCTACAGCCATGGTGCATGAAGCTGAAATAAGATGGAACACATTTATTCTACTCACTAATTGATTTCTACATCTTCAATATATACAGTATAACTATAAAATTTTTCACTGATGGACTTAACTACTTCCAGACCCAACTTTGCTGCCAACTTACCATTTGCCCCTGGAAAGACCATTTCACCTCTAACCTCAGTTTTCTATCCGTGACATGGGAATAATAATAATAGTAACAACATTGCCATTTTGGGGTGGCTATGGCAGGGAAAAGGGTTATTCCTGTAAACATGCTTTGTAATCTAACTCTGTAGAGGCTGAATTAATAAAAAATCAGGAGGTTGACTCTGTGGTGACATTTTTGTAGGGACAATCTTTTTCAATGGCATTAAATTAAGTGGGTGATAATATTAATAAATTTTAAGGTTTTCTACGGTGTTCAATAATTCTATTTTCGTTATGAAGGCAGGGGTGGGGGGAGTCTATATCATCTATATAAAGTGTCCTACATTGACATTCCTTGAAAAGAAAATTATTCCTTACAATGATCACTAAGATTTCTATCCAAACTAACCAATTTGAGCATAATGTGTATCTACTGGTAGGTAGAAGCAGATGGGTTTAGCAAAGAAGCTAGAGGGAGTGAAAAATGTTAAATGCTTATTTTCTGTAATTATAACCATTAAATTTTAAAATTAACCAACAAAAAACAGCTGTTTTAGAGAAAAGTTGATTTTGTTTACTCAACTAACAAGAATAGCTAATATTTTGTTTCAAATTACATTTATAATACTTTAACCCAGACTGAAAAAAAAGCAACTCCAGCTACAAATGAGGTCAGCCTTGTCCTGTTACTTTTCTTTTCAAATATTTACTATAGCATTTTATGCTTAGAGCCTACCTTGAGGGGTGTGTACTTAAGTGGAACAATGTGGTAGTTAAAAGGGAAGACAGAAGATACTGCTTAGAAAAAGCCAGTCATTTTTATTTAGCTTGTATAGAAGTGATTATTTATTCAAACACTTCTTCCCCCAAAAAACTCTCAGTTTCATATTCACTTTATTAAATGGCAGCATATTTATTTTTTAAAAAATAATAAGCTTCATTCCTTTCTAAGAGATAGGAGTTATTATCTTCTACGTAAAATACTGTATTGAATTGGAAGTTTCAACAGATGCGTCAAGATACTATTAGGAATCAGATACCCAACAGGATTTGTGAGTAAGTCTACCCTGCAGCAAATTTCCAAAGTAATATGTCTGAGAACTGGTTAGATAGCTCTAAAGCCTACACATAAGGTATAAAGAGTACAGAGAACATTACATGTGAGGAATTTCTTTGAAGATAGGTGTACTGATTTTCATGTCTCCCTCAAAGTAGAAGGGATGCAGGAAGGTGCCTTTGTTTAACATCTAGCCAGCAAAAGAGGGCTCAATGGAACCCCAGGAGCACTTCCCCGGTGTTAGGGAGTTCACCAAAAGGAGGACACCATAGACTGGTGCCTGATACTTCAGGAATCTACAGGTTTTGGCTGTCACTCTGAGACAGCAGCCAGAGAGGAGAGAGCATACAAGACTCAGAGTGAGGAAGCATGCTGTAATTGGGGTGGGGTATAAACAGCTTGGAGCTAACAAAATTCTACCCAGATGAAAATGTTATGAAATTTAGGTTGTGGCAATGGTTGCACAACTCTGTACCTATACTAAAAACCACTGAAGGTAAATTTTAAAAGGGTAAATTTTATGGTATGGCAATTATATCTCAGTAAAGCTGTCTAAAAAAAGTAATCCTACTCAGAGTACCTCCTGTGGTTCCCAGAGTACCATCAGGAGGGGAAAGGTGGGAGAGGGGTAGGAGGGATGAACAGGAAGGATGAGGGGGTAGGAAGACAGGAGAAGGAGAAGGAAGCAGAAGAAGAATTAGGTACTGGCTAGTAGAAGGGATCATATTTTGAAGTGTCACAGAAAGTACAGCTCCAGTGAAGGTCTCTGAAGAACACACTAAAGTACACATAAGAGAAACAGCCTTAAGCACATATCAAGTTCAAAATGAGTTACAAGTCAGGTAAAAAAAATTATTTGCCTCTCTATCTTTCTTCCTTCCCCCAGTTTAAATCCTAATTGGGTCAGATAAAGCAACTTGCAAGTGGGTGAGGAGATAAGTAACAAAAGGAGAAGCTAAGCACATTGCCTCCCGCCTATAGCTAATCGTAGCTATGGGAAGGAATAGCTTTGAATGAAGACTGAAGTGTTGATTAATATACTGACTAGGCATTTTTAATGATGGAATTGACCTTGTATTTTCAACTTGAGTGACTGTAGTTCTTAAGTGACTGTAAGGAGAGAATTATGGACCTGAATTTCTACATAGAGGCAAGAGAAGAACTTCCCTCATGAAAGGAAGGAAGGAAGGAGACAAAATAAGTTGCTTATGATTACACCTTATGCATTCCATTGTAAAGCAAATGATCTGTATCATATACAAAGTTCTAAAACTTAAGATACAGGTTTATACTTAGTGTTAAAGAAATTGGTTTTTAAAATATAATTATTTTCTTCAACAATGGCCAAACTATGGAGAGAGCCCTAAAGTCCATTGACTAATGAAATGAAAAAGAAGATGTGGTGTTTATATATACATAATATGCAATAGTACTCAGCCATCAAAAAGAATGAAATCTTGCCATTTGCAATGATGTGGATGGAGCTAGTATGTATTAGGCTAAGCAAAATAAGTCAATCAGAGAAAGACAAATACCATATAATTTCACTCATATGTGGAGCTTAAGAAACAAAACATACGAACATATGGGAAAGGCGGGGCCAGAAGAGAGAGAAACAAACCACAAGAGACTCTTAATGATAGAGAACAAACTACAGGTTGATGGAGGAAGGTGGTGGGAGATGGGCTAGATGGGTGATGGGCACTAAGGAAGGCATATGCTGTGATGAGCACTGGGTATTGTATGTAAGTGATGAATCACTGAATTCTACTCCTGGAACCAATATTGTACTGTATGTTAACTAACTAGAATTTAAATTTAAAAAAAAGAAAGAAAATCACCATAATAAATATATAATTACTTCCTATAAGAAAATGAAAAAGTAAAAGTAACTTCTGAACACAACAGAGTTTTTCAGTGCTTGATTTGTCTTATAAAGATTACTGATTATACTTCTGTTATTTGACTCAATCAGGCTGAATTATATATTAGTCTCCTGTTAATTTTTATTAGAAAGTATTTGTCTATTCAGTGAAGTAGGATCTCTATGCATCTCTAGCTGGAACTCGTTAGAACTTCAAAACATAGAAGGAACACTATTTTTGAAAGCAATATTATATAGCTAACAAAATAGATTTGATATTTTTAATTTACAGCTTGCTAGAAAAAAAGCTTAAGACTTTTTAAAACTGCCTCGCCCCTCAAATCATCCAATCTCAAAACTTAATGTATTGCTAAAACAGCTTTCTAAAAATCAAACAACACTATAATTTACAAATTATCTACCATCACCATGTTTGACAATTGCCATCATTATCGTTATCAGTTTTCTCTATTTTTATTCACCTTTACTATGGCTTTCCATATCACTATCTCTGAAAGAATACAAGGGAGGGGCACCTGGGTGGCTCAGTCGGTTAAGCAACTGACTTCGGCTCAGGTCATGATCTCACAGTTTGTGGGTTTGAGCTCCGCATCAGGCTCTGTGCTGATAGCTTGGAGCCTGGAGCCTGCTTCGGATTCTGTGTCTCCCTCTCTCTCTGCCCCTCCCCCACTTGTGCTCTGTCTCTGTCTCTGTCTCTCTCTCTCTCTCTCAAAAATAAAATAAAAAATGTAAAAAAAATCTTTCTTTTGAAAGAAGACAAGGGAATGAAAGAAATGCAGAAGTAGAAGAAGAATGTAAATAAAAAATAAATAAAAAGTGGAAAAGTGGAGGAAAAAAAGCTTGAAGTCAACCAATAGATGACGGAAACAATTTGTCATGAAAATTCTTAAAAGTGTATTAACTTGAGTTGTTTCCTTTAGACACAGTACTAGACAACTTGGGGTATAGATGTATGACTGGCATTATTTTACCATCAAAGAGGTTCTGTTTTACAATTAACATACCTGTATTATTTACTTGTTTCCTTGAATGTGGTAGGCTACATGATAATGAAGGTTAAGGGAAGATTTTCAAATAAGAAAAATTAATTATATTACATAACCAGAATCTTTGTGTTTTTGGTTAACACAAATATTAGGTCATGACCTTAAAACTGTGCCCAGTCAGAAAAGCCACAGAAGGATTCTAACAGATGTCATTTTAATCCTGAGGGATTTGTGGCACTCAAAAATAGGAAGCATAGAAAAGTGTTTCCAAAAAGATTGAAATAGTAAACAGATTAACTGAATCCAATCAAGTCATGTAACAATCCGTCTGGGGTTAGACTAATGAATTAGGTTTGTTTAAATTGATTCTAAGGAAATAGGGCTATAAGATTACCATATTTTAAGAACAAAACAACTATAAAATAGAGCTCTGTGTGTGCCACTACAGAGCTCTTTGTGTGGGCAAAGATCTATTCACCATCCTAGCTAAGGACTTTGTTGGCCATTAAGACACAATAATGAGAGGCACCTGTGTGGCTTAGTCAGTTAAGCATCTAACTCTTGATTTCGGCTCAGGTCTTGATCTCACAGTTCATGGGATCGAGCCCTGTGACCAGCTCTGTGCTGACAGTGCAGAGCCTGCTTGGGATTCTCTCTGTCTCTCCCTCTCTCTGCTCTTCCCCTGCTCACTCAAGCTCTCCCTCAAAATAAATACATAAACATAAAAAAAAGAAAAGAAAAGAAAAGAAATCATAATGAGTTGAGAAGGCAACCTCCAAAATTATAAGTATCTTTTGATCCAAAAGATTCACAATGAAGTTTATAAAAAGTTTAAGAGATGCAAGCCCATATAATAGTATTTTTTAAAATTAAAGAATCTGTACATATTTGGTATTTTAGGTGTTTCTAATATTTAGGAGAAATAGGTCAGTTAGAATAATAGATCTGGTCTTTGATATCAATTTAAATAATGTAATTGAGAAAATGAGTTCAGACTTGTATTTTAAAATGTATCAAATACCACTGGAACATATAAAAGAAATTAATCTTAGCATACTTGTAAGTTTTCATTCATCAGATTTATTTAAATAATCAGGAAGATGGTTTTTTTGTCAGACAACTGAAATACTTAAAATTTTTTTTATTTAATATTTATTTAATATTTAAAAATATGAATGAAGCTTAAAATATTTTAAAAGGTTTAATTAACAAAGTTTTAAAATTATATACCCAATTAAATAACTCCTTGAAAGTGACTTAAATTTTTCTACAATAAAGTAATTAAATTGACCTTAGAAGCTTAAGAACTAGGTTTTAGAATTTTTAATTTAATAAAAATTTAAAAATAATTTTAATAATCTTTTTTGCATACAGTAATACCCCAGAGGCCATTTTTTCAAAGTTAGGAAAAAAAATCAATTAACTCAGAAAATCATCCTGGGTTACATAAAGTTTCTTAAATACAATATCAAATGTTTGATCCTTAGAAGAAAAAAAATGATAAATTAGAATCTATCAAAATTGAAACCTCTGCTTCTTGAAAAGAACTGCTAAAAGAATGGGGGAAAAAAGCCACAAATTAAAGGGAAATATTTGCAGATCACATAGCTGATAAAAGATTTTTATTCAGAATATATAAAGCATTGTCAAAAGTCAATAATGGGAAACAATCCCACTTAAAAAAAATAGGCAAGATATTTGAATACACACTTTGTCAAAGAAAATATCCGGATGGCAAATAAGCATATGAAAAGATACTCAACATCATTAGTCATTAGGAAAATGAAAATTAGAACAATGAGACATTGTTACATAGTTATCAGAATGGCTAAAATGAAAAAGACTGTCCATACTAAGTATTGACAAAGATGACAAGGAACTAGAACAATGGCTAGTGAGAATGTAAAATGGTACCCTTTGGAAAAATATTTGGTGAAAGTTTCTTAAAAAATTAAATTTAAGTCAACCATATGGTCTAGTCATTCCACTCCAAGGTATTTACCCAATAGAAATTAAACCACATATGTATATGAAGTCTTATATGCAAATCTTCGTTGCAGCTTTATTTGTAAAAGCCAAAACCTGGAAACAAGCAAATGTCTATCAACAAGTAAATGGATAAACAAATTTAGTGTATTTCCACAATGGATTATTAATCAGCAATAAAGAGGAATGAACTGTTATTGATACATGCAACAACATGAATCTCGAAATAATCATGTTGCATAAAGGAAGCTAGACAAAAAAAGTATATAATTTATGATTACACATGTAAAAAATTATAGAAAATGCAAACTAATTTATAGTTAGAGAAAATAGTTCAGTTGCCTGAGGATGGCATTGCTCTTTGGAGAAGCATGTGGTAGTGATTAAGGGACATGAGAAAATGTCTGGAGATGATGGATATGTTCATTACCTTTACTGTGATGATGAGTTTTACAGATGCATCTGTATTTCATAACTTACCAAATTGTGTCCTTTGTATGTATAGTTTTTTATATATATGTCAATTATGCCTCAATAATGCTGTTTACAAGAGAAAAAACAAACTAAACGTGACAAAAGTGAGACAGCACTGCCTTTCTTTGTCCCATGAAGCTGTCTGAATGTTTTTTTATTGTCAGAAAAAAACAAGCCCCAACTTCAGGTAACACATGCTTTGATAAAACAAAAAACAAAAGAGATGTGTTTTCTAAAAGGAAACTTCTCCTATTTAAAAAAAAAAAAAAAAAAAAAAAAGCTGTAAGGCTAACGAAACCAAATTCTATGGCTAAAGTCTAAGATCTTCCCTCCTCAAACAGCCAAAGCGTATCTAAGATGCCACTTAGATGTTATTGAAATTAGAATTTGTGAACTGATAACACAATTGTTTTAAAAATCCATTACTCAAGATAGCAATCCGTTGTTTTTCTCTTAACTTCTAATTTCCTAAGCATTTAAATCCAAAATGATAATTACAATAGTTAGAGGACATGTTAAATCATGTGAAAGTATTTCTTTTATCTATTAATCTAGAATGGTCAACACCAAGACCGATATATACGAAGTGGAAACAATAAAAGCACTATTATAACTCTAGAAGACTAAAAGCTAATTAAAAAAATACATTACTATTTCTTTCTATTAGGGTGTAGGTATAGATAGATCAGGTAGTAGAGAAAAAGCATTATTGCCTAATATAGTTAGGAAAGACTGAGGAAGAATTGGGATTTTAAGGAGAAAAAGATAAAACTCAGTGAAATTTTTATTGGATGTTGCCTCAAGATAGAAAACAGCATGTGTCTAAACATTTTTATTGAAGTTGGAGTAGTGCTTAATATTTGTCAACTTTTCCATTACATTTTTCCAGTGAGAGAAGAGAAACTAAAACAAACACAAGTCTAAATTGCCTTTCTGGGCCTCTGGTTCATGTCAACCACTTATCTAAATAGAAATCATATATGCCTGTTCCCTGCTTTCAGGGGACAGCTTCAAAAAACAAGAAGAAAAACTGTGGAATTCTTCACTCTCTATATGTCATTTAAGCTTAGGAGAGAAGTAAAATGGAAGGAAAAATCCCTAATTTCAACGTTACATTTCTTCTCACCAACTGAGAGTTACCAACAGAAAGTAATGTAGTGGTAGAATTTCAGTTTTGAGCAGTGCCTTTCTATATCACCCCTCCTCCCCACCTACTGACTCTTGATAAGATCATTGCTTTAGAGTATTTGCTAGTCTTCTTCAAGAAGTGTTGATTTAAAGCGTATCAGAGTGGTCAGCCATTAAAGGAAACCAATATGTATGAAGCATAAAAGACCAAGAAAAAAATAGTATTTGTCCTTTATATTGTAATAAATTACTTTGGTAGGCAGAACTTTGAAATTGCCCTCAATATTCCTTTCATGTTATGACTGCCTATGTAGGGGACACACAGCAAAGACCAAAGGGTGTACTCCACCCAACAACCAGAGAGAAAATGGTCCTACAATCACAAGGAAGTGAATTCTAACAATAACCAATGAGTTTCACATAGGACTCTGAGTCTCAAATGATACTGTAGTCTCAGCTGACACCTTGATTTCAGTCTGGTGATATCTTGAAAAGGGGAACCAGCTAATCTGTACCCAGACTCCTGACCAAAGAAATGTAAAATCATAAATTTGTGTTGCTTTAAGCTGCAAAATTTTAAGCTGGTAATCTGTTACACAGCAACAGGAAACTAACACAGATTGTGGTACCTGGATGTGGGATGCTGCATTAACAATAAAAATGTGAGAGTGGCTTTGGAATTAGATATTGGGCAGAAACTACAAGAATTTTCAGAAGTGTGATAGGGAAAACCTAACTTACATTGAATAGATTTTTAATAAACATCTGGATCTTAATCTGGATGCTGCTGGTGAGGACTCAGAAGGAAATGAGGGGCATGTTATAGGCACACCTCACAGATTCTACAGGTTCAGTTCCAGACCACCATGGATAAAGCGAATATTACAATAAAGTAAGTCAAATGAAATTTTTGGTTTCCCAGTGCAGATCAAAGTTATGTTTACACTGTAGTCTATTAAGTGTACAATAGCATTATATCTAAAAAAAAAACCCTTAACTTAAAATTTTTGTTGCTTAAAAAAATGCTAACTACCATCTGAACTTTCAGTGAGTTGGTCTTGTCTTGATAATAATGGCTGCTGACTGATCAAGGGGGTGGTTGCTAAAGGTTGGGGTGACTGTGGCAGTTTCTCAAAATAAGACAACAGTGAAATTTGCCACATTGATGGACTCTTTTTTTCACAAATAATTTCTCTGTGCATGGATTGCTGTTTGATAGCACTGTAGAACTTTAAAAACTGGAGTCAATCCTCTCAAACCCTGTTGCTGCTTTATCAACTACATTTATGTAATATTCTAAATCCTTTGTTATCATTTTGACAATCTTCACAGCATCTTCACCAGTAGATTCTACCTCAAGGAACCACTTTCTTTGCTTATCCATAAGAAGCAACTCCCCATCTGTTAAAGTTTTATCATGAGATTGCAACAATTCAGTCACATCCAGGCTCCACTTACAATTCTAGTTCTCTTGCTATTCCCACTACAATTGCAGTTACTTCCTCCACTTGTACTCCTCAAAGTCATCCATTAGGGTTGGAATCAACTTCTCCCAAACTACTATTAATGTTGATGTTTTGACCTTTTCCCATGAATCATGTATGTTTTTAATGCTATCTAGAAAGGTGAATACTTTCCAGAAGGTTTTCAACGTATTTTCCCAGATCCATCAGAGGAATCACTATCTATGGCAGCTATAAGCTTTACAAAATGTATTTCTTAAATAATAAGACTTGAAAGTCATAATCACTCCTTGGCTAATGGGCTGCAGAATGGATGTTGTGTCAGCAGTCATGAAAACAACATTAATCTTGTACATCTCCATCAGAGCTCTTGGGTGACCAGGTGTACTGTCAATGTGCAGTGATATTTTGAAAGGAATCTTTTTTCCTGAGCAAGTAGGTCTCAACAGAGGGCTTAAACACTCAGTAAACTATATTGTAAATAGATTTGCTATCATCCAGGTTTTGTTGTTTCATTGAAAGTACAGGCAGATTAGATTTCTAATTTTTAAGGGTCCTAGGATTTTCAGAATGGTCAGTGAGCATTGGCTTCAACTTAAAGTCACCAGCTGCCTTCGGCCCCTAACAAGAGAGTCAGCCTGTCCTTTGAAGCTTTGAAGTCAGGCATTGACTATTCCTCTCTAGCTATGAAAATCCTAGATGGCATCTTCTTCCAATAGAAGTCTGTTCTGTCTACATTGAAAATCCGTTTAGTGAAACCACCTTCAGTAATCTTCTTAGCTAGATCTTCTAGATAACTTGCTGCAGCTTCTACATTAGCACTTGCTGCTTCACTTTGCACTTTAAGTTATAGGGACGGCTTCCTTTCTCAAACCTCATGAACCTCTACTAGCTTCCAACTTTCTTCTTCAGACTCCTCACCACTCTTAGCCTTCAGAGAATTGAAGAGAATTGGAGCTGTGCTCTGGATTAGGCTTTGGCTTAAGGGAATGTTGTGTGACTGGTTTGATCTTCTATCTAGGCGACTAAAACTTTCTCCATATCAGAAATGAGGCTGTTTCACTTTCTTATCATTCCTGTGTTCTCTAGAGCAGCACTTTTGATTTCCTTCAAGAACTTTTCCTTTGCATTTACAACCTGGTTAAGTGTCTGGCACAAGAGACTTAGCTTTTGGCCTATCTTGGCTTTTGACATTCCTTCCTCACTCAGCTTAATCACTTTTAGCTTTTGATTTAAAGCAAGAGACATGGGACTCTTCCTTTCACTTGGACACTTAAAGGCCACTGTAGGGTTATGAATTAGCCTAATTTCAATATTGTTGTATCTCAGGGAATAGAGAGAGAGCCCTGAGGAGAGGGAGAGAGATGGGGTAACAGCCAGTTGGTAAAGCAGCCAGAGTGCATGCAACATTTTTCGATCCACCATCTTACATTGGCACATTTGTGGCACCCCAAAACAATTACAATAGTAACATCAAAGATTATCAATCGCAGATCACCATAACAAAATAACTTAAGATGTGATATACTACAAGAATTACTAAAATGTGACACAAAGACACAAAGTGAGCAAATATTGTTTGAAAAATGGCACCAAAACACTGGCTTGAGGCAAGGTTGCCACAAACCTTCCTTCAATTTGTAGAAAATGCAGTATCTGCAAAATGCAATAAAGTGAAGTACAACAAAATGGGATATGCCTGTACTGGAAACTGGAATAAGGGGAATCCTTGTTATGTAGGAGCAAAAAGCTTAGCAACATTATGTCCTATAGTTATATGGAAAGCAGATCTTATCAGTGACACAGCTGGATATATGGCTAAGGAGATTTCCAAGTGATGTGTTGAAGGCACCGTCTGGTTCACTTTGGCTCTTTATAGTAAAATGCAAGGGGAAAGTGACAAATTGAGGAAATAGCTATTAAGGAGTCAGGAAACAGGACTAGATGATGAAAATGCCCAGCCTCTCCAGATAGCAAAAGATTTAAAAATCAGAAATGGCTGCCAAAAACACACTAGAGCAAAAGATAACCTTCTGGTAAAATTTCAGAAAGATCAAAAGGCCAAAGAATTTAGTGCACAAAGGACCCTTTCAATGTTTTAAGGGTCTCTGGTAAACTTTAGAGTTGTCTATTAGCCATCTCAGCAAGAGACAAAGACACAAAAAGATTATTTCATTTCTTGAAAACATTGCAAGCATAGCTTTTGTCTAATGCAGTGAATCCCTGAAAAATCCACTCAAAACCCAGAGTTTGAGAAAAGTGTTTCAGCATAAACACTGCCAGCTTGAACTAAAAGGAAACAGAAGGAATAGAAAATGGAAAGAGGTTGCTGGACTCATCCCAAGGCCACTGGTGAAACAGAGGCTGATAAAACTAAGCAGCTGCAAACATATGCTACCTTCCTAGAAAAGGAAGACAGTTCCAGAAGCTGGAACCAAGACTGAAAGGACAGGGTTGAGAGCCATGAAGGGCAGTTCCCAGGCCTTGAAACCTAACCAAAACCCTGTTGGAGTCTGCCAACATGGATTTCAGAACTGTTATGGACCAGTGACTCCTTTTTTAACCTTCTATTCTACCCTTGCCTGTTTTTTTTTTTTTTTTATGTTTAAAAACTAAAAAAAAAAAATTATTATAAAGAGTGAGAAAGGGAGAGGGGCAGAGGGAGATGGAGAGAGAATCTTAAGCAGGCTCCATGCTCAGCATGGAGTCTGATGTGGGGCTCAATCCCACGACCCTGGGATCATGACCTGAGCTGAAATCAAGAGTCAGATGTTCAACCGAATGAGGCACCCAGGGGCCCCTGCCCTTGCCTGTTATGAACCATAATGTCTACAATAATTACCCCATGCCCCTACCACCATTTTATGTTGGGATACTCTTTAATTTTACAGGTTCACAGAAAGATGATACACAGGAGCCTTATCTACATCCAATTTAGATGATTTAAATAAAGTTTTAGACTTTGAGGTGATGCTTCAATAGGATGAGAACACTGGAAACCACAGGAACAGGTAGATTTTGCTTCTTTGTGTGTATGGGGTGGGGGGACATGAATACTTGGAGCCCAGAAAGCAGACTGTTGTAGGCAGAATTCTGAGGTGTTATCTAAGATTCCTGTCCCTCTGATATACCAGATGTGTATAATCTCCTCCTCCCCTTGAGTGTGGGTGAAACCTATCAGTATCAAAGGACAGTCTCTCAGTTGACTGGGTTATGTTAAAGAAGACTCTGTTGGAGCAGACGGTAGGGAGATTCAAAGGCAGGGAAATTTCTCCTGCTGACTATGATGAAGGAAAAAAACCATGTTTTGAATTGCCCGTGGAAGGGGCCACATGGCAAGGACACAAGAGTAACACTGATGAGCTAAGAGTAGACCCTAGCTGACAGCCAGCAAGTAGACATGACCTTTTGATCTACAGCTGCAAGGAACTGAATCCTGCCAATATCCAGTGAGCTTGGAAGAAGACTCCAAGCCTCAAATAAGATTTTATCCCTGGCAAACACCTTGATTTCAGCCTGATGTGATCCTGAACAGAGGACCCAGTTACCTTGCACTTGGACTCCTGACCCACAGAAACTGTAGGATTATAAACATGTGTTGCTTGAAGCTACTAATCTTGTGCTAATTTGTTATACAGCAAGAGAAAACTAATACAACCAGGGTATAGATTTTGAAAAAAATGTAACACAGCAAGCCCTCTTACTACACTTCTGAGTTTTTCTGGATGCTGTTTTTAGACTGAAAAGAAATCTTACAAGACAGGGAACATTCTAAGTAAATTAATCATTGTCTTTCTTGAGCTTCAAGACCTCAAGCTTCTTACAAATCTATCACTTCATGTTTTAATTGGCAAAGCGATTTGCACTGAGGTGGCTGTTATAATATTTGGTTTGGGATGTAGTGTTAGATGATCCAGAAAGGTTGATCAAAGCTCACTCTACTCCAAAGTGAAGTACTAACATAAGCAAGGCAGTGACAGCCCATTAAAGAGATTGCTGCCACTTTTCTGATTTTCCACCATTTAGCATTCTCATGACCAAGCAGTATGTACCTTTATGATCTAACTGATAAGCAAGAAGCTGGCTATTAGAAGTATTAAAAGCAGAAGGTAACAAACATTACTTATTCAGCAACTACTAGAATACTGAAGGTGAAAGTGAGGTCTATCTTCTTCCCTTGTCTTTTCTTACAAAGCTACAATATCTAAAAGTTTTGGGTAAGTTTATATGCTGGTCAAGTAAAGTAGCAGGAGTCATTCTATATTAATGTGCATAAAATCAACTTTGATTCTAGAGAAAATAAATGAAAAGAGTAAGCCCAAACAACCCCACAAGCCACAAAAGCAGCATAATAAACCTACTGAGTAGTTGCAACAATAATTTCCAGTTATTGGAACAATACTCCAGTAGTTCCAACAATAATCTCAACTGAATATTGAGATTAATATTAAGCTGGTCAATTTTTTGACCATAGATGGTCAAAATTTTACTTAAACTACTCTGTTCTAATAATGATTTTGATATTACCAATTTCCATTTTGAAATGTGTTATACAACATTTCAATCTTAAAAATAACTAATTTTGGGGGTACCTGGGTGGCTCAGTTGGTTGAACGTCCAACATTGGCTCAGGTCATGATCTCACAGTTTATGAGTTCAAGCCCTGCATCAGGCTTGCTGCTGTCGGCACAGAGCCTGTTTTGGATCTTCTGTTCCCCTCTCTCTCTGTCCCTCCCTGGCTCACACTCACATTCTCAAAAATAAATAAGTTAAATTTTTTTTAAAAAGTTAAGAAAAAAATATTTAAAAATAACTAATTTTTGTATCTAGTAAATAATTCAAGAAATCTAAAACCCAAATCTAAACCACTAAGCAATGGACACAGAAATATTCATATTGAATACTGTTGTTCATTATATCATTTTCAAACTACTTCACATAATTGTGACAACTAAACTAGATTATTGCTTATAGCTTAAATAGTAGCATGACTTGCAAGAACTCATGAATTTAACTTCAAACCACGTGGTTTGGGCTTCTCATTCTGTTGCAATCCAACTAACTGTATAAAATGTGTTTCTTGAGGTATAGTTTTTATATCTACAATTTTAATTTTAATTAACTACACAGTTCTCTTGTGTAACTGCCATAAATAAAAATGACTAATATGCAAAACAATGGAGACCTTTTTACATAAGATAAAGGAATTCTGGCTTATAGACAAGTGACAAAATCACTCTGGATCAATTATTCAAATTTACTGTTAACATATGACAGAATAGAACTGGAATAATATGCTCCACTACAATTCACTTGTCAGAATTCTGGCTTAATTTCTGATTACATCACATCATCCCTTCTAACTCTAACGAATGACAGTCAGGGTCAGAATTTTTACTCATATAATCTCCATCCGTTCCCCTAGAGCTAGTGTTCTCTATATCCAGTTCTTATTGGAGAATGCACCTGCTATCAAGACTTCACCTAATCACTTTATGGCAGATTATTCCGAAATCTCACTCCAGCCTTGAGATAGCCTTGTTCCAAATACTAGATTTTCAATTTTTAACTATGTATTGTCCATTTTTTTCTTCAATACTGTCCTCTGGTATAAAATTCAATAAATCTAAAGCCTAAAACAACCTTTTTCTCCAAATTAGCTCCTCTAACTGTTCCAAAGAGATTAATGGGACTACTATTCCTCCACCTGCCAGGCTCAAGGTCTCTCTTCTTGGTCTTTTTTCCTCCCTTTCCTCTTAGTCTTGCCATCAATAGCTGTTGCTTATTCACTCTTAACTTCTCCCAAATTAATCTTTCTTTCAAGTCTCATTTTTCCTACCATCCATTCTTTCCCCTCATTTTTTGTAGGTATACATACTTTTGAGTTTTTAAAAGAGTAATTATTTTGTAAATAGGCTTCTGTGACTTGCTTTCTTCACTCCAAATTATTTTGTGAGCCATTCATGTGCATTTGGGTTACTTATTCACTTTTACTACTGATTAGGATTCCATTGTTGGAATCTAGGAATCTAGATTGTTTTCAGTTTTTTACTAACAAAAATAATGTTGCTATGAACATTTTGCATACATGATAATTGAATAGAAATTCTGGGTCAGTTACACCAACCTATACTCCATCAAGTAGCATAAAAGACCTTGTTGTGTCAAATGCCAGTAGTAGGTATTGATAGGGTTGATATCAAACCAGTAAGTATGAAACCATATTATAGTTTTAATTTACATTTTTGTAATTACTAATGAGGTTGAACATTAACCTTCTACATTTGGTTACTATTTCAGTTTGCTAGGGTTGCCATCACAAGTGCCACCAACGGGGGGCGCCTGGGTGGCTCAGTCGGTTGGGCGTCCGACTTCGGCTCAGGTCACGATCTCACGGTCCGTGAGTTCGAGCCCCGCGTCGGGCTCTGGGCTGATGGCTCAGAGCCTGGAGCCTGCTTCCAATTCTGTGTCTCCCTCTCTCTCTGCCCCTCCCCCGTTCATGCTCTGTCTCTGTCTCAAAAATAAATAAAACGTTAAAAAAAAAATTAAAAAAACAAACAAACCAAAAAAAACAAGTGCCACCAACGGGGTAGCTTCAACACTAGAAATTTATTTTCTCACAATTCTGGAAGCTAGAAGTCTAAAATCAAAGCGTCCGCACAGTTGCTTTCTTCTGAGGACTCTCTCCTCAGCTTGTAAATGGACGTCCTCTCCCTCTGTTTTCCCACGATCTTTTGTCTGTCCCAATCGCCTCTTCTCATAAGGACACCAGTCACAGGATTGGGGCCACCCTGAACCCAGTAATAACTTAATTACATCTTAAAGACTCTATCTCCAAATCCAGTTACATTCCGAGGCATTAGACATTAGGGATTTAATATATGAATTTGGTGAGGACACACTTTAACCTTTAGCAACCATCATTATAAGTATAACATACTTATGTCTAGGTTTCCTGAGTTATCTACTAAAGTCTCACTACAAAAGATTAATTTTGTATAAACTACATCCCATCTACTTCACCTCTAAATTAGCAATTCTAAAGCAGAGTTGTCATCAGATCTTTATCTCCCTCATAAACCTCAACTAAGGCCATACTGATTACTAAATAAACTCCACACTTATCCATAAATGAACTCACTACTTAAATATTAATCGACTACCTCTTACATAGTAAGTTATATACTGAGTTCTGAAATAAAAAAATTAAATAAGGCATGAAACCTGATATTAAACAAACTCAGTATCTGTGAATGAGACAATAAATCAATGATGGCAACACACGGTGTTAAATGTTATAATGGCTTAAAGTACCATGGGATTCCAAAACGCTTTTAATTAGACCAGAAAGAGCATAGAAACAATTCTGAGATTGGAGTGGGGAGGGTGACTTTTGGATCATTCTGGAGGAATAAACAGGAAGAAGGTAAATGGAGAAGATATCAACAGGTCAGAGTTACGGTCTTCCAGGCAAAGGAAATAACGTATGTGAAAAGAAAGATATAAAACAGTAGTATGCTTTCAAATTCTGCAGATTATCTAAAGAGGGGCGGGGCAAGAAATGAGGCTATAGCAGTCAATAGGAATCAGATCATAAAAGGGTTTTTTTTTTTTTTTAAAGTAATCTCTACACCCAGATCAAGAGTCGCATACTCCACTGAATCAGCCAGCCAGGCACTGCTAAAAGGTGTTTTTGTGATTTGCAAAACAGTAAAACAGTTTAAAATTTTATACTGAAACCTTTGGGGAAGCATTGACAAACTTCAGAGTGAGGCATACAATGATTTATTTTGAATTTTTAAAGGCTCATTAGTTTTCTTAGTGTGAAACTAATAGAGGTCTTATAGATTTGGAAATGATCAATAGGTAGCGACAGACAAAATCATGGGTAAAGTCTCTCAGGAGGAGCATATAAAGAAAAAGAACCAAATATAAAGACCTAGAGGACAATAGCATATAAAAGAGGAGGAAAAAGAGCCTACTAAGGTAACTGCAAAGAAACAGCCAGAAAAATATGAAGAAAACGGGATGATTGTTGTTAGAGAGGATGAAAGAGAAGTTTCAAACAAGAGATTTGTAGAACAAAGATTAAAAATGTGGATCTTTGTGTCAGTTTGTCTAGGTTCAAATCACCAGTTCTGTAATTTGGGGCCAATTAACATCTCTAGGCTCAGTTTTTTTTCTCAAAACAAATTATTAACAGTTCCTATCTCATAAGAAGCTAGCAAGAATTAAACAAGATGTATATGAAGTTCTTACACAATAATTGTTATTAATCATCATCAGTCTCAAATAACAGAGAAGTCATACAATATAAGAGCATATGGATTCGCCTATCTGGATGTCATAGGTAACATTATCAAAAGAAGTTTTAGTCATGTAGGACAGAAAACAAATTGATAGGGGCAGGAAGCAAACAAAAAGACTTTTTTAATGTTTATTTTTGAGAGAGAGAGAGAGAGAGGAAGAGAGAGAGAGAGACAGAATTTGAAGCAGGCCCCAGGCCTCGAGCTGGGAGCACAGAGCACAGAGCCTGATGTGGGGCTCTAACTCATGAAACTGTGAGATCAAGACCTGAGCCAAAGTCAGATGCTCAACTGATTGAGCCACCCAGGCACCCCAGAAGCAAACAGAATCTTAAGGGTTGACTACTTCCTAGAAGCTTGGTTGGTAACTGAAGGAGTAAAATTAGGATGACAAATTTCAAGGTGAGGGTTAGATGATCTTTGCTTTGATTTTTAGTATGTAAGAAGCTTTGTGTTTACATGCTGAGGGAAAGAGCCAGTAAAGAGATTGAAGGTACAGGAGGAAGTGGGCAACCAATAGGCAAGGGTAATTACCTTTCAGATGCTTCATCAAGTCCACTGAAGTCAAGAGAAAGAAGCATGTGTGCAGATGGAAATAAACTGGATGGAAGACTTCTTGCCTAAATGTCTCATGGGCTCAGTGAAGCAGTCCTTGTGATTTGTTTCAAAATGCATAGTACTCGAGTCCATTTGTAACCATACTGCAAAGATTGACTTTCTTTCAGAATGTACTCAGGAAACTGTAGTTCTGCAGGTAATTCCCATACACAGTAATGTTAGTATCACTGCACTAACCATCTCTGGATAAAGCTTTAACACTCAATTCCAATAACTCCTATGATCATCTTGATACTAATTCTAAAAGGGGAGTAGTCAATGTCAGACATTCTTTTTATGACTCAGAAATCAGCCTGATGAGTACTTCCTTACCATACATCCTTGATTTCTAGCAATTGGAGGCTCTTGAATTAAATCATGAATAAAGGACTATTTTAGTGATACCCCTTCAGTGTAGAAAACTAACCAAAGCAAAGGGACTGCTGGAATTGTAGCATGAAGCTATGAAATCATATGTTATCTCCTAGTGACAATACTGGCCCTGGGTGTTCTCTTTCTTGGCTGCCCCCAGAACTAGAGTCAGATCTTCAGCTTTACCTGGTTGCACTTAGCAATCAATGAATAAAAACAGAGAAGCCAAAGCTTTGTTTGGTGGATATGATAAAAGAACAAGAGTTGAGAGCTGTAAGGAGTTATTGAAGGGATGGACCGTGGAATCCAGGCTAGATGAAAATAAAACTACAAGAGAGTCAAGTAGATTAGGAAAAAGACTAGGATGAGCCATTACCAGATTATTTAACCATTCATTCATTTAAATATTTATTAAAGCTCTATTGGGAGCTAGGCATTGGTAGGTGATGGGTTTTTATTCATTCAATCAACAAATATTTACTGAGTACTCACTATAAGCTAAATACTCTTTTAAGCACTAAAGATATAGCATTGAACAAACCAGACAAAAATACTGGGCCCTATAGAATTTACATTCTATTAGAAAAGAGAGACAATAAATAAGGAAATAAAATATATGTTTATTAATGCCATAGAGGAAAATAACTCAAGGAGGGCTAATGATTACCAGAGAGGTTAAAAGGTATACATTAAAAAAAAAAAAAAGTCAAAAGCTTGTCATTTGAGCGAAGAACTGAGGGAAGGTAAGATATTAAGCCATGCAGATATCTAGAAAAGAACATTCTGGGCAGAAAGTGAAAACATCCTGAGGCAGGAGGATGTCCCAGGAATACCAAGGAGAATGAGAGGAAGAAAAAATACAAGATAAACTATGGAGGATCTTCTACGTCAGTGAAAAAAGCACTGATAATATACACTGAAATGGAAAGCTCACCAGAAGGTTTTGAGTTAAAATGTGATCTGACCACTCTGGCTGCTGTTGTGAGAATACATAGAAGTGCAAGGGTGGAAGCAAAAAGACAATTAGCAGGCTGTGGCAATAATCCAGGCAAGGAACTACGATGCCTTGACCCAAAATGGTAGCTGGGGGCAGATGGGAATTAATCAGATTCTGGAACTATTTTGAAGGAAGGCCAAAAGGATTTGCTGATATGGATGCTCTTTGCCCTGAGATATTGGTAGGATGGAGTTACCATTAACTAAGATGGAAAAGATGTGTGAGGAACTGGTTGGGAAGAAGTTTCAGAGCTCACTTTTGTACGTGTTAAGTTTGTGATGCTGATTAGACATTCAGGTGAAGATGCCAAGTAAATAGCTGGATATGAGTGTGATGTTTATGGGAAAAGTCTGGGATAAAAATATAGATTTAGATTATTTTCAGCATATACTTGGCATTTGAAAGCCCTGAATCTCAAGGATGGAGGAATGAAGACTAATAAGAAAAGAACACTTAGTATGAATGGCTTTACTTCAAGCACACTTCTCTTAGAGATCCCAGTGGTCTAAGGTGTGTGGTTTTTTTTTTTTTTTTTTAAGTTTATTTATTTATTTTGAGAGAGAGAGAGTACACACGCAAACAGGGGTGGAGCAGAGAGAGAAGGAGAGAGAGAATCCCAAGCAGGCTCTGCGTTACCAATGTAGAGCCCTACGCGGGGCTCCAACTCATGAACTGCAAGATCATGACCTGAGCCAAAATCAAGATTCAGATGTGTAACCAACTGAACCACCCAGATGCCTCTGGGTTTTGGTTTCTTTTAATTGCAATTGTTCAAATCAGGATCTAAACAAGGTCTGTACACTGTATAGATATTTTAATCTAAAACATAATCCCTTAGTTATTTTATGCCAGTGATTTGTTGAACACAAATTGATTATACTTTTAAAGTCCAATTTTTTTTTCTCTCTCATTTTAAGCTCTAGACTCCCATCATTAGAAACAGATGAATTACAGTCACAGCAAACAGGTAAGGTTTTTCTAGTCTTCATTTGTTCACTTTAAAAAGATTTTATGTATTTAGTTATTACTCAAGACTCTCCATAGCCTGCATTATGAATTCTGCAATTCTCTCTCAAAACTACAGTATCTGTTTTTGAAGTTAGTCTTTACTAGCATTGGCTAAAAAAAAAAAAAAAAAAAAGAAAAGAAAAGAAAAAAAAAATCCAAGCTAAAATAAATGATAAAAAAATAACACTTATAATTCATGTTCAGACTGGTCTACAGGTATGGAATAGGGCAACTGCCATAGTTCTCATACTGTACCAGTCTAAAGATAAATTCAACTGAATTTTATTATGCTGTGAGGTTATTACCCAATGTGCAATTCAGAAGGAAGAAAATAAAATGACCTAATAACAGGGTTGCAATATTAACTCAAATGACCTTTCAGAGGCAAAGCAAAAATTTTACAAAAGAATAGTGTTTCTCTTAGATTCTGTTATGAATTCCATTATAAATGATAAACTACAGAACTTATTAAGGTCAATTAAAATGTATTAAGAGGGGCACCTGGATGGCTAGTCGATACAGCACATGACTCTTGATCTCGGGTTTGTTTGAGCCCCATACTGGGTGTAGAGATTACTTAAAAAAAAATAAAATGTTTAAAAAAAAAAAAAAAAATATATATATATATATATATATATTTTAAGAACAGAACTCCTAGCACATCTGACATTGCTGGTTGGATTATAATTATTGAATGTTTGTTAGAAAGAGGGAGGAAGAAAAGAAGGAGAGAGGGATGGGGAGAAAGGAGATGGGTGACAAAGGAACACTAAAAGAATCAGAAAGAAAAAAAAAAGTCTAGCTTCCCTCTGTCTCTTATGTATATTTGTATACAGGTTCCCAACCATTTATGTGAAACTCTGGACCAACTGTGCTTTAATAATGAGAGTTTCTCGGATTTCAGAAAACTAACGCAGTGTTTATACTGTGTACTATGAAACATTTCCAGCAAAGGTGTGGATCAGCATCCAGTAACCCAATACATTCACATTTCTATAGCAAACTTACTAATATTCACACTAAGTAGGATAAATAAAAACTATAAATAGTCTTAGGTCAAGTCAGCTTTTGTCACCAACAAAGCTCAGGTCAAGTCTGCCTTCAAATAAGTTACAAAAATGTTTTTGCTTTTTCTAGAATTGCAGATAAGGGATTGTGGACATCTATTTCATTAAAGAGGCTCACTAGATTTATAAGAAATTCTATTACCTTAGGGAGCACTTTGACATAATGCTAAGGACTTGAGGGTGGAATTGAACCCAATTAAAATTTATATGGTAAAGTCAAGATTATATTTAAGGACTATTTTGTTTTGTTTTGTTTTTTTATTTTTATTTTTATTTTTTTTTTAGCGTTTATTTATTTTTGAGACAGAGAGAGACAAAGCATGAACGGGGGAGGGTCAGAGAGAGGGAGACACAGAATCTGAAACAGGCTCCAGGCTCTGAGCTGTTAGCACAGAGCCCGACGCGGGGCTCAAACTCACGGACCACGAGATCATGACCTGGGCCAAAGTCAGCCGCTTAACCGACTGAGCCACCCAGGCGCCCCAAGGACTATTTTGAAAGTAGAGATTAAAATTAAAAAAAAAAAAATTCTGTTGCCTATTGTGAATGTAAGAGTTTTTGATCCTCTAATTGTTAAAGTGATCACATTCCTAACAAAGAACTTTCTGTTTACATTCATAGTTTGCAGTGTGAACTCCACATGTGTAGCCCAGGCTGGGTTTTGTCTGCTTTCTGAGGATAAGGAATTCAGTAAGCCAGCGAGAAACTGGAAGTACAGGGTCCAGTCAGAGGTAGTGGGTAGTCTACATGACAGAGAGTTACACTGCATATGTGTGCTTTAGGGATATTCAGGAGAGGCTTCCAGAGACAATAAATATGTAAACAAAAGAGGCAAATCTTCAATGGTAATTAATTAGTTGTAAAAACTCAGGTAATTAGAGGGAAGCAGAGCTGGGGCTACAAAGTAATAATAGTTATTTGACCTTTATTTCTAAACTCGCTTCCAAAGCAGAGACTTTATCAGTTTGAGAAGATCTAAGGGTATCTACAGATGGCTGGGTCTCCAGTAATCTGGGTTGTAGAAACAAGACTTAAACACTGGCATCTGATTAATGAGCACAGTGGTGAGTTAATTACGTTCTATATTCATTACTTCTGGAGAATGTGACTCAGTTTATATGAACATTATGGTTCAAAGATTATGATGCTTAAATATTGTTATTTATATTATATCATATGTGATATTCATGACATCATAGCCTAAATGGATGGAAACTTTCCAAATCACCAAGGTGTACTATATAAATATTTCATGTATCTAAATGGATGAAATATTTGGGCATGTTCTCAACTTTTAGTCCCTGTAGGAACAGTTCCATTTTCATTTTTAAAGTTACTAGGGCACTACACACACCACAAGAGAACATTCCACACAGGGCTCAAGACGTATAGTTTTCTTTTTTCTTTTTAAAGTTCTTTATTTCCAAACATTTCATTGAAACCATGCTTTGATTAAAGAGACTTAACTTTGTGAATGGTTTCTCTAAGAACACGCACTAAATTATTGGCACTGTTTTAAAATGAAGTGTGTTCTTCTCTTCAGTCCCATTGTAAGAACTTCACAAGTTATAGACTATATTTTTCTCCCTGATGCCAAACTGCAACCAAACCAAACCAAACAAACAGAACAAGGAAGGTTTGACTTTTGAATTAAGCTAATGGGCAAACTGAGTATATTTAACAGGAGATATAGCTCTATACAGTTCTGTTCAAGAACACAGGAAAATATTGTCGTATCTCAACAATTCCATGAGGTAGGTACTATGACTATGTTACAAATGAGGAGCTGAGGTGCAGAGATTAAATAATTGGCCCAAGATTATACAGCTAGTAAATTGTGGAGCTGGGATGTGTAGTCAAGCACTGTGGATTTCTTCATCTGAAAATGGGGATTGCTGAGTTAGTACATGCAATTTGAACATGTGCCTAGCACAAAGTAATTGCTTAATAAATGTTAGCTATTACTGTTAAAAATTAGATTACTGTGGGGCGCCTGGGTGGCTCAGTTGGTTAAGCATCCAAATTCGGTTTCGGCTTAGGTCATGATCTCATTGTTTGTGACTGTGAGCCCCATGTGGGACTCCCTGCTGCCTGTGCAGAGCCTGTTTGGGATCCTCTCTTTCTCCCTTTCTCTCTGCCCCTCTACCCACATGATCTCTCTCTCAAATAAATAAACTTAAAAAAAATTTCAAGTCTCAAATTATTAAAAAAAAAAAATAGATTATTGAGATCTCAGTGAAGAAATTAAAAAAAAAAAAACACACCTGGATTTTTCAGTCTTTCTGACAGGTCACAGACGATAATTTGATAAAGAAAAGGAGAATGTAGGCTACATTATTACAAGCAAAATAGCCTAAGATGAGCTTAATACAGTTGAAGAAAGAAAATTCAAGCTCTTTGATCTTTTAAATATTTAATACAATGGTAAATCTTAAAGAAGAAAAAGGCACAGCTGGTCATTGTAGCAATCAAACATGCTGAAACTGAATTAAAATACAGATAGTTCTGGAAGCCTTCCATATCCTGAGGCCTTTCACTTCTTAGGAGGAGTGGAAAGGAGGCAGTGGAGAAGAGACCCAAATACAACTCCTATCACTATATTATATTTCCATATTTCTAAATGTCTTTCCTACGTCTCGATTATTACATTTGGCTTATGGTTGGGCTTTTCTAAGAGTAATACTTATAAATAAAGAATTTCTGTAGCTAAATTTTAGAAAACTGAATTCCATAATAAGCAAGTTACTCTGTTTTTAATTGTTTCAATACTTCTGATCAGGTCATGGAAAAAGTCCCATTTTAGTGCTAGTTTGTTTTACTTGCTAATCTCCCTTTTAACAAATAGAGACATGTCCTGAGCTTGAAGCCTTGCTGCACAGGCAAGCCATCCTATCATAGCTGACATTTCATAACATTATTATGTTTTCAGATATCATAATGGTATTGACTTTTGCACTTACCTACCATTAATGGGACATTTTACTGGTTTTCCACTTTAGGAAATAATATTGATCTAAGATTTCCTTTTTAAAGAAATTCAAGCATGAAAATGAGATATTTTTAAAATATTAAGTAAATGGCATTAGGATATAGCAAAGATTATAGTATAATGGCAGTACTCAAACAAATAAAGAAAGTATGGGAAATACAAGCTATAGGAAATTCTATTCTTAAGGGAAAAGAGACGAAGATGATTCATTAATGGGCTCACTAGCATTTAATGGCTATTTGTGTAGGGGAAGAGAGCAAAAGCATTCTAGAACCTCTTTCTCCAAATTTCATGACCCATAACTATACATCAGAATCTCATGTCTACATAGACAACACTGCTGATTTAATGAAACATATTATACCTAAATTAAACATTCCAATTAGATCACGTGTTTACATATTTTTTATATTTTCTAATTTAACAAAAGAAACAGCATTTTTACATAAATGAATTCATAACTTGCTCCTCTTTCAGTGGGTCTAATTTCAGGCTATCCAATTTCACCATTACAGAGAGAATCGGGGGTGAGAAGGCACACAGAGTAAGATTTCAATGTACTGAATTTTCCCTGTTGTGTAGCTAAAAGGTAATTCTTCCTAATTCCCTCTTTGAGGCGAAGAGTAAGAAATGGGACAGGAAGCACTTGAAAATAATTCCTTCATATTTAGTATTCCATTATAATTCCCTCCCTTCTAATTATGCCACATGAGCTATATATCTGGATTGTCTCCCCCAAAATTAAAAATTAATTGGGATTCAGCATACAATGAATACATGGTCAAGGCTTGGAGTGTCTTAAATTGTTTTAATGCTTTCACAAATTTTTTTAAATTATATATTATGTATACTTTGAACTTTCACTGATGTTAAATATTGTTTAAAATAGTAATAATTTAATGGGATTTTAAAAAATTAAAACTGAAGCACTGGGGTGCCTGGGTGCCTCAGTCAGTTAAGCGTCCAACTTCGGCTTAGGTCATGATCTTGCAGTCCGTGAGTTCGAGCCCTGCGTCAGGCTGTGTTGACAGCTCAGAGCATGGAGCCTGCTTCAGATTCTGTGTCTCCCTCTTTCTCTGTCCTTCCCTTGCTCATGTTCTGTCTCTCTCTCTCTCAAAAATAAAGATTAAAAAAAAAAATTAAAAAACCTTTAAAAAAATCCCTGAAGCACTAATAAACTTGATATGTATTAAATCTTCCAACCCATATCCTTGTTTCCTGTAGCACATCCCATTTCTGGTCCCCTTCATACCTAATGTTTCTGAATCCTAGGTTTGTCCAGGGTTCTGTGGGACAAGATGAGTCCATTCTTTTCTATCCCATTCTGTTTATTTTCTGCACTTGATTTCTTCCACTTTGATTCTTCAAATACCTTTCCTCCTTATGATCACTTAAAATTTTTGAAACTTTGGGGCACCTGAGTGGCTGAGTCGTTTGAGTGTCCAACTTCAGCTCAGGTCATGATCTCATGGGTTAGTGAGTTGGAGTCCCCCATTGGGCTCTGTGCTGACAGTGCAGATCCTGCTTGGGATTATATCTCTCCCTCTCTCTCTGCCTCTCCCCCCGCTTAAAATAAATAAACTTTAAAAAATATATATACATATGTGTGTGTGTATACATATATATGTATATGTGTGTGTGTGTATATATATATATATAATATATATATATATAATATAATATATATATATATAT
Organism: Panthera tigris; assembly: GCF_018350195.1. Taxonomy (NCBI): domain Eukaryota; kingdom Metazoa; phylum Chordata; class Mammalia; order Carnivora; family Felidae; genus Panthera; species Panthera tigris. The sequence continues at coordinate 133,288,252 of NC_056663.1, forward strand.
AATCTTTGAAACTTCTACAGATGGTCCCCGTCAGTTCACTTTTCTTTTTATAATTGTAGCATTTTAATTTAATTTAATTACTTAAAAATGTCTCCAACTTTATTGATATAACTCAATATCTTCTTTATCCATTCTTTTTTATTCATTCATCTGTGGACAGACACTTAGGTTGTTTCATTGTCTAAGCTATTGTGAATATGCTGAAATGAATATGGGAGTGCAGATATCTCATCAAGATTCTATTTTCGCTTCCTTTGGATATATACCCAGAGTGGGATGGCTGGATAATACACTAGGTCTACTTTTAATTTTCTGAGAAACCTCCATACTGTTTTCCATAGTGACTATACCAATTTATAATCCCACCAATAGTGCACAAGGGCTCCCTTTTGAACACATCCTGGCCAATACTTGTGTGTTTTTTTTTTTTTTTTGACGGTTCACTTTTTTTATTGTGTTTGTAGCATTTTAATTTCTTTACTATCATTTAAGCAAAGACTTAGGAAATTAAGCTAATATGTTCAATCTACTTAAATTGGAAGTTTGAACACTTTTCTGATGTAGTTAACACACTAAACAATTATATCCTCATTTATAGATAAAAGTACATAGTATATAGACAGACTCAATTATTGTAGGGCAAATAATAAACAGAAAAATCGGTAATTTGAAAAATTTTTTAAAAACATTAAGTTCCTTGTTGCCAAATTTAATCTTCATTGTATACTCAAATCTCTGCATCAGGCATATCATTTCTCAATTTCAAACCTGAATTTCTCAAATTCAAGTACTAAACTTCTTTGCCATTTTGAAATGGACTGAGCCATTTATTCAGGCCTCAAAATTTAGAATCACCTGACAGACATTTATCTTCCTCTCATATACAACATCCAATCTGTTAGAAAATACTATTAGCTCTTATTTCAAAATACGTCTTAAATCTATCTGACAAGTCTCATGACCTCTATTGCTACCCTACAGTCTTGGCTACTATACATTGTCTAGAATGGTACTGTCTAAACTTTCTGTGATGATGGTATGTCCTATATTTGTGCTGTCCAGTATGATGAAGTTACTAGCCACATGTGCCTACTGAACCCTTGAAATATGGCTAATTCAAGAGAACTGAATTTTTACATTTTACTTAATTTTATTTATTTTAAATGATCACATATAACTTGTAGCTACTGTATGGACACTGAAAGTCTGGAAGACTGTAACAGTGGGGCTAGAATGGGTCTCTTTGCTTCCTCTCTTACCCTCATGTAACTTATTCCCAATATAGTAGCTATAAGTGATCTTGTTTAAATGTAGATCTAATTATGTCATTCCTCTGCTTCATGGTTTCCCACCACACTTAGAAATAAATCTCAGATCTCTACTTAGATTTATAGCTCCCTGCATAATTTTTCTCCAGGCTACCTCTCCACCTCAACTATTCTCTTACCTTCAGTCCTGACATATACAATTCTAGCCACGGTGACTCAAGCCCTTGCATTTGTCCACAAGGCTCCTGTCTCAAATATCTACAAGGCTGAGCATCCTCACTTTATTTAGTCCTTGATCAATTACCTCACAGAAAGGCATTCCTTGAGCACTCAATCTAAAATAAGAGCATTACCTCCTCTTTCTCATATCCTTATCTAATTATATAATACTTCACAGCATTTACAATACCTGACCATATATTATAGATTTAATCTTTATTGAATGTTGCTATCACAGCAAAATATAAAACTCCTGAGGACAGAGATTTTGTCTCTGTTGTTAACTGGTGTATCTCAAATATCCAGGACAGTATCTGACACACAACAGATTCTCAATATTTATTGAATGACTGAATAAACTAAAACCTCATTAACCCTCTCTCAGTCTCACATTTATTCAACAAATGTTTATTCAGTGCTCGTTATTTATAAGGGACTGCATCAGATAATGTGGAGAATTCAAACTGAAAGCAACCTAGACCTTGTAAATTGGATCACCTCTGGAAAAATCTTAAAGATTCTTAAATCTTAAAATGCTGATTCTATGATTTTAATTGGAATAAGTTGGGATTGTTTCTCACGAGGATGAGAGTAAGAGTATAGAGCACATCTCTCCTCTAATATTACCTCTGCCATCTGGAAGGAGTAGTCTTTTTTACAGTATTCCTAACAATACAGATGTTACTGATGAGTTAACATTAGGTAGTTTTCAGTTCAACACATACACTTTCTAACAATACAGAAAAACTCTTGAGGGAATATCCTGAAGTGGTCAAGCAGAGGGAAATAACTACATGTAGGGGATGACATATTTTCCTATATTAGGTGAGTGGGGTGGCCTTTGGTAACCTCTAACATGTTTTCCAAGTCCAACATTATACTGTCTGTAAAATGCTATAATGAGTGCAAGTTAATGTATCAGTCATTTTCTGACAAGTTGCTTCCTGCTTGCTACAAGTAATAAGTCACAAAGCTGACAGCAAGGAATAAAAATGAGAATCAAAACAGAGTTATAACACACAAATAGTCTACTGAATAATTACGAATACTTTGTACTAGAGGCACCTGAGTGGCTCAGTCAGTTAAGCATCTGACTCTCTAATTTCTGCTCAGATCATGATCCCACCCGTCATGGGATCCAGCCCCATGTTGGGCTCTGCGCTGAATGTGGAGCCTGCTTGGGATTCTCTCTGCCCCTCCCTCAAAATAAATAAATAAGCTCAAAAAAAAAAAAAAGAATATTTTGTCCCTGTATTATAGAAATATACCCAACTAACAGGTTGAATCATACGATATCGACATTTGACCATTTTTATGGTTCAACTTAAAACAACGTGCCAGATCTTATTACCATAGTCACAATGTTATTTGTACATCAGCACTATTAGAGTCAGTCATAATTTAACAGTACTTGATTAAGAAAAACAAAATGAATTCAATAGCAAATGCCTTCTAAAATTTCACTTAGACTAACAAAATAGAAGTCCTTGGTTCCAATCAGTAGACCATAGAGAGTTGGTCTTAATATCTACAACTAATAGGTCAATTAATTCTTAAGATCTTTTTTTTTTTTTTATTTTTTATTTTTTAATATATGAAATTTACTGTCAAATTGGTTTCCATACAACACCCAGTGCTCATCCCAAAAGGTGCCCTCCTCAATACCCATCACCCACCCTGCCCTCCCTCCCACCCCCCATCAACCCTCAGTTTGTTCTCAGTTTTTTAACAGTCTCTTATGCTTTGGCTCTCTCCCACTCTAACCTCTTTTTTTTTTTTTTTTCCCTCCCCCATGGGTTTCTGTTATGTTTCTCAGGATCCACATAAGAGTGAAACCATATGGTATCTGTCTTTCTCTGTATGGCTTATTTCACTTAGCATCACACTCTCCAGTTCCATCCATGTTGCTACAAAAGGCCATATTTCATTTTTTCTCATTGCCACGTAGTATTCCATTGTGTATATAAACCACAATTTCTTTATCCATTCATCAGTTGATGGACATTTAGGCTCTTTCCATAATTTGGCTATTGTTGAGAGTGCCGCTATAAACATTGGGGTACAGGTGCCCCTATGCATCAGTACTCCTGTATCCCTTGGATAAATTCCTAGCAGTGCTATTGCTGGGTCATAGGGTAGGTCTATTTTTAATTTTCTGAGGAACCTCCACACTGCTTTCCAGAGCGGCTGCACCAATTTGCATTCCCACCAACAGTGCAAGAGGGTTCCCGTTTCTCCACATCCTCTCCAGCATCTATAGTCTCCTGATTTCTTCATTTTGGCCACTCTGACTGGCGTGAGGTGGTATCTGAGTGTGGTTTTGATTTGTATTTCCCTGATAAGGAGCGACGTTGAACATCTTTTCATGTGCCTGTTGGCCATCCGGATGTCTTCTTTAGAGAAGTGTCTATTCATGTTTTCTGCCCATTTCTTCACTGGGTTATTTGTTTTTCGGGTGTGGAGTTTGATGAGCTCTTTATAGATTTTGGATACTAGCCCTTTGTCCGATGTGTCATTTGCAAATATCTTTTCCCATTCCGTTGGTTGCCTTTTAGTTTTGTTGGTTGTTTCCTTTGCTGTGCAGAAGCTTTTTATCTTCATAAGGTCCCAGTAATTCACTTTTGCTTTTAATTCCCTTGCCTTTGGGGATGTGCCGAGTAAGAGATTGCTACGGCTGAGGTCAGAGAGGTCTTTTCCTGCTTTCTCCTCTAAGGTTTTGATGGTTTACTGTCTCACATTCAGGTCCTTTATCCATTTTGAGTTTATTTTTGTGAATGGTGTGAGAAAGTGGTCTAGTTTCAACCTTCTGCATGCTGCTGTCCAGTTCTCCCAGCACCATTTGTTAAAGAGACTGTCTTTTTTCCATTGGATGTTCTTTCCTGCTTTGTCAAAGATGAGCTGGCCATACGTTTGTGGGTCTAGTTCTGGGGTTTCTATTCTATTCCATTGGTCTATGTGTCTGTTTTTATGCCAATACCATGCTGTCTTGATGATGACAGCTTTGTAGTAGAGGCTAAAGTCTGGGATTGTGATGCCTCCTGCTTTGGTCTTCTTCTTCAAAATTACTTTGGCTATTCGGGGCCTTTTGTGGTTCCATATGAATTTTAGGATTGCTTGTTCTAGTTTCGAGAAGAATGCTGGTGCAATTTTGATTGGGATTGCATTGAATGTGTAGATAGCTTTGGGTAGTATTGACATTTTGACAATATTTATTCTTCCAATCCATGAGCAGGGGATGTCTTTCCATTTGTTTATATCTTCTTCAATTACCTGCATAAGCTTTCTATAGTTTTCAGCATACAGAGCTTTTACATCTTTGGTTAGATTTATTCCTAGGTATTTTATGCTTCTTGGTGCAATTGTGAATGGGATCAGTTTCTTCATTTGTCTTTCTGTTGCTTCATTGTTAGTGTATAAGAATGCAACTGATTTCTGCACGTTGATTTTGTATCCTGCAACTTTGCTGAATTCATGTATCAGTTCTAGCAGACTTTTGGTGGAGTCTATCGGATTTTCCATGTATAATATCATGTCATCTGCAAAAAGCGAAAGCTTGACTTCATCTTTGCCAATTTTGATGCCTTTGATTTCCTTTTGTTGTCTGATTGCTGATGCTAGAACTTCCAGCACTATATTAAACAACAGCGGTGACAGTGGGCATCCCTGTCGTGTTCCTGATCTCAGGGAAAAAGCTCTCAGTTTTTCCCCGTTGAGGATGATGTTAGCTGTGGGCTTTTCATAAATGGCCTTTATGATCTTTAAGTATGTTCCTTCTATCCCGACTTTCTCAAGGGTTTTTATTAAGAAAGGGTGCTGGATTTTGTCAAAGGCCTTTTCTGCATCGATTGACAGGATCATATGGTTCTTCTCTTTTTTTTTGTTAATGTGATGTATCACGTTGATCGATTTGCGAATGTTGAACTAGCCCTGCATCCCAGGAATGAATCCCACTTGATCATGGTGAATAATTCTTTTTATATGCTGTTGAATTCGATTTGCTAGTATCTTATTAAGAATTTTTGCATCCATATTCATCAGGGATATTGGCCTGTAGTTCTCTTTTTTTACTGGGTCTCTGTCCGGTTTAGGAATCAAAGTAATACTGGCTTCATAGAATGAGTCTGGAAGTTTTCCTTCCCTTTCTATTTCTTGGAATAGCTTGAGAAGGATAGGTATTATCTCTGCTTTAAATGTCTGGTAGAACTCCCCTGGGAAGCCATCTGGTCCTGGACTCTTATTTGTTGGGAGATTTTTGATAACCGATTCAATTTCTTCGCTGGTTATGGGTCTGTTCAAGCTTTCTATTTCCTCCTGATTGAGTTTTGGAAGAGTGTGGGTGTTTAGAAATTTGTCCATTTCTTCCAGGTTGTCCAATTTGCTGGCATATAATTTTTCATAGTATTCCCTGATAATTGTTTGTATCTCTGAGGGATTGGTTGTAATCATTCCATTTTCATTCATGATTTTATCTATTTGGGTCATCTCCCTTTTCTTTTTGAGAAGCCTGGCTAGAGGTTTGTCAATTTTGTTTATTTTTTCAAAAAACCAATTCTTGGTTTCGTTGATCTGCTCTACAGTTTTTTTAGATTCTATATTGTTTATTTCTGCTCTGATCTTTATTATTTCTCTTCTTCTGCTGGGTTTAGGCTGCCTTTGCTGTTCTGCTTCTATTTCCTTTAGGTGTGCTGTTAGATTTTGTATTTGGGATTTTTCTTGTTTCTTGAGATAGGCCTGGATTGCAATGTATTTTCCTCTCAGGACTGCCTTCGCTGCATCCCAAAGCGTTTGGATTGTTGTATTTTCATTTTCGTTTGTTTCCATATATATTTTAATTTCTTCTCTAATTGCCTGGTTGACCCACTCATTCGTTAGTAGGGTGTTCTTTAACCTCCATGCTTTTGGAGGTTTTCCAGACTTTTTCCTGTGGTTGATTTCAAGCTTCATAGCATTGTGGTCTGAAAGTATGCATGGTATAATTTCAATTCTTGTAAACTTATGAAGGGCTGTTTTGTGACCCAGTATATGATCTATCTTGGAGAATGTTCCATGTGCACTCGAGAAGAAAGTATATTCTGTTGCTTTGGGGTGCAGAGTTCTAAATATATCTGTCAAGTCCATCTGATCCAATGTATCATTCAGGGCCCTTGTTTCTTTATTGACTGTGTGTCTAGATGATCTATCCATTTCTGTAAGTGGGGTGTTAAAGTCCCCTGCAATGACCACATTCTTATCAATAAGGTTGCTTATGTTTATGAGTAATTGTTTTATATATCTGGGGGCTCGGGTATTTGGCGCATAGACATTTATAATAGTTAGCTCTTCCTGGTGGATAGACCCTGTGATTATTATATAATGCCCTTCTTCATCTCTTGTTACAGCCTTTAATTTAAAGTCTAGTTTGTCTGATATAAGTATGGCTACTCCAGCTTTCTTTTGGCTTCCAGGAGCATGATAAATAGTTCTCCATCCCCTCACTCTCAATCTAAAGGTGTCCTCAGATCTCAAATGAGTCTCTTGTAGACAGCAAATAGATGGGTCTTGTTTTTTTATCCATTCTGATACCCTATGTCTTTTAGTTGGCGCATTTAATCCATTTACATTGTGTTATTATAGAAAGATATGGGTTTAGAGTCATTGTGATGTCTGTATGTTTTATGCTTGTAGTGATGTCTCTGGTACTTTGTCTCACAGGATCCCCCTTAGGATCTCTTGTAGGGCTGGTTTCGTGGTGACAAATTCCTTCAGTTTTTGTAATTCTTAAGATCTTTAAAGAACAGCTAAAACAAATTGTGTACTCAAATATATGTTAGTACTAACCATGTAGTTTGGTAGCAGATTCAAACTTGTTAGTGAATAATCAGAACCTGGATGACAATATCTTACTTTCATTGGTAATTACATCTTAGGTAATCAGCGCAATTATATTCATACCATGTTTTTTCTTCACTCAAAAACGAGGCATAATTTTTAAGCCTGTTCATTTATGAAGGGTATTTCAGCATTCTTAAACCTAAATCTCCATTTTAGTAGTCTAATGTTACAGATATTTCCAAAATCAGCAATCCTTACTGCAATTAGTACCACTCACTTAATACTGAGATTTTTGGATAAGCAAGTTTTATTTTCTCCACTACAGGACTATTCTGTTTAAATCCATGGCCAACACAGAACAACCTTCATATCAGGAAATGAATTCTGATGCCTTTTGATTGTAAAAGCCCCAGGTAATTAAATTTATCTGATAATACCAATGGAATTTTTTACTTGAGTGAAGTATTTAATTGACTATGACAAAAGTATTCTGTCAAAGGCAAAGGAAATACTTAGAAGTCAAACTAAAGATAATGACTTCACTCAGAAATGATGAAATACTTGTGATAAATAAGGTGATCTTTTTGAAGAATAGTATCTTATCATCTTGGAAAATCAATCATATACTAGCATAGACAAAAACTCATATGAAAATAAAATTGTGATATTATTATACAGAAAATTTCCTTTAAACTAATGAATCAGCCTTAGGAGCAAGTCATGGTGGGGTTACTTTGTTTTGCTCATAAATGGGAGTAATCTACAATTTTGTTTTCCTGTTCAGCTTATCGATAAAGTTTTTGTTTTAAACAATGTCTACAAATCTGTCTTACACATTAGAATACAACAAAAACTTCCTAAATAGCTGAAAATTTGCTACGACGATCTTTCATACTAAAAGTAAGCGGTCATGGTACTTATTTTTCCTAGCCAATGTATCTTAGTGCCTCACCCTTAAAAATATTAGAACTGGGGCGCCTGGGTGGCTCAGTCGGTTAAGCGTCCGACTTCGGCTCAGGTCATGATCTCACAGTCCGTGAGTTCGAGCCCCGCGTCGGGCTCTGTGCTGACAGCTCAGAGCCTGGAGCCCGTTTCAGATTCTGTGTCTCCCTCTCTCTCTGCCCCTCCCCTGTTCATGCTCTGTCTCTCTCTGTCTCAAAAATAAATAAACGTTAAAAAAAAAATTAAAAAAAAAAATTAGAACTGACCATTATGAATTAAAAAAATATTCAGCATCTTAACAGACATTCTCTCCCAACTGCTCTTCTTTCTTGTTAGCAGAATCTGTCTGCCACTACAGAAGCTGGAAATTCTAGATACTTCCCAGCCTTCTGTAGTCAGGACACAGATAGCAACCCAACCTAGCTAATGATACTGAAACACAATCTAGTAAGAGGGAAACCAGGAAGGATTTTTATTCCTAATAAAAAGATACATGAGAGAAAATGTCTTTATTCTTTGTCTAGCTATGCAGAAAAAGTTAACATAGCAGGCTGGCTGGCGAAGTTGGCCTTTGGCTGGGGTCTGGGAACTTGGATTATGAGAGGGTTCCCACCATTCCCATAACTCAGAAGAGTGCCTCATTGTGTCTAAACTGTGCAAACAATGTGGTTTATGCTGAATACCTGCTTTCCTTCTGGGAGTCTGGAATTTTGTACATGCTATGCAGAGAATACCCACCTGAATAGCCCCAATAAACACTTGAGCACTGTCTAATGAGTTTCCCTGGTAGACAATATTTAACATGTGTTGTAACAACTTGTTGCTGAGGGAATAAGCACTCCTGTGTGACTCCACTGGGAATCTTGGAAGTAGGCTCCTGGTTTTCTCTGGCCTTTATCCCACTGCCTTTTTCCCTTTGTTGATTTTGTTTAGTACCCTTTTGCTGTGACAAATCTTTTGTGTTGAGTCCCATGAGTTCTCCCAGCAAATCATGGAACCTGGGTTGGTCTTGGAGACCCTCAAAACACTCGCCAGTAGGGTGTCTAAACGCAGTATCTGGAACATTAGCAGCCATATTTACGGCAACTACTAGATGATAAGCCTCAAGGACTCAAGAAAATATTAAGAAAAAGAGTGGGAGGAAAAAAGGAAGCAGGAGCAAGCTACAAACCTTACGAAATGCATGATTGAGCTGCTGAATAAACTTTGAACTGCCCTACCTCCAGACTTATGTTTAACATTTCAAAAATAAGACATTAGCATTTGCAATGAAAACAATCCTTACAAGTACTTTTCCAAGCTTTCTAAAAAAGTGATTATATAAAAGATAGGGTTAAAGACCTTACTCTTTGAATATTTTAAATTTTAGATTAATTTCTCTAGAAAAGCAAGAAAACAAAAGAAACAGTTGGAAAACTTTTCTAGTTCATGACATCTCTTTAAATAGTAATATTTAAAGTTGGAAAGTGCCTAAGTTTCAGTAGATTATTCAAAGCATTGCCCATTTCATCTAAGTTATTGAATTTATTGGCATAAAATCGTTGATAATATTCCTTTATGATTCTTTTAATAAATGCGGAAGCTGTTGTGATGTCACCTCTCTCATTCTTGATACTGGTAATTAAGAGTCTTTTCTTTTTCCTGATCAGTTGGGCTAGAGGTTTATACATGTAATAGCTCTTCTCAAGGAAGAAACTTCAGGTTTCATTAATTTTCTGTTTTTTTGTTTGTTTTCTTTTTGATTTCTCCTCTGATCTTTATTCTTTCTTCTACTTACTTTTCTGCTACTTAACTACTTAGCTCCTTTATCTAGGTGAAAGCTGGTTTGAGACTTTTTTTTCTATTATTGGTATTTAGTGCTATAAAATTTCCCTTAGGTCTTGCTTTAGGAATTACACCCCACACATTCTGACATATTATGTTGTCATTTGTATACAATGTACTTTCTCATTTCTTCTTTTTTCACCATGGATTTTTTTAGAAGTGTTATTTAGTTTTCAAATACTTGAGGATTTTCCAGAGATGCTTTGTATGACTTGATTACATTTAAATGCATTAAAACTTCTTTTATGATCCAGAATGAACTAACTTGGTGAATATACTGTGTGCACTAGAAGAGAATGTATATTCTGCCATTGTTGGGTGAAGTGTTTTATAAATGTTAGTTACGTCATGTTAGTTGATTGCGTTGTTAAAGTATTATATGTTATTGATTTTCTACTTGTTCTGGCAGCTATTGAGGGAAACACTGAAATCTCCAACTATAATTGTAGATTTTTCAACATCTTCTCACAGTTGTTTTGCTTTGTGTATTTTGGAGTTCTGTTATTAGGTGCATAAATGTTTAGACTTGTTATATCTGCTAGATATATTGATCTCACCGCCATTATGAAGCAGCATTTTTTTTTAACCTGGTAAAATTCTTTGTCCTCAGATAAACTTTGTCCAATATTAATATAGCCAGTTTTCTTTTTTTAAAAAAACTGTTTTTAATTAATATAGCCAGTTTTAGTCAAAATGGTACATCTTTTCTTGCATGTAGTTGGCTCAGGATTATTTAATCCAATCTGACAAGTTCTGGCATTTAGCTGGGGGTTTTGAGTAATTTACATTCAACGTGATTACTAATACAGTTAGGTTTATCATTTTGTCATTTTTTGGATCTTCCCTTCTGCCTGAAGGACTTCAACATTTCTTGTAGTTCAGGTCTGTTGGTGATGAATTCTTTCAGCTATTATATCTCTAAAAAAGTATTTCACCTCATTCTTGAATGATTTTCATTGGGTAGAGATTTAGGTTGACAGTTTCTTTCAGTAAAGATATTGCTGTACAATAAAGTTCTTCAGTAAAAAATGTTGATGTTCTTGTTTGTAAGGTTTCTGACCAGAAATATACTGCCATCCTTATCTTTGTTCTTCATATGGAATGTGTCTTTTTTTCTTTGGCTGCCTTTAAGATTTTCTTTTTATCACAATTTGAATATGATGTGCCTTGGTATAATCTTCATGTTTTCTATGCTAGGGTTCATTGAGATTCTGAATCTGAGTGTCTACAGCTTTCATTAAACTTGGAAAAGTTTAAGCCATTACTTATTAAAAACATTTTTTTTCCCAGCAGGCTTTCTTTCTCTTCTCCTTTAGGGACTCAAATTTAATGTTTATTAGGTCACTTGAAGTATCCCACAATTCATTGATGTTCTGTTCATTTTTTTAAATTATTTTCCTTTCTTTGTGTGCTCCATTTTGAATCATTTATACTGGTATGTCTTCAAACTCACTAATCTTTCCTTCAGTAAAATTAATCTGCCATTAAGCCCATCCCATATATTTTTCATCTCAGACATTATAGTCTTCATCTTTAGAAGTTCATTGTGTTCCTACTTAACTTTTACACATATGGAATACAGTTACAACTATTATAAAAGCTATTTTAATACACTTATCTACTAATCCTAACCTCTGTATCAGTTCTTGGGCAGTTTGATTGATTTATCTTCTCATTATGGGTCTTATTTTTTTACTTCTTTGCATGCTTGGAAATTTTTTATTGGATACCACATACTGTGAATGTTACCTTGTTGGATGCTGGATACGTTTATAAATAAACAATAAAATCTTGGGACGCCTGGGTGGTTCAGCCTGTTAAGCAGCTGAGTCTCGATTTCAGCTCAGTTCATGATCTCATGGTTGGTGGGATCAAGCACTGTGTCAGGCTCTGCACTGACAGCATGAAGCCTGCTTGGGATTCTCTCTCTCTCCTCTCTCTGTCCCTCCCTCTCCCTCACAGTAAATATAAAAAAAAAGCATTTAAAATCTTGAGTTTGGGGGTGCCTGGATGGCTCAGGTCATGATCTCATGGTCTGTGAGTTAGAGCCCCACGTTGGGCTCTGTGCTGACAGCTCAGAGCCTAGAGTCTGCTTTGGATTCTGTGTCTCCCTCTCTCTCTGCCCCTCCCCCACTCATGCTCTGTCTCTCTCTCTCTCTCTGTCAAAAATAAATAAACATTAAAAAAAAATCTTGAGTTTGCTCAGGAATGAAGTTAAATTACTTGAAAACTTGAAGTTTGATCCTTTTGGGTCTAGCTTTTAAGTAAGATTTGTTAGTCTGGTCCAGAGCAATGCTCAGTCTAGGTCTAATTATTACTCCTTATTGGAACAAGATTCTTTTGTGCACTCCACCTAGTGCCCCATGAATCCTGAGGTTTTCCCTTCTGGTTTGTGTATTCCTGGCCCTGCTGGACTACACAAGTACTGCTTCCTCTAATTCTTTTGTGCGGTTCTTGTCTGCTCAGGAAGGTTCCTCATATGCCTGTGCTTACTGAGTACTTGGCTAATACTTGAAGGGGTAGATCTCTGTAGATCTTCAGGGTTCTCTCTGTGTTGTTGTTCCCTCTCCAGTACTCTGTTAACTCTAGCTGCCTCAGTCTCTCTAGACTTTCAGCAACATCTCCTGAATGCAGGGAGTCTACCATTCTCTACTTGGCTTCCATATCTTGCACCACAGCCCAGAAACTCTCTCAAGGTAGTAAGCTGAGAAATCATAGCCTCCCCTTATTTCCATCTCTCAGGCATATCACTATTTGATCTCCAGTGTCTTGAAAATTGCTGTTTCACATATTCTGTCCATTTTTTAATTGTCATGGTCAAGACAGTAAATCCCATCCCTGTTATTCCTTCTTGGCTATAAGGGTTAGTTTCACTAGCTTATTATGTTTATTTCTCTGTACTGAACCACTGTAAATGGCATCTCAGTTCAATAATCCCTGATGGATTGGGGTCAAATCTTACATGGTTATGAGGCCGACTCTTTAGATTGTTTCTGTGTGGGTCTTTTCTCCAACTGCCTTAAAGGCAGTCATTCTTCTGTTTAAAAAGCACATTTCAAAGAAATAGTACTAAGCCTAAGGAATTTTAATGCTATGGGGAAGAATGTCTAGAAGTTTGTGCAGCTAAGTAAGTCACAAAGTGATTTTCATTCTACAGAGTTTCTATAAGAAGGATTTTTCTTCTTTTATAACTTTTGCAAATGAAAAGAACATTCATGGGAGGAGCAGGGAAATACTGAATACCAAGTAGGAGGAGGCAGGAAAAAGGAAGAATAGCAGGCCTTAAGAGAGGGTTGAAAATAAAACTTTTCTAAGAAAAATCACAGAAACCAAAAATCTGATACATTTGCACATCAGACATTATCTTCTATATATTTTACAAAATAGTCTTTTGTTCTTTTCTTACTTCCTACACAAAAACCAATGTTTACTTACTTAATATGCTAATGTTTACTTACTTAATAAGCAGATAGCTGGAAGCATTATTATTATCCCTTAAATGTCAAAACAAAATATGGCAAGTTCACGCAAGTGTAAGGTACTTAATTCCTACAGCATAGGTTTTATGCCAGTGGTCCATGGACTTTCTTTAGCCTGCAGACATGTTGTATTTGGCCTATAAAGTAATGGTCATATCAAATTTACACAAGTGTTATTTGTAGCCAATATTTATAAATCAGAAAATTTCACAAATTGGAGAGACTTCATACAAAAATCTTGGGGAAAGAGATATGGTAGCACTCAAGGTGGGGAGCAGATGTCCCTTTTAGCTAGAGTCTGAGCCCTTTAGTTTACTACAGTGTCCATCACTCACTACTGTTTCCCCCCCCTCCCCGCCCCGTCCCAACTACCCCCAGCACTTCTTGTCTTTATAGACATTTAGGCTAGTGACACCTGACTGAGGGTATGTATAATCATATCCTAACAAATTAACCCATTCTTTTTAACTTAGAAAACAAACATATAAAAGCATCACTAAAATATCTTTTTATTTTTATTTTATTTTTTTGAAGGGGAGATGTGATTCCTAGAAAGATACATTGAAAAGAGTACTTATTTTCTACCAATTGTAGGAAAACTGCATCTGGGGCACATTTTTAAACTATAGATTCCTGGGGAGTCTAGGAAGTATCCCAAAATGTTTATTTTTAACAGATTCATTGATAATTCAAATATAGCTCACATCTGGAAACCACAATCCACCTTACCTTTTGCCAATGTTTTAAAAGGTACACATAAAAGGAAGCATAATTACAAAGAACTAAAACAATGTTACTACAAAATTATGCTCTGGCATACTTTTCCTCCCAATGCACTCTACTTAAGCAGAAAAAAAAAGTCTGAACTTTAGGTACACTTTAGGTACACAATAAGAGTAATTCTGTATTTAGTTTTCAGTATTCATGCTTCAACAAAGAAAACTAGAAAAGAAAGCATGTTTAAAAAAGAATGTTATACATCAAATTTCTATACACCAAAAATCTCTATATTGGAATTTCTCTGCACCTCAGTGCTTTATAAGAAGAGAACTGAAATAGGGTCTAAGTTCCCCTTCCAACTGTAAAAGGATCCAACTTCAGCTATACCCAATCTTTGTCAACCTCAGTTAAAAAATTTCTTTCAACTTAAATACAACAGTATAATTAGAGATAAGTCATTCATGTTTGCTATTACTGTAACATACTTTTAACTGGTAATAAAAGAATGGGAATTAACAGGCCAAAAGTATGAGAAATGTTGACTGATAACATAACTTGAGAGAAAAAAAGAAAAGCAAAAAAAAATGAAGACACACTATTTAATATATAAAAAAGGAAAACTTTATTTGTATAAATTCTTTTCAAGAAATGTGTACCATATTGAAATGGTACATGTTTCACATTAAGAAAGACTAAAACAGTTTGGCACATCACTCAGTGTTTCCTCCTGGCTTTGGAGACACTACTGAAAATGAAGAACACAGCAGAGCACCCCAGGGAAGGTACCTGGAGATAGGAATAGAAAGCTGACTTCTCTTCAATCTTTGTACCTTTAAATCTTATATAATATATATGTTTTATCTATTCTAAAAATTAAGAAAGCAAACTTTATCTGCGATAATAATTAAAGTCTAGACAACTCAACCCCTTCATAGGGCAACAAAACTGTTTACTTAACAAAAGAACTACATGATCACCGAAACTAATTGTGTGAGAACAGTATACAACTTTTACGTGCCAAAAAAAAAAAAGAAAAGAAAACAAAAGTATGTGAAGGCAATTAAGGGAAAGGGTTAGTAAGTGATTTTAATTTTATATCACAAAATACTTTACAAATTCTACTTCTCTAAATAAGAATAATCGTCAGCCAATAATACTGTGAATGAATTTTAAAACCACATGATAAACTAAACCTTTTTGGAGTTCTCCTATCAGATATTTTTTACACTGCCACATACAAAGCATGCAGGCCTACTGAAAGAGCTGATTCAAAGGAGAAGAAAAGAAACTTTGTTAGCAGTCACCAACAGTTTGGGACTCTGTAAATAACAGTTGTCAACAAATCAAAGAACAATTTTTAAATGCACTAAGAATGGAATGGCAAGTTGGTCAAAGTATTCTTAATGACCATACCTTAATAAGATCATTACTTCTAACCCTGAACTAAGTTATAAATGATTCTCACTATTAAAATGTAAACATGGGGAG
Organism: Panthera tigris; assembly: GCF_018350195.1. Taxonomy (NCBI): domain Eukaryota; kingdom Metazoa; phylum Chordata; class Mammalia; order Carnivora; family Felidae; genus Panthera; species Panthera tigris. Next base: position 133,304,003 of record NC_056663.1, read on the forward strand.
CCTGCGTGGCTCAGTAGGTTAAGCGTCTTACTCCTGATTTCGGCTCAGGTCATGATCTCATGGTTCGTGAGATCAAGCCCCATATGGGGCTCTGCAATGACAGTGTGAAGGCTGCTTGGGATTCTCTCCCGCTCTCTCTGCCTCTCCCTGCATGCATGCACTCTCTCTCTCTCTCAAAATAAATAAGTAGACATTTTTAAAAAATGAAAACAGGCTTAAGGGAGCAGATTGAAGAGATTCATAATGCTGGCTCTCCCTCTTAACCACCTATATTACTTTAGGCAAATGTCTATCTCTGCTTCCTTACCTATAAAAATGAAAATAACGATAGTATCTATTTTAAGGTTGCTTTAAGGAATTAAATTTTTACTACATTAAACAGTACACTTAATAAGTGTGTATTATCTTTATTAAATAAATATTCTTATAAAACAATAACCCAGCCTCAAATACATTTACTAGTTGTCTGAAGAATTGGCTAAGAGAACTCAATGCATTATAATAAGCCTCTTCCATATTTAAAAGAAAAATCTTCAGTTAAAATATAATCTGTTTCTCAACAGAACATTTCTATATGTCATAAGCTCCTCACAACCTAATCTTTGAACTCCTAAAACAGGTTGGTTTTCCCTTACATATCACCATTTGGAGGATTTTTGTTTCTTTCTGGTCTTTTCTAGAATTAAAATTTTCATATTTGTATTCTTTTTGTATTCACCCAAAGAATACAAAACTACAAATTTAAAAGGATACATGCATACTGATGTTTACAGCTGGATTATCTACAATAGCCAAATTATAGACAGAGCAATAGCCCAGTGTCCAATGACTGATAAAGAAGATGTGATACATACAAACACACAGGAATATTACTCAGCCATAAAAAAAGAATGAAATCTTGCCATCTGCAACAACATGGATGGAGCCAGAGAGTATAATCCTAAGCAAAATAAATCACAGAAAGACAAATACCATTTGATTTCACTCACATGTGGAGTTTAAGAGAAAAACTAGCAAAGGGGGGAAAAAAGAGGAAGAAAGGCAAATCAAGAAAGACTTTTGTTTGGTTGGTTTTGAAAGTGAGAGAGCACAAGCAGGGCAGGTGGAGAGGGAGAGAGAGAATCTCAAGCAGGCTCCATGCCCAGTGCAGAGCCCGATGTAGGGCCTGATCTCACAAATGTGAGATCATAACCTGAGCCGAAATTGAGAGTTGGACACCTAACTGACTGAGCCACCCAGGCGGGCGCCAGACGCTTAATTACAGAGAACGATGTGATGGTTACCAGAGGGGAGGCTGATGGGGAGATGTGTTAAATAGGTGATAGGGATTAAGGAGTGCACTTGTGATGAGCACTGGATGTTGTATGGAAGTTTAGAATCACTGTGTTGTACACCTGAAAATAACACAACACAGTATGCTAACTAATTGGAATTTAAACTAAAACTTTAAAAAATACTAAAATAAATAAAATCATCTATATCTCAGAAAAAGAGGTTTTATTTTAGACCAGCCTATTAAAGATTACATTAAATGCATTTTAAAACAATTTTTAATAATTTTAAATACACAAAGACTAAAAAAAAATAGACAAATTTTTCATTTTTTTTAATATATGAAATTTATTGTCAAATTGGTTTCCATACAACACCCAGTGCTCATCCCAAAAGGTGCCCTCCTCAATACCCATCACCCACCCTCCCCTCTCTCCCACCCCCCATCAACCCTCAGTTTGTTCTCAGTTTTTAAGAGTCTCTTATGCTTTGGCTCTCTCCCACTCTAACCTCTTTTTTTTTTTCCTTCCCCTACCCCATGGGTTTCTGTTAAATTTCTCAGGATCCACATAAGAGGGAAAACATATGGTATCTGTCTTTCTCTCTATGGCTCATTTCACTTAGCATCACATTCTCTAGTTCCATCCACGTTGCTACAAAGGGCCATATTTCGTTCTTTCTCATTGCCACGTAGTACTCCATTGTGTATATAAACCACAATTTCTTTATCCATTCATCAGTTGATGGACATTTAGGCTCTTTCCATAATTTGGCTATTGTTGAGAGTGCTGCTATAAACATTGGGGTACAAGTGCCCCTATGCATCAGTATTCCTGTATCCCTTGGGTAAATTCCTAGCAGTGCTACTGCTGGGTCATAGAGTAGGTCGATTTTTAATTTTTTAGGAACCTCCACACTGTTTTCCAGAGTGGCTGCACCAGTTTGCATTCCCAACAGTGCAAGAGGGTTCCTGTTTCTCCACATCCTCGCCAGCATCTATAGTCTCCTGATTTGTTCATTTCAGCCACTCTGACTGGCGTGAGGTGATATCTGAGTGTGGTTTTGATTTGTATTTCCCTGATGAGCGACATTGAGCATCTTTTCATGTGCCTGTTGGCCATCTGGAGGTCTTCTTTAGGGAAGTGTCTATTCATGTTTTCTGCCCGTTTCTTCACTGGATTATTTGTTTTTTGGGTGTGGAGTTTGGTGAGCTCTTTATAGATTTTGGATACTAGCCCTTTGTCTGATATGTCATTTGCAAATATCTTTTCCCATTCCATTGGTTGCCTTTTAGTTTTGTTGGTTGTTTCCTTTGCTGTGCAGAAGCTTTTTATCTTCATGAGGTCCCAAAAGTTCATTTTTGCTTTTAATTCCCTTGCCTTTGGGGATGTGTCAAGTAAGAAATTGCCGCGGCTGAGGTCAGAGAGGTCTTTTCCTGCTTTCTCCTCTAGGGTTTTGATGGTTTCCTGTCTCACATTCAGGTCCTTTATCCATTTTGAGTTTATTTTTGTGAATGGTGCAAGAAAGTGGTCTAGTTTCATTCTTCTGCATGTTGCCGTCCAGTTCTCCCAGCACCATTTGTTAAAGAGACTGTCTTTTTTCCATTGGATATTCTTTCCTGCTTTGTCAAAGATTAGCTGGCCATACTTTTGTGGGTCTAGTTCTGGGGTTTCTATTCTATTCCATTGGTCTATGTGTCTGTTTTTGTGCCAATACCATGCTGCCTTGATGATTACAGCTTTGTAGTAGAGGCTAAAGTCTGGGATTGTGATGCCTCCTGCTTTGGTCTTCTTCTTCAAAATTACTTTGGCTATTCTGGGCCTTTTGTGGTTCCATATGAATTTTAGGATTGCTTGTTCTAGCTTCGTCATTCTTTTCATTTAATGAGCAATGCATATTCTCTCAATGATGTAAGAAAAAAGTTTTCATAAAAAATAAAGCAAAACAAAAATTATAGCTATACTTATGATTTACTAAGTTTTATCTTCTTTCTATCTAACATATTTCTATGTTATAAACAACCTCTTACCAACCTAATTTTTGATGATCACAAAATTCCATTGTAAGGATTTAGAATACTTCATTCTTCCTCTGTAAGCTACTTATGTTGTTTCCAATTTTATAACATTACAAATAATGCTGTGATGAGCATGTAAGCAGTTTTTAAAGATTTTCAAAAGGATGCTTTATTATCTTTACATAACAGTTGATAGAAACTTGATGCTATGAAGACTACAGGTTAGAAGGAGACCTTCAGGGGAAAAAAGCTGAAAGGAAAATATACTGCCAATGCAAGAACAGTTATTGAAAAGCTCACAATTTCATAAATTTAGATTCCAACACAGACTGTGGAGTTTTCTATACATTTTCTATGCAAACTGAGATAATTTTTTTGCCCCTTCTTGATATTGCTCATTTTAAAAGATTCTATTCACATGAGAAGCTATGGTTAAGATCACTAACTTTGGAGTCAGACACAGATTCAAATCCCTGCTCCACTACCAACAAGCTGTGTGACCTATGACAGCTCATTAAAGCCTTAGTTTTCTCATCTATAACATAAGAATAATAGCACACATTTCATGGGATTATAGTCAAAATAAATAATATTCTACGTGTCAAATTCTTAAAATTGTGCCTAGCACATAGTAAATACACACACAAACAGCATCTTGTCATTTAAACATTTTTAATGTTCAATGTTTAGGTGGTTTCAAAGACATCATAAATATATATGTGTGTGGTTTGTGTATCAATTATTGGCTTAATCTCTAGATTATGATGGCACAGATGCATATTTACATACTGCTACATTATATAGTTAGTTTTAAAAATATTGTTCAGTCTAAAAAGCTAATTGTCAAAAAGAGAGATAGGCGGTGGCTCATTTGGTTGGGCGTCCAACTGTGGCTCGAGTCATGATCTCACAGTTCCTAGGTTCGAGCCCCACATCGGCTCTGTGCTGACAGCTCAGAGCCTGAAGCCTGTTTCAGATTCTGTGTCTCGCTCTTTCTCTGCCGCTTCCCTCACTCTCTCTTTCTCTCAAAAAATAAAATAAAACATTTAAAAAATAAAAAAAAATAAAGATATGAAAATTTTTGTAATGTCTGTCATTAGGGTAATAAAGAGGATTTAAATAAATTTTTAAAGATTAACTAATAGTTTTAATGGCATCATAAGAAATGAATTTCACTGTTTATATCATACGTTATTGAAACTATTTCTCTTCAGACAGAATAAATTCTTGATTAAGACTTTTTCACATAACTAAAGGTCAAATATACTCACAAGGATGCTAAGTGAACTAGTATCTAGTGAACTAATTTATAAGCTAGAGTAACATTAATTCTAGCTTTTTTTTTTCCCCTTAGAACTATTTGGTAGTTTATAAAAAGCAACAGAAAAGGAAAAGGCGCCAGCCACCACTATGTACACTTTATTAATCAAGGCAATGACAAGTAATCCTTTAAATGATTTGGCCAGCTAAGACACTATTTTTAGAGGCCTACACCGAATTTTGCTATTACTTAACAATCAACTAGGTGACTTTAGGCAATCAACCAACCATTTGGAAATAGCCAAGATTTTAGTAGTATGTTGTTTCAGAAATTAAAGAATAAAGCAAGTTCTGAGTTGGTAAAATACTAAATATATTTTTGAATTGCATTCCCTACATCACACTTGATATAGCAGATAAAACATTTACTTGGATTGAAAATAGAAACAAGAGTCTACTGCTAAACTTTTTAGGGGTTGATATCTGCCAATGATAATGCTAACTTCTAAGAAGAGGATTAAAAAATCTCTTGTAGCTAAAGCAGTCTGCAGACATTTCTAAATAATTTTAAGTTTTGAATCTTTTTGGTAACCATCATCATAATAATTAAGTATACAAGCTGACAGGAAAGCCACACTAGTGGCAAATAAATAATCCAAATATTATAGCAGAATACTAAACAAGAGAAATGGATTCTTATTTAAACACTTTTTCTGAATTTATAGCTGAGATAGTTGATTTTAAATATAATCCCCAATCTTAGATTTAGCAAATCAAGCAGTAACTAGTCTACATAGCATTTTCAATTGAAAATCACACGTTACAGAGTTAATATCCTTTGTCAGCTTATTTGGTTAAAGTGGCAGATAGCAAATGATAAATACCTTCCAATCAATCAATAGTTGACTCATTGAGCAAGCTCAGTAAGAGCTGATAAAAAATTACTTCCCATTTGACCCAATCTTCCCAGCCTCGGTGAGGTTTCCTCATTATTCTAAGTCTCATATTCTAGTTGAACATCACAGACTACATTAATACCTGTCATTACTTTCCATTTTCTTCAGATTTAGCCCAACACTGTTCAAATTATTCAACTTTAAACTGACAAGACCTATAAGTCCTTTATCAATCTCCCATCACTTTCCTAACCGTGATTTCTAACCTTTACCTCTCTCCTCAAATCTCCAATTCTTCACCACTACCCAAATCATACTTAAAAACAGGTAACCTTGCCTCTGACAGCACTTTCTGAAGATAACAGTGTTAAGTGTGAAATCTCCTACACAACCTTATTTTCATTTCTATTCATCAATAGGCCCACATCTATCTTCATAGCCTTCCCTTCAATCTTACAGAAAAATCGCTCTCCTTATGACTAATGCTAACAATTCTACCTAGGGCTCATTCCTTCCCATCCAGAGGAAATTACTGTTTCACCCTTTCTGGTATTTTAAATCACTTAATCTTACAGAATCTGTTCTTTTACCATCTTCAATCCTGCAACTAAATTTTTTTCTTACCTATGAAATCTCTTATATCATCCAAATCTCATCTGTTTTGCCACCAAATGCTATCCTCCATTTTAATTTCCTTGCTATTCCCTCCCCTTCTTATCAGTATAGTAAAATGCTTCTTTTGAAGGTAATAATATTCAGCTGATCATACCATTCTTTTTCTTTTGCTTTTCTTCAGTCATCTTTCTTTGGATCCCTGTGGCGTCTGGCACTATTAGTCACGTACTCCCTTGACAGACTCCCCTAATGCACTTTTCTTCAACATTACACTTTCCTAGCTGTTTTACTCTTTAGACACTTCCTTCCCCAGCCCCATACTTTTCTCACTTTCACATACCATCTTCAGCACTTTTTAAACATTTCCTCTCTCCTGAATTCACTCACTCAAATCTTCTATCCTGTTGATTCACAATCCTCATTCCCAGACACCTATCTACTAACGTCTTCCAACCAGCTCAGGCTCTGGCCCCCAAGTGAACCCTGAGTGAATCATGCCACATTTTCTTCCTTAAAACTTTTATTGCACTTATTCAGTGTTTTATAATATAATGGTTTCCTATATACATTTTTTTAATGTAGATTTTAGGTATTTTGGTAAGAACCATTTTCCTTTTATTTTTCAGTATTTCTCAAAAACACAGAAAAAAATTCTGAACACAGAGTAAATACTTTACAACTGTATAATTCGTTTAGACAAGAAACAAAAGACATTCAAGACAAAAATAAATTTATACTACTTATAAAACATTTCTAACCCCCTCCTAAAAAAAAACTGAGCTCTAATTGTTACTATTTTAACTATAGTCAGAGAATCCTGTGGATATTCTTTTCTACCAACTTCCAAATTTTCCACATATTCAAAGGGATATGGCAGATTTGCCCGTTTTATTTCCTTTAAATACCAACTATTTTTGTCTTAACATGACCTATATGTAGCTACCATGTCTAAAAAGATCAGACATAAAAACCAATCTGATACCCAAGACATTGTCAATGACATAATCAAGACAATGTATATTAGAGAGGCTAAAATTTGGGTGATAAAGAGATAAACTATGTTTTTGTCTAATGATTATTCATCATACGTCTGGCTGCTATTTCCTCCAATATATACACAGCTGAAGAGGGAAGTGAAAGGTAAAGAATTTTTGTAAAGTGAATCAGTGGGCAATAACCTGTATGTGCAATAACTCAGGAAGAAATGCACAAAACCTTATGAGATAGACATTACTATTTCCATTTTATGGATCAGATCCAAGAGTAAATGTCTTATCCAAAACAACTCTAATTACTAAAAGAGCTAAATACAAACCAAAAACTATCTAAATTTAAATTATGTGCTCTTTCTACTACACTATACCACCTAATTTATGTCTGGATGTGAATAAATAAATGACACTAGCTATAGTTTTCACAAAAGCTGAACACTTAAAAATGAATATAAATACATTAATTTTGCTTTGCTAAAGATTAATAATAACTCAATTTAAAATTTCAATGGTAGGTCAAATATTGATTTTTAAAAGTCGTATGAATGAAGACATATTATCACCAGGAATTTAAATATCAAACAATACAAAGTATAAAAGTACCAAATAATCTTAATGGCCATGATCCAGCCTGCACAGACAGTAAATAGAGTTTCTTAAATATCCTCTGGGTCAAGGCACTTTAATTAGCATTATTTATGTGTTAGATATCAACCGGTAAGTCAATAAAACCAAGTCCCCATCCATCCCCCCACAAAAGCTAGCATATGGTCTATAATTTATCTATGTATACTTCAATAAAATTCCACTAAACTGGAAACAAATGGACATCAGATGTTGGGAACTCTGGCAAGAACAATAATTGAATCCCCAATATCTAGTTTCCTTAATTAGTTTTGGAATAGCCAAGTACCCAGCAAAAAACTTGAATCCCCAGCTTCCCTTACAAGTAGGGATGGCCAATATAAACAGAAGCCACTGGGTAGGGCTTTCAAGAAAACTTTTGAAAGAATCTGACTCATCTGGAAGGCACACCTTTTTTTGCCATTTCTTCTGTATTCTGCCTGCCTGGAAACACAGTGCATTTTGAGTAGAATGCTGGCAGTCCTTTTGTGACCACAGGCCATCTTGAGATGAACGCCATGCACCAAGGAGGTAGAGAAGAAAAAAGATGTCTGGGTTCACTGCCATGTCTTGAAAGTGCCATACTTACTCTGGAATATTATGGCTGGATTTCGTGATATGTTAGAGAAAAGTAAGTCCCTCCCTTCTTTAGGCCATCCTACACTGTACACTGTATTCAGGTCTCTTGTACTAGCAATGCAATGAAACTTCTAATTAGAAAAAGCAGAACAAGTAATTCATTGCAGTGGTCTTGGAGAGGACAGACACAAAGAATACCTCAGGCAGCATTTTTCCCAAATCAGTGCCTCTATCATGAGTGATGCTAAGACATGTACTATAAATTCTGTAGTTATTGCCAAATAAATGAAAAATTACACATATGACATCATCTGGGAGATTCATAAGGTATATCAGTATATTAAAAGTTCTAAAAGCGTTCACAGGATTAGTGGGGAAGTATGCCCACAAACACATTCTAAAGAATTTTAGGTTATGCTACACAACACTCCCAGAGGACACACAAGATTTGCGAATATTAGGTAATAACTCTGTTTGTGAGACTGTGAACATGTACATTTAACTATACTAGAATTAATATATCTGAGAGTGTTATCTTTGAAAATAGGTATTTTGGACAGATACATACACTTGTCCTCAAACATAATGATATCAGAAACATTTTTGGGACTCTCTTTTCTAATTATGCTTTGAGCCATATTTTAAAAATCACTCCTTATTTTATAAGCATTTTTCATTTTAATTCAAATTATCCTCCTTACATGCTCACCTTTCTAAAATAAGAATAAATCTATTATTAAACTGAATCAAAATACTCTTAAAGAGCTGTGCCACTAAAAAGGAGATTCAAAGAAACATGCCATAGTTTTACGGGCACTTGGGTGGCTCAGCTGGTTAAGCATCTGACTTCAGCTCAGGTCATGATTTCAGGGTTCGAGGGTTTGAGCCCTGCATCTGGCTCTCTGCTGACAGCGCAGAGCCCACTTTGGATCCTTGGTATCCCTCTCACTCTGCCCCTTCCCCACTTGCTCATTCACTCTCTCAAAAATAAATAAACATTAAAAAAAAAAAGTTAAAAACAACACACTATACACTTTAAAAGTAACTCAAAATAGGAGATATATTGTTCTAAAAATGTTTGAGAGGAATGACATTTATAAGTTCCACTAACTGTAAAAATCAGGAACACGTTATATATACCAACGAGCCCAATGAGTGGAAGAAACATGCAGTCCAAGGAACAAAGTAGGGCCATAAAATTTGAAACAAAAAAGCATATTTAAGTTCACATATTACCTTTACCCAGTGCTAAAAAAAAAAGAAAAAAAAAAACAAAACGAAAAACAAACTGCGATAAATCAAAAGTATATCACAAATAATAATCGCTAATATTTACTAAATACTTAGTATGCAATGGGCACTGCTCTAAGTGCTTACATGTACGAACTCATTTAGTCCTTACAACAATCCCATGAAAGCGGCCTGATCATCATCCTCATTTTGCAGATGAGGAAACTAAAGGACAATAAGGTTAAGAAACTTACACAGGGGTGCCTGGGTGCCTCAGTTGGTTAAGCATCCGATTCTGGATTTCGGCTAAGGTCATGATTTCACGGTTTGTGAGTTCGAGCCCCGTGTCTGTTTCTGTGCTGACAGCACAGAGCCTGCTTGGGATTCTCTCTCTCCCTCTATCTCTGCCCCTCCCCTGCTCGTGCTCGCTCTCTCTCTCTTTCAAAATAAATAAAGTTAAAAAAATTTTTTAATTAAAAAAAAAACAAACTTACACAAACTAAATCATAGTCAGAAATCAAACCCCAAGCAGTCTAGCTCCAGAGTCTATGCTATACCATGCTATTCTGTCTCTCTAAATCAAGCAGAAGTGGTCAACATCATGCACAGTAGCATCTAAAAACAATTCATATATACTTAAATAGGTATACATGTGTCTATGGGATTTTATAAGGCAATTTTACATGTCATTTAATTTTATCTTCACAGCTGTTCTATGTCAGTATATCCTGTCACTAGGTGGACTCAGTGGCATGAATTCGAGTAATTAAAGCTATGTGGCCAGAGACTACTCCATTTATCTGCTGTCTTAGAAATGTGTCCTTTCTGTGTACCACCAGTGCCTTGCAGAGGGTCTGGCAGAAAATAGGAATTCAATATATATTTACTGAATAAAGAACAATTAAAAAGGGAGCTGGGCATCCCATCTGAATGTGGTCAGATTGGTCCAGATTCATCAATACTGGTACTAGAAAAACACTCAGCTAGCTTGGCTCACCAAAAGTGATTCTTTAGTATCCATTTAGATAGAAGAACAGTATTACTCATTTTTCAATTAAATCTTAGTATCTCAATACAATCTTAAAATCCCTTTGAAGTTAGAAGTCTTGGTGTACTAACATAAACACTGAGAAAGATTCAGATAAAATCTTACTTTAAAGGCATAGCTCAGTTTGGTCTTCAGTTACACAATGAGTATGATATATTATGTGACCACATTAAAATATTTTCTTTTACTTAAAAATTAAAGGAAATTCCTAGTAAATTTTAATAATGGAGAAGAGTCTAGATTTCTCATTGTAACTTGAAGAACTATATCATATGAGTGTTGGAGAATATGTCGAGTTGAATTATAACTAAAGTAACAGTATTGCTGGGTACTGTGTAATAACACATTTCCAATTTGCTATTCATTTGTATACCCCTCAAAGTAGAGCCAGAATTTTGAAGTTCTGATTGAACTCAACTGAATGGTACATATCTACAATACAGTTTTACCTAGCTTTGATTTGACAACTGAACATTCTTGAACTAAAGTTTCTATTATATTTATTATATATACATATATTTTTAATTTTCAGGGTTTTGTTTTGTATTCTGTTTTAACAAAACACCTATTCAAGCTTTCATGGAGTGCAGCTATAATTCAATTTAGCCTTGGTAAATTTCACACAGTACTTAGAAAACTGAAATACATTATATTTGAATCATTGCCTGAAGCTCATTCCTTAAACTAAGTATAGACACTAACATCAGAATTAAATTAAAACAGATTGTGTGAAGGATGAATTAATACTATGCTCAAATAATTCCATAAAATTACACCTCAGCACAAGAATATGAAAGACATTGAGAATAAATCAAAACCTTACAATAAGGGAAATTTCTATACCAAAATACTTATTATTTATTTTTACTTCAAAACTGAATTACGTTATATTCTCCAGAAGATATATCCGATTGCCCTAAGACCTAAAATATTCATCTCCTCATAGTTTATATGTTTAGTTTAAAAATTATACTTCTCTAGAAAAAGTGCATAAGTAATACTTAGCAGTACTGACAAAAACTAAATTTCTTAAAAAGGCTCCCTTATTTAAAAAAAATTCCCAGGCTTTATCTTTCTTCCAAAAAAAAAAAAAAAACAAAAAAAGAAGCAGCAGACAAAAAACACCAACTTTGAATATTTCTACCACATTCTCAGGTTATATAGTCATTCTAACCTTAATTTAAGGTACTCAACAAGAATGTTTCATTTTTGTTCCACGGACTACATTAGAACTAAGGGGAAAGGCGCCTTGGTGGCTCAGTCAGTTAAGCAACAGACTTTGGCTCAGGTCATGATCTTGGTTCGTGAGATCAAGCCCCACATTGGGCTCTCTGCTATCAGCGCAGAGTCCATTTCAGATCCTCTGTTGCTCCAACTCTCTCCCACCCTCTCTGGCTCCTGCTTTCTTTCTCTCAAAAATGAACATTAAAAAAAAAAAAAAAAAAAAAAAAAGATCTAAGTGGAAAAGCATTAAAATGATACTGTATACAAAATACTCCATCAGGCATGCTTTCAACAAAATAACTCTCAATGTTCTGGATGCAACTTGTCTGATCTGAGTAGGTAAAAAAGCATGTGTTTATAAAAAAACAAAAGTACCATCTACCTGCAGGAGAAAAAAAAAAGAATACTTTTAATTGAAAATAATTTGGGGGTACCTGGGTGGCTCAGGTTAAGTGTCTAACTTTGGCTCAGGTCATTATCTTGCAGTTCATGAGTTCCAGCCCCGCATGGGGCTCTGTGCCGACAGTTTGGAGCCTGGAGCCTGCTTCAGATTCTGTGTCTCCCTCTCTCTCTGCCCCTCCCCTGCTTGTGCTCTGTCTCTGTCTCTGTCCCTCTCTCAAAAATAAACAAACATTAAAAAAAAAAAAAAAAACTTAAAAAAAAAGAAAATAATTTGATTCCTTGTCTACTTACACACTAAACCAATAAAGAAAACTGATTTTTTTTTTTAGATGTATTAAGGAGGCGGGGAGGACACGTGAGATGGAACATTACTGTTTCTTCTAAGCTGCCCATCAGTAGATAACAAGTGGCAAACACTATTAAAATTCATGACACAGTGTTAGCTTCCAATCACCTCAAATAGTTTAAGAACTTCATTTTTGTTGAAGGGGATGCTTTCCCTTATGGGAAAAACATAAAATCTCTCATGCCTCTGTATGTTCATGTTGAAACTAATATGATAGTTTTCTATTGGAAAATTCAATCATATTATATGACAACTAAGAGTCTCCATATCTAAAAGAGAAAAAGAAACCTTCACCAAGGATTTGAAAATCCTTGAATCAAATTCCAACACTTCAGGTGAAATGATGGACTTTATTTTCAGATTTGAAACTGTTGTAGTACACAAGGGCAATTAAGCCACTGGTTCGATCCAGGACTTACTGATACAAATAATACACACAAGGACACTAAAGTTCCACCCCTCAGTTAACTTTGGAAAGGAAACTCTTACAACTAGGTATAGCAGACTGAGAAAAGATGTAATATAAGCATCAAACGTGCAGTATTTCTCCTTATTAGAAAAAAAGTATCAAAAATAACATATTTAAAATGATAAATCTGAAGGAAATGACTATATTTATATACACACCCATTTCAGATGATGAGAAATGGAATATAAATTTGAAAATCTCTAGGTAGTGTGCATCAAACTATACTACAATAAAAATTAAAAATTTTTAAAAAACCTTCAGGTAACACAGAATTTTGTGATTACAGAAATGTCCTGTATCTGAGCTGTCCAATATAGTGCCTTCTAGCCACAAGTGACTACTGAGCACTGAAAATGTGACTAGTGGGAATGAGAAATTGAATCTTAAGTTGCATCTAATTAAATTAAATTTAGTGATACATGGCTGGGACTACTACATCGGACAGTGAAGCACTAAGGAAGTAGAGGGATTTGTACCTTAAACTCGGATTCAAATAGTAAAAATCCTGTAGATAGACATATACACAGATGCTTCTGAAACATAAGTGTTTTGGGTTTGTTTTGTTTTTTTTGTTTTTACTTTTCTGATTTATAAAGAGGAAAGGACTATGCCACAACATAAAAACGTTGTTGCATTTGTGGGAATCAAATTTTCTATACTCACCTTCTAGGGAGGACTAGAATATTGGTTCACAAATTGGCTCCATGTTGTAATTTCTTAGTAAACTTCCAAAAATATGGATGCCTGGGTCTCATCTCCCCAGGCTTCTGGTTTAATTGGTCTGGGTAGAGTCCTGGGCATAAAAAAAATTTTTAAGCGACCCAGGAGATTCTAACATGCAGCCAGAGTTGAGAATTACTAAACTAGAAAGAAAATGAGAAATTATTTATTATGCATAGATGCAATATGCGACTGAAGACATTTCTTTGCTGGTAGGCAAAGAGGGCAGCCTTTAACAACCCAGATGCAGGTCAAAACACCTGAGGGCTAAATATGAGCTTAACATTCTAAACATTCATAAATGATTTGGGTTTTACAATCATAAATTTTTGTGATTACTGAATGTTATTCAATTATGTAAAAGAGATTAGAAAGGAAGGAAATAAACTAAATATTGAGTATCAACTTGCCCTCACCACTTTTATGTATATTATTAATTTCATCCTCAACATATGCTGGGAGGTAGATATTAGTAATTTATTTACAGATGTGGAAGGTAAATTTAAAGATATTCTCTAGGATTTGGACACGTTTATCAAACAGTAAAGTCCACACTCTATATATTACAGTAGAGGGTTCTCTATGAGGAAGTTTGTTGCAGTAAATTTTCACACTGGAATCAAACAAAAGAAAGAAAAGAAAAAGAAAAAGCAGCATTCAGTGGTAGAGCAAAGAAGGCAAACACACTTAAACAGGTACTTAAACCAGTCCCTGTTCCCGCATTATCTGAGTTCTGATATCTGAGTTCCCGCATTATCTAAGTATCTGATAGCAAACCCTGGGGAAAACAGCTTTGCCGATGCTTCAAATCTATACCAGCCTCTACACTAGACCTTTTAGGACTTGCTGCCTCTTATCCTAAGAACTTAAAACAACTGATCTCCTACTGTCTCATAAGCTATTAGCTATAGTCACACATTCTTTGGACAGGATAGAACAAGACGCTTATTCACAGCGCCTGACACTAAACAGGAATAAGGGGTTTTAAAGAGTTTTTCATTTTATTTTTTCATTTTTATTATTTCATTTCATTTTAAAGACTTTTAAAAGGCTGTAATCCTTTTTTCCTCCACTCCAAGGATTACAGGAACTCCTCACAGAGCAGTTTACAGACCACAGTTTTGATATGATCATATTCACAGTGAGTAAGGAACTCTTATTTTATCCTAGGTCATTGAAAGTCTTACATTAATTTACTCATTAAAACAATGTTTTAAAAACTCGGTTCCTGAGTTGTTCAATGCATCTTAATTTTTTCTTTTTGTTTTTTTTTTAATTAAAAAAATATTTATTATTGACAGAGAAAGACAGAACATGAGCAAGGTAAGGACAGAGAGAGAGACACAGAATCCGAAGCAGGCTCCAGCTCTAAGCTGTGAGCACAGAGCCCCACGCAGGGCTTGAACTCACAAACCACAAGACAATGATCTGAGCTGAAGTTGGATGTTTGACTGAGCTACACGGGCGCTCCCTTATTTTCAAATTAAGGCAGAAAACTTCTCAGAGGAAAAAAAAAAAAGAAGGTAAATCCAGAACAGAGGTCCTCACCCTTCCCAACAGCACTAATCCTTCTATCCCAAGACTCAAGATCTTTCTTCCGTTTTCAGGCCCCTACCTTGTAAAGTGACATTAACTCAAATGAGTCACATTTGGTTACATCAGAGGCCAGAAAGGAGAATACCTTCAACTCACTGTTCTAATTAATGGCACAGACTTCTTCCAAAGCATGTTCCAAAATAAGAATACATTGACAGGATTAACTCCTAAATGCACTGGCTTAGTGTATGGGCAGTGTTTCTTTTCCATTTCAAATGGTATTAATTACTACTTAATTATACCACAAAACATGTTTCATAATTTATTTAAAAATTACGAACTCTGTCAAAGAGAAAACAGCAGCAGTAGCTTAATCCCCAGCAGCCTTTTTCCCCAGTATGTTTAAGGCTGGGTAAGAAGATGAGCTAGAAAAAAATATACTCGATTGATACAAGAGAAGCTACAAGACTCCCCCATCCAGTCCTTAGCCTATTAAAAGTGGAATAAAGCAAGGATTTGACCTGTTTTGTTTTTTTTTAAGAAAGGATACATAAACTCCATTCATTTAAAGAATGACACCTATCTACCCAGAAACAACTGATTAGCCAATTCTCACTCATTTCCTGCATTTGAGGCACGCCTCCAGAAAAAGATAATGTAAGTTCTACAACTTTTGACCCCAATCATAGTGCCAAAATTCATCCTTTAAATTGACATTGGTTTTAACAGTTTGTGTATGTGTGTGTGTTACTTGTGACATAAAAAGTTACTTATAAATATTTCTGGATGCTAGTAATCACCCTCCAAAAACTAAGTAGGCTTTACATGCAAGTAAAAATTTTGGTGGGGCAAATGTCAATTCAAAAGTCAAACGTACATAATGGTAAAAGAAATAATTCTCTAATTGTAAAAGTGAAAGTCACTACAAATTAAACCCTTTTCTTAATAACTAACCATAGATACGTTTCTAGTTTTAATTCCAGCTTCCATCCTACCCTCTCCCCCACGCATACAAAGCCTCTAGAACATCAAAGTCAGAACACAACGTTATTATAAAAAAGTACAATAAATTTAGGATTAGTTAATAAAGCAGTTAGTTCGCCTCTGTATGAACTCACTGAATCAATACAAGCATAAACTGAATAAAAATGCTAATGATATTAAAAGGAGAAATAATGTTTATCAAAGCACCACCCAGAGGCAACCAGTGAGCAGGTAGCAAGTTTTCACTTTGATCCTGCCAACCCGGTCATCACAAATTTGGGGAAATACCAACACTTGTTTCATAATACAGCAACTTTTCTAAATTTTCCCAACGTTTAGTAAAACAATGTAGATGTAAATTTTAAAATCTTGCTAATTAGTTACCAGCGCCCTTCATCCCACAGATCAGGTGTCCTACATTTTGTTTAGGTCCCCGCCTTGAAAACAAACCCGATTGCCCCATTTTCTGAGAGGTAAACTCCGCTCCAGGCAGCTCCCTATGAAGTCACCGCGTTTGTTGTTTCAAAGATGCAATTAAACGAACATGACACAAGGCCGTCGAAGAGATTAGCTGGAAGTGTGTGGAGGTGTCAATCACATATGTGTAAAGCAAATGAAAACTGCATTGTTACAACTCTATTTTAGTGGTAATAGTTCTCTCCATTCCCCCTTCTCCAGTATATTCACAATTAAACTTTTTAAGAACTTTCTCGACTTTCGCAAACTTTAGCTTTCCAGCTTTTTGTACTAAGTATCATGTAATGAGCAAAGGCCGGGTATGTGGCGGGGCGGGGGGCGGTATTTAACTGGGACACGGAGAGAAAAGCAATAAAAGAGCTTGCATCAGGCAGTGTCTCTCCCTCTGCCCCCTCTTCCCCCCTTCCCACCCCTTCTTCTCTAAGCCCTTACATATACACATTCTTCTGGGCGGCCTCTAACCACACCATGTCCACAGTCATTTACAGAAATTAGAAACAGACTCCGGGATCCCTTCCCACAGCACGCACAGAGCAGAGCTGTACTAGCAGGATGGGGCGATGTCACTCCCTACTACCCCACAACCTATTCTTACGCCCCCTCTGGGGTTTCATTCCCAGGAATCCGGCCGAGAAGGTGGATCTAGAGAATTCACAGTGAAACTTCGCCTCCTCCTTCCCCACGCCAGCCACCCCACCACGAAGACCAAAGCAAACTTCCTTTCCCAGCTGGGCAACAGAAGAGTTGATTGCAGGGGCAAGAGCAGAAGCCGAGAGAGGAGGAGGACAGGGAGCGTGGTGTACTTTGTTCTGCACTTCTGCATATCCCCAGCACAGCCCAGGGCTGCTCTCGTCCTTACCCGCTCGTCCGGAGACCCGGTCCTGCTACTGGAGCGCGGGGCGAGGGCTGAGGGGACGCAGCGTTGGGGCGGGCCGCCGGCAGCCGCCTGGGGCGCCGAGAGCCACCACCTCTTCTCCGCCAAACGGCTGCGGGCGTGGGCCGAAGTAGCTGAAGAAGGAGCCTGGGGAGGGGGCGAAGAGGAGCAGCATCTCCTCCTCCTCCACGCCTCGGAAACACCCCTCCGGCGGCTACCCCGACCGACCGCCTGACCCCCGAGTGCTGGCGCACCCTCTCTGCGCTCCTGTCCTGTGCGCGCCTCCTAGAGCTTCGCCAAAATCCTCCGGCGGGGGGCGGCTCAACGCCTGCAGCCAGCTCCGAGCGTTGCCGAGACGGCTGAGGCAGATCGGGGAGCTAGGGAGTGCTGCGCGCCAGCAAGCCGGTCTCCAGGGGCCGCGACCATGGTGTGTGACCCTCGCCGCGCCGCGGCCGCCGGAGCTACTAGCACAGCTCGGGCTCCACCTCAGGCAGCCGGCACGGCCCCGCCCCCGTCCCTGTCACTCAAGCCTTTTCCCGGGCTCTAGGAGTACGGTCGATCGGCGACCCTGCGCTCCCCTCCGCCTCATTGGCCTGCCAGGCATCCAGCCCCGCCCCCCTCCCCAGGGACGAGGTCGCCGGGGAGACCAGCGCCCCGGTTCCCCTGACAACCGGTGCCTAGGGCCTGGCTTTTAGAGTTCTGGCTAACCAGAAGCTCAGGTTGATAGCCGGGCGGCCAAGTCCCTAGCCCCTGCACGGTGGACTCCTACTTTTAGGCCAAGCTGAAAACGCCGCCGACCGCCCCCGCGCTTCCAACTTCAGAAACAGAACTTTATGGCCCTGGGGAGTGTGAGGGGAGAGTGAAAAATGTCTAACTGCTCGCTCTTTCCCTGTGAATCGAAGTGACCCCTCCCCCACCTTGCCCTCCCTTGCTTCCAGCCTTGTTTCCATACTCTCACCGGGCGGATTTGGGCTTTGAAAGGGTGAGGAGAAGAGGGGAGAGAGAGAAAGGGCTGGGCTCTGCCAGCTCCCTGCAGCAATATAGCAACTTGGAAATGGCGGGGTCAATGAAAACAGCTCGGTGAGTTTTCCCACAGTTGTAAAGTGATCTTCAAAGGTGTGCTGGCAGCGCTGCGTCAACCCACATGCCCTCGGGAAAACTCAAATACTCATATTTTGGGGGGGGGGGAAGTATGTAAATTCTTATGTTAAAATTCCTCTGAAACTAAGATATTCCTAAAGTTAAAAAAATTAAAAGGTTTAACGTAATCGAATAAAATAGAGAATAGCCAATTTTCTATGTAGGACTACACATTGCGACTTGGCAAAGTAGATGTCCTAGCAGCAATTGCCCTCCTGCAAAAAGATTTGGATTTCAACAATCAAGAAGGAAGTCTTGCTGAATTCAAGAGCAAACAGTATCTTGTCATTTGAGTTTCAAAAGTTTGGGTTAATTCTCGGAGGTATAAGGGTAACCTGGGCCACTCCGGGAAGGGGACCTGGGGGTAAATGTAGTCCTGGACTGACAGCATTGAGCCCTAGGTGAATCTAAACTTCTTGGCTCCAAAATGGAGAGATCTGAGGCGAAATTAAAACTGCAGTCCTAGGCTCCCTAACCCCTGAGGCTGCTGTACATGTATGATGAATGAGGGAATTAATAGTAATGATTTACCTCTGGCGAGCACTCGAGTTTTCATTATCTCATTTACTAAATGAATAACTGTGATGTATGTGTTCAGTCAAATATGCCTTGCAAGTATGCACTGAATGTAATTACTCACAGTGCTAAACACAATGGAAAATGCAGAGCGAAATTTTGAGATAAGGTCCTTGCCCTCAAGGAGCTAACCACAGAGCCTAAGAAAAGTAGCATTCTTGAAACAATTTGAGATTAGGGCTAGAATGTGCAGCCAAACTGAGTACAGGAGCAGATGAAAGAAAGTCTGTGGTAGGTAGAATGGACTCGATCAGTCACATTAAGGAGCAGGGGAATTTAAACTGGGTTTTGAAGGGTACCTAGTGGGATGAATGAAGCACAGAAGAGGAAACAGAAAATTGAGGCAAACAACGTAAAACCAAAGTGCAACAGCAGGAATAGAGTGGTGAAAGTAGATAATAGTAGAATAATAGAGAAGACCAGCCCAGTCAAACTGGAGACAGAAGTCAAGGATTGAAGTCCTTTCCCTAGTCCTTCCCCCATTTTCTGAAATAGGAATTTTTTTTAAGTATTCTGGTTGATGTATCAGGGTGGTAAGGCAGAATATCTGCCTCGATTTGCCATTGAAAGAAAGCAAATGCAAATTCAAGTCAGAAGGAAAGTGTAAAGAGTAGAGTGTCGGAAATTTTCACAAAAGTAGACAAACCACAGTGTTGTGAGCATTTTTTTTTCCCATTAAGGCCATTTCAGGTGGTTGCCCTCAAGGCCTTTTCACCAGTAATCCCTCTGTTTCGTATGAGCTAAAAGGCTGGTTTTAAAATAAGTGGCTGTGATACCAAAACCTGATAATACAAAAGAGAAATCTACAAGTTAATCTTCTGTTGGATATAATGGAAAATGAAAATACCTAAAATACAATTAGAACCCAGAACTGTGTCACAAATGCTATGGCAAAATTAAGAGGCATTATGTATCTGTATGAATGTTTCAACTGATAATTAAAAGTATTTTGTAAAATCTAGAATCATTCCTTAAAAACTTTTAAAGAATTTAGAATAGATAATTTAACAATATGTATTTTATACCAAAGCCAGAAACTTGCTTTATAATGAAACATTGTAATTATTCCCATTGAAGTCAGAAACAAGGATATGATAGCCAATCCAATGAGACATGGAATAGAAATACAAAATTAAATACTGAAAGTAGATTAGGATTGTCATTTGTTTGCAAATTATATGAAAACTCCATAGATCAATTGAAAAACTTTTAAAATGAGTTAAGGTAACCAGTTATAAAAATTAATATACAAAATCAACAGCTTTCCCCATGTACAAACCCTAACTAGTTAGAACATACAATATAAAAAGTATCCTATTTATAATAACCACAATTAAATAGCTAAAAATGAATACCAAAAGAAATTAATAAAATTTACTTTAAAAATGATGGCCTTATGAGACAAAAATGTTTGAATAAAGAAGAGATATACTTTTAGGTTAAATACCAAGACTCAAACGTCATATAATTATAATATCTTCTACAAGTAATCTATATACCTAGTACAATTTTAACCAAATGTGTAACAATACTTTTGGGAATTTGAGAAAATACTTTCAAAATTCATTTGCAATATTAACCTTTTAGAAATAACCAATGATTATGGCACAAGAACAGACACTCAGATCAATGGAACAGAATAGAGAATCCAGAAATGGACCCACAAACGTATGGCTAACTAATCTTTGACAAAGGAGGAACGAATATCCAATGGAATAAAGACAGTCTCTTCAGCAAGTGGTGCTGGGAGAACTGGACAGCGACATGCGGAAGAATGAACCTGGACCACTTTCTTACACCATACACAAAAATAAGCTGAAAATGGATGAAAGACCTAAATGTAAGACAGGAATCCATCAGAATCCTCGAGGAGAAAGCAGGCAAAAATGTCTTTGATCTTGGCCGCAGCCACTTCTTACTCAACACGTCTCCGGAAGCAAGGGAAACAAAAACAAAAATGAACTATTGGGACCTCATCAAAATAAAAAGCTTCTGCACAGTGAAGGAAACAATCAGCAAAACTAAAAGGCAACCGATGGAATGGGAGAAGATATTTGCAAATGACATACAAGATAAAGGGTTAGTATCCAACATCTATAAAGAACTTATCAAATTTAACACCCAAAAAACAAATAATGCAGTGAAGAAATGGGCAAAAGACATGAATAGACACTTCTCCAAAGAAGACATCCAGATGGCCAACCGACACATGAAGAAATGCTCAATATCACTCAACATCAGGGAAATACAAATCAAAACCACAATGAGATACCATCTCACACCTGTCAGAATGGCTAACATTAACAACTCAGGCAACAACAGATATTGGCGAGGATGCGGAGAAAGAGGATCTCTTTTGCACTGTTGGTGGGAATGCAAACTGGTGCAACCACTCTGGAAAACAGTCTGGAAGTTCCTCGAAAAATTAAAAGTAGAACTACCCTATGACCCAGCGATTGCACTACTAGGTATTTATCCTAGGGATACAGGTGTGCTGTTTCAAAGGGACACATGCACCCCCATGTTTATAGCAGCACTATCAACAATAGCCAAAGTATGGAAAGAGCCCAAATGTCCATCGATGGATGAATGGATAAAGAACATGTGGTATACATATATACAATGGAGTATTACTCAGCAATCAAAAAGAATGAAATCTTGCCATTTGCAAATATGTGGATGGAACTGGAGGGTATTATGCTAAATGAAATTAGTCAGAGAAA
This sequence comes from Panthera tigris, assembly GCF_018350195.1. NCBI lineage: Eukaryota > Metazoa > Chordata > Mammalia > Carnivora > Felidae > Panthera > Panthera tigris. Next base: position 133,326,007 of record NC_056663.1, read on the forward strand.
GACAAAAATCATATGACTTCACTCATATAAGGACTTTAAGAGACAAAACAGACGAACATAAGGGAAGGGAAACAAAAATAATATAAAAACAGGGAGGGGGACAAAACATAAGAGACTCTTAAATATGGAGAAGAAGCAGAGGATTACTGGAGGGGTTGTGGGAGTGGGGATGGGCTAAATCGATAAAGGCATCAAGGAATCTACTCCTGAAATCATTGTTGCACTATATGCTAATTTGGATGTAAATTAAAAAATAAAATTAAAAATCTGAAAAAAAAAAAAAGCTCATGAGGAAATGGGCTCGGTCATTTCTATCCAGCACATTAAATTAAATACCAGGTACAGTATATGATATATACCAGGTGCAACATATAATAAAAGAGGAACGTGTATCATTCAATGAATAGTGTTGAGAAATCTAGCTATTTCTTGTGTACCTTTTCAGGCACACACACATACACATGTTCTTTTTTGAAGTAAGGTTAGCTCACATACTTATCTAATGCTTTTTTTAAGCTTTGTAATATCTCTTTGATCTCTATCATCAGATCCTCTAGATACACCTAGCTCTTTTGAATGGCTGTTTAATGTTCTATTGCTTAGATACGACATAATTTATTTAACTCCTCCCTTTTTAATGGACATATAGGTTATTCCCAAACTTCTGCTATTCCTTACAATTAGAAATCCATTTCTTTGTACTTGGTCCTGTTTTACATGTGAAACAGAACTGTAGGTTTGGCTTCTAGAAGTATAATTGCTGGATTAAAGAGTAAGCACATTTTACATATGATAGACAAAACCAAGCTGCCCTCTAAAGAAGTAGTACCAATTAGTCATCCCAATACAGGTGGAAAGTTTGATAGCTCATTTTGTTTCCCCACACCCTCACCAATATGACATTATCAAACTTTATTGATCTTTTCCAATCTAATAGGTACAGAATGCTGTCACATTACAAGTATAGTTTTCATTCTCATATGAGTATTTTTTGCATGCTTACAAGCCATTTTGTTTTCTATTACAAAAAATATTCTTCCATTTTTTTCTTCTAGACTTTCATGGCTTTGTTTTTCACATTTTATTTTTTGATCTGTATGGAATCTATTTTGGTGATAGCAGCAGATACCCACTTGCCTCCCAAATCTTAAAAGAATTTGTTAATTTTGCTACATAGAATACAAAGCTTCTAGATAGTAATGAAAACAACAATGAATACGAAATTTACAAAAGAAGAAATTCAGAAAAGCAATGAATATTTGAAAATAAACTATATACAGTTTATACACTGTTGTCTATATACAACTGTATAAAGAAAAAAATAAAAATGAAATTATCTACAAGTATCAAATCAAAAAGATTTTAAAGACTTATGCTATCTGGTATTGGTGAAAACATGTGAAATAGATACCATCCCATGATTGTTTGGTAGGATTACAGTTTCACTTGTTCCATTTGGGAGTGTAGTTGCATTTTCTTTCATAATATATAATGTTTATACCCATTTGCTGATTCCACTTAGGACATTTGTCCTAAATATTTACATATATAACCAGAGATATGATCAAGAATATTCACTGCAGTATTGTTGGTAGTCATAAATTTAAAAACAGAACAAATGTCCATAATAACAGAATGATTAAATAAAATACAGCCACCCATATATATTATCCTGTGACAAAATAAAAAATAATATGATTTCCATTAAAAAATACATCTATCTATATATACTGCAAAATTTATACTAACAGTTTCTCTGAGGATTAGAATTACGTAAACATTGCATTTCTGAAAGGTTTTTATTTAAAATCTTTACAACATGTGTGTGTTACTTTTGTTAGAAAAGGTCTAGGGTATTAAGAAGACAAACTGCCAGATATAAAATAAATAAGTCATGGGGATGTAATGTATAGCATTGGGGCTATAGCTAATAACAATGTATCATATATTTGAGAATTGCTGAGAGTAGATCTTAAAAGTTTTCATCATAAGAAAAAAACTTTTCTATAAATTAATTAAATTTAAATTAAATTAAAAAAAATTCTGTTCCTCTGTGCTTGTAGCCACATTTCAAGTGCTCACTAGCCAGCCTTGTGTGGCTACTGGCTCCTGAATGACACAGCACAGATGCAGAACATTTACATCATTACTGTAAGTTCTATTGGACAATGCTACTTTAGAGTCTAGCATAGCTGATTTTTCTCTTAAAGACTAAATAAAAATTATTTCTCTTTTGCCAGCTTCTATAAATAAACAAAAAGGTCAGCAGATTATCACTACTAACATAAAGAAATTAAACAGCTGGACTTAACACAGTTTTATTGGGCTCCCAAGTGGTTCATGGACCTCAGAATATTCATCATTTAGAGACCAAACTTGTGTCTCACTTTAAGTCAGGAATATTTTATGTGGACCCATGGATCATCCCTTAACAGACTCCTTAAGACTGTATTCCAGATCTGTGTATTTGTGCATTTTTCTAGGGAAAGTATCTATACATTTCAGAAAGTTCAGAAAGGTAAATTTAATATCTTTCCAAAATGTTAAGATTGTGTGCTTGAAATGTCAATGGTTTTAAAACATCACCTTTACCTCAAAGGTTGAAATGAATTCTAGGCTAATCTAAATCTGTAAATAGCAATGTTTTCCCAGCTGGCTTCTTGTGTTCATCTCAATATGAAACATTTGTATTCTGACTTGTACTAACTGTGTCAGTGTTTTTCTTCCTTTAAGCCCAGAAACATATTATTCTTTTTTGCTTACAGAGTAAGGACTGTGATGGGAACTTTGCCCAAGGGAGAAGCAGAAGCAAGATAAGTAATCCACCAAAACATGAGCAGGTAATTGGAGCACAAAGTCTGACAGCGCTTAAGGAAGACTTTGTGAGACAGTACTGACACTTTCAAGTGAACCAAGAATTAGCTGGGGAAAAATGCAGCAATGGAAACCAGATAGGACTACAATTACCCTCAGGTCCATTGAATAAACAGGTTATTTTCTTTTGGTAGTGGTTGAACTCTCTTTAGAATGTGAGAATTCCCCTAGGATGTAGAGTTACATGACAGCAATGGCACAGATAACTCTAAACATTGGGAGGCAGCCTGGTAGCTCAGTACTATGAAAGAGCATAGCATTTGCACTCAAAAGACCCAAGTACAAACCTTGGCAAGTCTCCTCACTTCTCTGAGTGTCATTTTCCTCATTTATAAAGAGAAGGAAATAAGAATAGCAGGTATGTTCTGCACATAATAGCCTGTAATGTTATTTCAGTATTCAGCAGTATTTCATGGAATATTTGTAAACTTTAAAGTGCTGTTTAAGAAAATCAAGCAACAATAACAACAAAAGCTATGCAGACTTTTTTGGAATTAGTGTTTTAGACTTATTGAGAAAAAAAAGTTTTTAAATCTCATTCTGAAGAGAAACTTTAAAATTTTTTTTTTATTTTTTAAAATTTATATCCAAATTAGCATATAGTGCAACAATGATTTCAGGAGTAGATTCCTTAGTGAGAAACTTTTTTTAAAAACTGGTTATTTATTTTTGAGAGAGAGAGAGAGAGAGCGTGCTAGTGAGTGAGGGGCAGAGAGATGGAGACACAGAATCTGAGCTGTCAGCAAAGAGCCTGATGTGGGGCTCAAACTCATAAACCATGAGATCATGACCTGAGCCACAGTTGGACGTTTAACCAAATGAGCCACCCAGGTGACCCTGAAGAGAAACTTAAAAAAAAAAAAAAAAAAAAAAAAAAAAAAATCAGGTACCAGTGCTAGATACTCTTATAAAAGGTTCATTCAGAAAATTTTAATTGTGGTACTGCTGTAACAAATTTTCTTTACCAACAAGACTCTAAGCTCTTTTCCAGTTTCCCCCCTACCGGCCCCCAATTGACCAGGGTTTGTCAGTTACTCTGATTAGGGCTGGCGGTGTGTTAGGCTAAAAACATTCACCTACTCCTGCTTGATTTGCCAGCTGCCTAATGGCTCTGCTTGAGCCCAAATGTTTCCTGAGTGCCTCACCTAGAAATCCTCACTTTCAGGAGTTAAACTGCAAGGGTGTTAACTTTAGAAGGTAGAAGTAAAAACTCACTTTACCTTTCAGCTTTCTCTCTTCACACATTAGTATAGATTGGTTTATCAGATTAGGGTAGTTGTCACTTTAAACCCTGAGGGTGAGAGATACTCGGGAGGCAAATTTTAATTAGCTTGAAGGGGAAGAAGAGGGAAGCTAGTTTCGGTGAGTGGAAGAGAGGGAGAGAAGAATTTGGTGGGGGGAGAGGTGTGTGGTATGAGGGTGGCCCTCAGGGCTGATGATACCAAGGGAGGGGATCAGGGAAGTATGTGTAGTACTAAAGGGGTGTGGCACTGAACTCAAACTGCCAATTCACAATTTTTACTAGGGCTGGTCCTGTCTCTGACTCATTTCTACTACTTGTCCTGGCAAGTTATGTAACTGCCTGTTCAGTTTGGTTGAAGGGAGTATGGCAAATAAGCACAACTCTTTTGTTGTTTGAAAGGAAGCCAGGTTTGAGCATACACAAAGTAACTTAATATGAACACACTGTCATCCAAACCTGACCTATAGGGCCTTGCCTTAGGGTTCATGACTGCTAACCTTGATTTTCTTAAGTGTTCCCAGAAATGGACACCAAATCAGAAGTGAAGCTTTCTAGTTTACGTTCTGTTTTAAAGAGGGTGATTTCACACTGTCCCATGGGAGTGAGCTGCTGTGCAAGAAAGTTGATCATTAAAGGCTTTGTTAGGCAGAGCTGGAGTGTTTAATAAAACAAAGCATCACTTCGCAAAAAATTTCTTAGCAGTTGATTGATTTTTACATTTTCTCGTATAATGTCTAATACAAAACTTAGGAGGAAAAATAGTCTTATCTACAAACACTAATTATTGATTTAGGGCCAAATCCAGAGTTAGAATACTCATATAAACAGGAGAAATGCCACATTTTACAACCACATGAAGAGAGGAAATTTGTCTTACTTGGAGAGTTGAAGCTGTTAAGATTAGTAGTTCTTTAGTTCACCTTAAAGTAGAGAACTATTAAAAATTATACATATGTAAATTAAGTATTTTATTTTTACCCAAAACCTATCATTATACATTCATTAGCCAATCTTTTGATGTTGGGCCAAGGCTTTTCAGACCATAAATCTGTGGTTGAGAGTTGTAGGTTGTCTTTTTTACATAAACCTTTCCTAAATGCAAAATCTACAATTTTCTCTTTTGATTTTTATTAAAGGAAGCGTAGAACTTGAGGACACTACAGTTTTCTTACCTCTGGTAATTCGTGGCAGTAATTTGCTTTTTTATAGCATTCAACTTCATTTTTAAAAATTGTGTTAGCGGCGCCTGGGTGGCTCAGTGGGTTCACCGTCTGACTTCAGCTCAGGTCATGATCATGCCTTTCACGACTTTGAGCCCCACGTCCGGCTCTGTGCTGACAGCTTGGAGCCTGGAGCTCACTTCAGAGTCTGTCTCTCTGTCTCTGTGCCCCTACCCTGCTCATGCTCTGTCTCTCTCTCTGTCTCTCAAAAATAAAGTAATAATAATAAAAAAAAACAAAACTGTGTTAAAATATACATAATCTAAAACTCACTACTCTAAGTGTGTTTATAACTTTCAACTTAATTTTCACTTTGCACTTATACTTAATAAAGTGTATAAAAGTTAAATTATCTAAGTACATTAGCAAGAATAACTCACATTAAGAGTTTGGGAAACTAAAACAATTGATTTAAATTTTTTTTTAATGTTATTTATTTTTGAGAGAGAGAGAGAGCAGGAGAGGGACAGAGAGAGAAGGGACACAAAATCTGAAGCAGGCTCTGAGCTGTCAGCACAGAGCCTGATATGGGGTTCGAACTCAGGAACTGCAAGATTATAACCTGAGCTGAACTTGGATGCTTAACCGACTGAGCCACCCAGGCACCCCACAAAACAATTGATTTTTATGTAAGTTTCATGAGGGCAGGATTTGAGTCTGTTTTATTCACTGCTGTGTCCCTCCCTTCTAGAATAGAGCCTGTCACAAAGTGGACACTCAGACACTATTAAAGGAATGAATCAATGGCTGCTGGTGGTTATAACTCAGCTGGAGGAGGCAGAAATGTACAGGTATGCTATGATATAGCCCATTAGTAAACATTCAGTGGCCATGGACATCAGTCTGTGTGTTTTTATAGAGGGAATGGAGAACATCAGTTAATCTTGTAATGTGGTTTGACCAAGTGAAGGTAATTTAATAGAGCTATTTTATTTTGAAAAAATCCCCATGTAGCACTTAACACAGGATGTTATATCCAGCAAGTGTTCTGAAGATATTAATCTTTGTTGATTGTTGGTTGATCTCTTTATTCTTGGTATTCTACTGGGAGAAGGAGAGAGAAACGGGTGAGGATAAACAGTAGAGATATTAATATGCAAATATAGGGGCGCCTGGGTGGCTCAGTCGGTTAAGCGTCCGACTTCGGCTCAGGTCATGATCTCAAGGTCCTTGAGTTCAAGCCCCACGTCGAGCTCTGTGCTGACAGCACAGAGCCTGGAGCCTGTTTCAGATTCTGTGTCTCCCTCTCTCTGACCCTCCCCTGTTCATGCTCTGTCTCTCCCTGTCTCAAAAATAAATAAAACATTAAAAAAAAATAAAACATTAAAAAAAATTTTTAAAAATATGCAAATATACAGTATACTCTTGGAGTGTGGAGGGGAAAAGGGATTTTTCTTACTCTCTCAAAACAGTTACTAAACTTTGCTGGTAATATGAACTCAAAGAGTAATGAACTCTATTCCCTTTGGTCAGAGAATATACTGTAATTACTCGGCTTTCAGTAAACATTCCTTTGCTTCATTATAGTTTGAATGATCCTCCATTTTCTTATCCAGTTCTCTTAATGGGAAGTCTTTCCAGTGCCACCAATGGCAACTCTAACTAAATGAAGACTGACAGTATTTATCAGCCAAAAGCCTGTTAGCCAAAAATCACTGTGTTTAAAACTCTCACCAGCTTGGGCTATAGACTGGATGGATTCCAGTTACATAAATAACACAAATTGAGTCCTGTCTTCTCCCAGAGGACCCCTAGACTCCAGAAAATGTGTTGTCTACCTCTCATACTTCTAGAAATCTCCAAGTAATGGTTTACATGTTCTCTCTAATGTTTGTCTTCGCTCTTGTGCTCAAACCTCTTCCTGAAAGTCTAATGCCTGAACATCACATGAAGGCACGTGCTTGCTCTTTCCGCTGTGGCCCATACCCTCCAAGAGACCATGAATATCGGTGTCAAGGAGATTGTCTTCCAGTGTTCCCCAAAGCTGTCAGCAATGAGACAGAGCTGGGCTGGGCTCCTCTGCAGAAGTAAGGCACCATTGTGCAATATTTTGTCACATGGTTCTTGAAGTGGCACTGTTCATGTTCATTATATCACAATGTCTCTGTTGAAATTCACTGTTTTAAGTACATGAAAGTGAAGGGAGGTAGTCACCATGCCATGCCTTCCTTTTCCTTTACTGTCATCACCCTACACACATACTCTCACATACATACTCTTTCCCTGTTCTTCAAACATAAAAGTATTTCTGGGCATAAACTCTTCCAAATAGATGCTTTGAGAGACCACCAGCCCTCCTGTTCAGCAAATAGCCAGACTCTGGTAATCAGAATATTGCAGGAGAATGTGCTGGGGATAAGTACCATTCTTTTAAAGATAGAAGAAATATCTTCTAGTTGAAGGGTAATCCTTTGTTTTGGGTGTCTGACCATGTTTTTCTCAGTAGAATAGGGCAGTGCATCAGAAAGGCTATTAGCTCCAAGCAATAAAATTTCTGATAAGTAGTGGCTTAATCAGATAGTGTTATTTTTCTCATAAAAAGCCAGGTGGTCCTCAAAAAATTAAAAATAGAACTTTATGACCAGCAATTGCACTACTAGGTATTTACCCAAGGGATACAGGTGTGCTGTTTCGAAGGGACACATGCACCCCAATGTTTATAGCAGCACTATCAACAATAGCTAACGTATGGAAAGAGCCCAAATCCCCATTGATGGATGAATGGATCAAGAAGATGTGGTATATACATATACAATGGAGTATTGCTCAACAATCAAAAAGAATGAAATCTTGCCATTTGCAACTATGTGGATGGAACTAGAGGGTATCATGCTAAGCGAAATTAGTCAGAGAAAGACAAATATAATATGACTTCACTCATGAGGAATTTAAGAGACAAAACAGATGAACAGAAGGGAAGGGAAGCAAAAATAATATAAAACCAGGGAGGGGGACAAAACATAAGAGAGTCTTAAATATAGAGAATAAACAGAGAGTTGCTGAAGGGGTTATGGGAGGAGGGATGGGCTAAATGGGTAAGGGGCATTAAGGAAGAGCACTGGGTGTTATACATAGGGGATGAATCATTGGAATCTACTCCTGCAATCATTGTTGCACTATATGCTAACTAACTTGGATATAAATAAATAAATAAATAAATAAATAAATAAATAAATAAATAGGAACCAGGTGGTAAGCAACTGTTTCTGATGTCCAAGCCAGGGTCACTGCACTTCAGTTCTCTTTGCCTTCCTCTTCAAATTATGATAGGACCCTACAACCCAGCAATCACACTACTAGCTATTCATCTAAAGGTATAAAAATGCTGATACTAAGGGACACATACACCTCAATGTTTATAGCAACACTATCAACAATAGCCAAATTGTAGAAAGAGCCCAAATGCCCATCGACTGGTGAATTGATAAAGAAGATGTAGTATATACACAACGCGTGCACGCACACACACACGCATACACACACACACACACACACACACACACACACTGCAATATTACTCAGTGGTCAAAAAGAATGAAATCTTGTCATTTGCAACAATGTAGATGGAACTAGAGTGTATTTTGTTAAGCAAAATAAGTCAGAGAAAGACAAATATCATATGACTTTACTCATATAAAGAATTTAAGATACAAAACATAGGGGGAAGGGACGGAAAAATAAGATAAAAACAGAGAGGGAGGCAAACCATGAGGGAATCTTAAATACAGGGAACAAACTGAGGATTGCTGGAGGGGAGGTGAGTGGAGGGATGGGCTAAAAGGGTGATGGACATTAAGAAGGGCGTTTATTGGGATGAGCACTGGGTGTTGTATGTAAGTAATGAATCACTGGGTTCTACTCCTGAAACCAATACTACACTGCATATTAACTATCGTGACTTTAAATAAATAAATTAAAAAATCATAATAGGATGGCTGTAACTCCAGATAGTCAATCCTCTTTCAAGACCAAATGAAGGATGGGAAATATGGAGTCAGCCTTGGCTGTTCTCTGTCTCTTTGTGTCTCTGTCTGTCTCTCTCTATGTATATATAATTGTGTGTGTATGTGTGTGTGTATAAAATTAAAAGCTTTTCCTAAAAGACTTTACTCGTTTCACCTACATATTAGTGGCCAAAATTGTGTCCAGCTGAATACAAGGAAAGCAAGGAAGCAAGTACTTAGCTTTTCTTGTCTAGCAAAGGCAGGCATGGGAAACAGGGTTTGGAAATGAATACTGGATTACTGAGGCAATCATTAGTATCTTCTGCGTTAGTATCCCCAGCATGGGTGTACTACAGGCAGTTTGGTTCAGTGGCTGGTAAGAATAGGTTGAACAGGTTATATGGATGTAGTAATAATAAGTTTTCTATGAATCTTTAAGTAAACAAGTAAGAACTTTATAAGCATTTCAATTTAAAACAAATTTTAAATAAATTTAAAAAATTACAATAACGTTTTCATAAACTAATTTTCTTTATATCACTTCAACAATTATATTAATAACATGTTCAACTATAACCACAGTAGTAAGATAAAAATATAAATATAGTTATCAACTAAATGCAAAAATCTGACAAAGGTTATATTAGTATCATTGGTTTCTCAGTTACTATAGAAAATTTGCTATCAAATTACTCATCTTTACAGGTCCATTGATTTAGTTCCCAATTTCTGTTTGATGGTCATTGGTGCCAGGCCACTGCTTCTCTCTTCCCCGCCCAGTGTCATACAAGTGTGTTTTCTTTAGGTAACTCAGGTGATCATTTCAATCTTCCTTTAGTTATAGATTAAGCCAAGTAAAATGTAACAGCTCTAAGGCACAAGAGGCCTGTAATGGAGGAGAAAACAAATAGCCAAAGTAAATTTGACATGATCACGAGTGAAGTTAAGGTTTATATGGTTCTGGTAAAACTAAAGTCCTGAGTTAATATTTATATGATAAGAGTGCAAAAACCCTTGCTTAATTTTGTCTATTTCATACTATTACTGTAATAATTATCTGGAAAGCATCTATTTATATTAGTAATATGGCATTTTCCCCTTGTAAATAATATCATTTTATACTGTGCTTCTAATAGTGTAAAGGAAAATGTACTCATTATTTTGCCTTGAACTTTTAAATTTCTTCTTCCCAACACTGATTGTTTTTGACTGTGAAACAACTAGAGATTCCTTTTGGCTTACTTTTTCTATTCTTTCATAAATGACTTTGATATTTGTTGTTACTTTCACTTTGTATATGATAAATATTGCTTGTAATTTTGAAGACAAAGAAAAAAGCTTATAGATTCACTGTAAAGTTCTGGAGAATTCTTACTATATTTGGCACCTGATTAATAATACTTTAACAGACAATAAGTTTTTATTTAGCCATCTGCAAATCACTTGATTCACTTGCCACCTCAGTGTTTAAAGATAGGTAGGAATGACTTAGCATGTTTTGTTTTGATGATTTTTAGGAATTCATCAATGCCAGCTAATAATACCCAATATCCTGCAGTTCAACTGTTAGTGTCATGCTTTTATTCCTATTAATAATATTTTTAAAAAATGATAGTGTGTGCAAAGATGCATGGATGTAAATTATCCAAAGAATTTTAGGGTGCCTGGGTGACTCAGTTGATTAAGTGTTCAACTTGGGCTCAGGTCGTGATCTCATGGTTGGTGACTTTGAGCCCTGTGTTGGGTTCTGCCCTGACAGCTAAGAGCCTGGAGGCTGCTTGGGATTCTGTGTCTCCCTCTCTCTCTGACTCTCCCCCAATTGTGTTCTCTCTCTCTCATAAATAAATAAATAAAAATTGAAAAAAGTGGGGGAAACCTGGGTGGCTCAATCCTTTAAGACTCCGACTTTCGCTCAGGTCATGATCTCACAGTTTGTGGGTTTGAGCCCCACATTGCGCTCTGAGCTGATGGTGTGGAGTCTGCTTGGGATTCTCTCTCTGCCCCTCCCCCACTGGCACTCCTTCTCTGTCTTTATCTCAAAATAAAGAAATAAACTCAAAAAAAGAATTTCACGATATTGTATCTCATCTTCACCAAAAAACACAAATATGATAACAAACAACTCAAAGAAGGATAACTTCACTCTGCAAAAATGAATAAGAGTGAACATATATATTTGTTAAGACAGAACATCTTCTAGGAGAATTTGATGTGATTGAAATATCATTGGTGAAGATTTGATAAAGTACTAATTGTTTTTCTTCGTTTTCATTTTCCTGCATGTGAATATATATAATTTTCATGAAAGAATCTCAATTTAATTTTCCTAATTAGAGAGCTAATATAATCTATAGTTTGATGGTTTTTATCATATTTTTGATAGCACATTATTATTTTTTGACCTGTAGACATTTGGAAGGGACATATACATTTGCTTATGGTGGTTATTTAATAGATGTTTAATTTTTTCTTATTATTTTATATTTCTTTACATTTATTATTATTTTTTTCTCTCTTTGTTTTGAGACCATGGAGCTGAGTTTTCCATTTTTTTGTTTTTGTTTTGTTTTTGTTTTTGTTTTGAGACAAGGACAGGTTCATATGCCTACAGAAATTCCAAAAGACATGGTGCCATGACTTCTGATTGTCTGCTGGGTGTTTCCCTATGTTCAAAGTAATTTCTTTTCCCACTTGAAATAAAAAAGGAGGCAATAAATTTAATATATACCCCAAATATAATATTAATTTAAATTGGAATAGAAGACCATTCATTCAGATACCACCGACATTCTATAATAGTGATTTTCCTGTGACTATGGTATAGGCTTTGCTCCTGGGAAGAATCTTGGCAGAACCAGAAAGAAACAAACTCTCCTTTGGTTTCACAGTTCCAAGCCCAATCAGTCTCACTGTGAAGCCTGTGAAGAGGAGTATTCCTAGGTGAAGTTGGTGGATAGTTAGGGGCTGCATTTTTCTTTCTCTCTTCTACCAAGTCCCCATTCTGAGCTCCACCTTAAGAAGTATGTTTCCAACTGAGTTGCCCAGGTTGCATGGGGTGGAGGGATGGTAAATAAATGACAGAAAGAAAGGTAAAAGGGTTTAATTATTTATTCAATTCCAGGCCCCATAGTTTCCCATTAAAATCTTGTTGAAAGAAATTTGATTTCAACATTACTAAGGCTTTTAGGATTTGTTTTATGACCTTTGACTATAACAAGAATGATATTTTTTAATTTTTTAAAAAGTTTATTTATTTATTTTGAGAGAGAGAGCAAACGTGTGAGTACATGAGCGGGGGAAGGGCAGAGAGAAAAATCCCAAGCAGGATCCATGCTGTCAGCATGTAGCCGACCTGGGGCTTGATCTCACAAACCATGAGATCATGACCTGAGCTGAAATCAAGAGTCAGTGACTTAACTGACTGAGTCACCCAGGCACCCTGATATTTTCTTTAAATATGAGAAATTAAAATCTTTGATAAAGCAGTGTGTTATTTAAATTTTAAGTAATTACCATTGAACGCACAGAAAATGATACAAAATTTAGCCAAATTAATACCACTGATTTATTTTTATACAAGGGATATTGTTAGGTCTCATTATGAATTTGTTTCCAACATAACTATTTGTTGAAGTACAGGTTTTACTGAAGTTGGCTTAACTAGTAACTTTTAAAAACATCCTAAAAATATAGAAAGTGCACACCTGATTTTAAAAATATTCTTTTAGTATCTGGAAATTGAAAAACTTTTAAAAATTATTAAATAATTATTTCATAATTAAATAATTGTTGTATAATTATTATGGCAGTCAATATCTTTAATAGAGATATCATCTATATAGACTTAAAATTTCTAGTTTGTTAAGTGATGAGTATCTCTAGGATGGCCAGACTCTAACTGACATAATAAATTTTATTTCAAAACTTGTTTTGTGAAGTAAAGTAAGAAACTGTGGGAAATATAAGAAAAAATACACACGTGTATATACACACATATATCTAGATTTGACTGTATTTACATAAAGAAATATTGAGAAGATCCATGCCATTAAAAAATGCTATTCAAAATGGTTACCTGTAAGCAGGAAGGAATGGACCGCATTCTTGAATGTGGACAGCAGCAAGAGCAAGACTTCTTACTATATACATTTTGATGTCATTTTGCTTTATGAAACAGGTAAAATTACCTGGTTCAAACAACAACAAAAGGCACACATATAGAACCTTAAACAGGAAAAGAAAATATGAGAAAAGAAAATAGAACTGTGAGGAAAGAAATAGAGATGGGAAAGATTCTTGAAAATGGCTTTTGTTTTCTCTGAGAGTAGAGATAATCTGCTGATCCAATGTATTGCTATAGTAGTGACAGGAAATCAGTATCTTTCTTCCTTTTGTCTGCGGTGTATCCTGTTAAAGATCTATTGTTACTGTTACAAGATATTGGGAGATGGATGAGTTTCCAGGTTGGATTTATAATTTCTCTATGGATCTTTAAAGGTTGAGTGAGGGGTACCTGGATGGCTCAACCTAAGTGTCCGACTCTTGATTTTGGCTCAGGTCATAATCTCACGGCTCATGAGATTGAGCCCTGTGTCTGGCTCTGAACTGAGTATGGAGACTGCTTGGGAGTCTCCGTCTCTCTCTCTCATGCACACTAAATAAATAAACTTAAAAAAAAAAGTTTTAAAGGTTGAGTGATATGTATGAATCTAAAAATAATTATTAAGAACAACAGTATCACCTTTATTTAACTAGCTTTCAATGTTTTTTAAAAAGTAGCTTCATTGTTCCTCTAATATAGATGCTTTTTTATGTATGTAATGATAGAGCTGGTAATCTCTCATTATCTAGTAAAGCCATTTTTTCTTGTTTCCTTATAATAAGGTCTGAAATGGTTTTTCCATTAGGAATCTGGATCATCAGGATTTTCTGTCTGAAATACTTCATTATGGTGCAAGTTGGAACTTGATATGCAAGATGTCAATCAAGACAAAAGTTGTCTTTTTGTGTATATTCAATCCTTCGTGTAGTTTTCCTTCTTTTCAAAATTTACTGAGAGACTACTCTTATAAACTGCATTTTACTAAACACTTCTAAGATAAGGGAAACAATAATTAAGATGAAAAAAGTTTCTGATTTGAATATTTATAATTATTGTAACATTTAAAAGTAAGTATAATTCAAATAGTTCTTCAGGTCTTTTAAAAAACAGCAAGAAACAACAACAACAAAACAACAAACACTCCCCGCCCCCTCTCCCCCCCTCCCCCCCCAGTAAAAAACAACCCCCAAATAGTCCACTGGCCCTTATTCCCCTCCCCAAGTTATTTCTCTGTAGGGGCAACTGCTTTCAATTTTTCAGCTCCTTCTTCTGATATTTACTTTCATGTTTCTAAATAACATCCATAGGCTGTTGTTGAAAGGCAGCATACTAAGGCGGTATTCAAGAACTTCTGTGATTCAAATCCCAGCTCTATATGCACCACTTCTGTTTATCTTGGTCAATGTTTCTTGATAGGCACAATTGACACAGTGTGATAGATAACTTTTTGTCTTAGGGAGCTATTCTGTGAATTTTAGCCTGTGTAGCAATATCCCTGGTCTCTACCCTCACCCCAGCTGTAACAATTAAAAATGTCTTCAGGTATCGCCAAATGTCCCCTGAAGAAACAAAATCACCCCCTGTTGAGAATCACTGATCTTGGGAAAGTTAAGTTTTCTGTGATATCCTTCTTCCATCAGCAAATTAGAATTAATAATAGTACTAACTCATAGAGCCAATATGAGCAGTAGATGAATAGCATTTCTGAAGTATTTACTGCCTAGTATAGTAAGTGTTCTATAAGTATTTGCTAGATAAATACAATTATATAATTTTCCAGCTTTATATTGTATCCATTAGACTTCTATTCCTCCCATTTTCCCAATACAATTATCACAATTTCTGTTTATGTCGCTATTCAGCCTTTATCATGATTACGACCATGTATTACTCAAAATTGAGTCACATAGTATATTAGTATATTCTTTTATATTCAGTATATTTTCTTTTCCTCCCCAGAGTAAATAATTTCTTTTTTTGTTTGCTTTGTATTCTATGTAGCTAAATATCCCTAAACTATCTATGAGAAACATAAATCTACTTGATAAGATTGGACACATTTGGCAAATTAACAATTTTTTCCCCTTGGAGACTTTCTTCCTAGAGTGTTGCTTTCTCCTGCTCCAATATAGACTTGATGTTCTTTAGGCCTCACTGCATAGACAGCATCTAGAATTTCTTTGCACCATTGTCCTGAGATTCCTCTTATCTTTATTGTGTGTTTGATCCCCTATTTCTGGATCTTATGCCTTCTTCTTTCTCCTTATAGTTTTTTTCCTTTTCCAGTAGACCCTGTATGTCTTAAATACATTTTATCTTAAATACATTATGTCTTAAAATACATTTATTCTAAATATAATTATTATATCATGGAAATTATTTTCCCTCAAAATATTAAAGGCACTGTTTCATTGTCTTTTTTTCTTTTTCTTTTTTTTTAAAGTTTACTTATTTTGAGAGAGAGAGAGAGAGAGGGAGGGGCAGAAAGAGAGAGTGAGAGAGAGAATCCCAAGCAGGTTCTGCATTGTCAGCGCAGAGCCCTATGTGATGCTCAAATTCAAGAACTGCAAGATCATGACCTGAGCCGAAACCAAGCGTTGGGCACTTAACCAACTGAGCCACCCAGGCGCCCCTGTTTTATTGACTCTTAACTTAAATAGGGTTGCAGTGTAAAGTTTGATACCATTTCAGTTCCTGAATCTTTGTATATAAATTGTTTTTCCTCAGTGGATTGTTTACAATCCTTTTCCATTTTGTCTATGATCCTCTGAAGTTTTACAATGATGAGCATAATGTAGTTCTTTTTAATATCATTATGGTGGGTACTGGAGAGTCAGGCTTTTTAATTCAGGGAAAATTTCTTGTACTATAACTCCATTAATAACTCTGCTTGTGCCTCCCACCCCCCCTCTACCCCAATGCCTCTGCTCACTCTTTGTGGAGCTACCATTAATCACATGATGAACCTCTAATTTTTCTGATACTCCACTCTCCCTTAATTTTCTTTTCTTTGTCTTTTCTATTTTCTGGAAAGTTTTTAAATTTCTTTCTTTCTTTCTCTCTTTCTTTCTTTCTTTCTTTCTTTCTTTTTTTTTCTTTCTCCCCTTTTTGTTAGAGGCCTTGCTCAAATATCTTGTGATTCTTGTCTACCCTTTCATGTTTAAGAAATAAAGCTATCAGGGCACTTGGGTGGCTCAGTTGGTTAAGCAGCCAATTCTTGGTTTCCGCTCAGGTCATGATCTCTCTGTGGGTTTTAGCCTCACATAAGACTCGGTGCTAACAGTGCAGAGCCTGCTTGGGATTCTGTCTCCCTCTTTCTCTGCCCCTCCCCTGCTCACTATCTTTCTGTCTCAAAACAAACAAACAAACATAAAAAAAAAGAAAAGAGGGGCACCTGGGTGGCGCAGTCGGTTAAGCGTCCGACTTCAGCCAGGTCACGATCTCGCGGTCTGTGAGTTCGAGCCCCGCGTCAGGCTCTGGGCTGATGGCTTCGAGCCTGGAGCCTGTTTCTGATTCTGTGTCTCCCTCTCTCTCTGCCCCTCCCCTGTTCATGCTCTGTCTCTCTCTGTCCCAAAAATAAATAAAAAACGTTGAAAAAAAAATTAAAAAAAAAAAAAAAAGAAATAAACTATCATTACTTTCAGTTGACATGATTATTCCCTCCAAATCCCAAGAAAGTGAAAAAAAGAAGAAAATCTAAAATTAATGAGTGAATTATTTAGCTAAATAATTGAAATCAGCTAAATAATTGTAAAATCAATTATCTTTTCTTGCAATGAACAATTAGAAATTGAAACTTTTAAAAAAATCACAACAGAATCAAAACATGAATATTATGGGATAAATCTAAGAAAAATATGGAAGATTTATACATTGAAAACTATGACATTGGTGAGAGAAATAAAGAATACCTAATAACTGGAGAGATATACCATGTTCATGGATCTAAAGAACTGCTTTTTTAAAGATGTTAATTATCTCACATTT
Source organism: Panthera tigris (assembly GCF_018350195.1). Taxonomy (NCBI): domain Eukaryota; kingdom Metazoa; phylum Chordata; class Mammalia; order Carnivora; family Felidae; genus Panthera; species Panthera tigris. The sequence continues at coordinate 133,343,377 of NC_056663.1, forward strand.
ATCTATAGAATCCATGCAATTCAAATAAAAATTGAAGCAACTTTTTGGTAGAAATGGACAGATTTACTCTAAAATTTATTTGAAAATGCAAAGGCAAAATTATTTTGAAACCGAAATACAAAGTATATGGTCAAATGATCTTCAACAAAGATGATAAGGTAATTTAATGGTGTAAAAGATAGCTTTTCAAAAAATGTGTTGGGGGGCACCTGGGTGGCTCAGTTGTTGAGCGTCCGACTTTGAATCAGGTCATGATCTCACAGTTGGTGGGTTCAAGCCCCACATTGGGCTCTGTGCTGACAGCTTGGAGCCTGGAGCCTGCTTTGGATTCTGTGTCTCTGTCTCTCTCTCTCTCTCTGCCCTTCCCCTGCTCACACTGTCTCTCTCTCTCTCTCTCTCTCTCTCTCAAAAATAAACATTTTTAAAAAAAATTTTAAAAATGCTGGAACAATTGAATATCATATTCAAAAAATATATAAAATTTTATACTAAACCTAAAACCTACCTATAATAGATTAAAAAAATTAACTTGAAATGAACCATAGACCAAAAGCTATAAAAATTTCTAGAAGAAAGCTGTAAAAATTTCTAGGAGAAAATGTGACATTTGGTTAGCAAAGATTTCTTAGGACCCAGAAAGCATGAACTATAACAGAAATAAATTAATGCATGTTATCAAAATTAAGACCCTATGGGTGCCTTGCTGACTCAGTCAGTAGACCTTGTGACTGTTGATCTCAGGGTCATGAGTTCAAGCTCCAAGCTAAGGGTAGAGTTTATGTAATTTAAAAAAAATTAAAATTAAAGCCAACAAAATTAAGACCTTGTGGTCTTCAAAAGACATTGTTGCAAAAATGAGAAGACAAGCCACAGATTAGGAGAAAAAAATATATTTTCGAGAAGTGGGGGAAGGGCAGAGAGAGAGGGAGAGAGAAAGAATCCCAAGCAGGCTCCACACTGTCAGCCCAGAATCTGATGTGGGGCTTGATCTCAGACCACAAAATCATGACCGGAGCCAAAACCAGGAGTCAGACACTTAACTGACTGAGCCACCAATGCACCCTGAGAAAATATTTGTTTAAAATATCTGATTAAGAATTTATATCCAGTGGAACTAGAGGATATCATGCTAAGTGAAATTAGTCAGAGAAAGACAAATATCATATGACTTCACTCGTATGAGGACTTTAAGATACAAAACAGATGAACAGAAGGGAGGGGAAGCAAAAATAATATAAAAACAGGGAGGGGGACAAAACATAAGAGACTCTTAAATATGGAGAACTAACAAAGGGTTACTGGAGGGGTTGTGGGAGGGGGGATGGACTACATGGGTAAGGGGCTTTAAGGAATCTGCTCCTGAAATCATTGTTGTACTATATGCTAACTAACTTGGATGTAAACTGAAATAAATGATGATGATAATATAATAATAATAATAATAATAATAATAATAATATATATAATAAAAGAATTTATATCCAGGATATATAAAGAACTCTCAAAACTCAAGAAAACAACCCCGTTTTTAAAATGAGCAAAAGATTTAAGCAGACATTTCATTACAGAAGATATCCAGGTGTGAAAGCCTTAAATGTGAGACAGGAAACCATCAACACCCTAGAGGAGAAAACAGGCAACAACCCCTTTGTCCTCAGCTGCATCAACTTCTTACTCAACACGTCTCTGAAGGCAAGGGAAATAAAAGCAGAAATGAACTATTGGGACCTCATCAAGATAAAAAGCTTTTGCACCTCAAAGGAAACAATCAACAAAACTAAAAGGCAACCAATGGAATGGGAAAAGATATTTGCAAATGACATATTGGATAAAGGGTTAGTATCCAAAATCTATAAAGAACTTATCAAACTCAACACCTGAAAAGCAAATAATCCAGTGAAGAATGGGCAGAAGACATGAATAGACACTTTGCCAAAGAAGACATCCAGATGGCCAACCGACACATGAAAAGATGCTCAACATCACTCATCATCAGCCACTCTGGAAAACAGCATGTGGGTTCCTCAAATAATTAGAAATAGAACTACCCTTCGACCCAGCAGTAGCACTACTGGGAATTTATCCAAAGGATACAGGAGAGCTGATTCATAGGGGCACAGTTACCCCAATGTTTATAGCAGCACTTTCAACAATAGCCAAATTATGGAAACAGCCTAAATGTCCATTAACTGATGAATGGATAAAGAAGATGTGATTTATATATATAATGGAATACTTACTTGGCAATGAGAAAGAATAAAATCTGGCCATTTGCAGCAATGTAGATGGAACTGGAGGGTATTGTGCTAAGTGAAATAAGTCAGGCAGTCAGGCAGAGAAAGACAGATACCCTATGTTTTCACTCATATGTGGATCTTGAGAAACTTAACAGAAGACCATGGGGGAGGGGAAGTGGAAAAAAAAAGTTACAGAGAGGAAGGGAGGCAAACCATAAGAGACTCTTAAGGACTGAGAACAAACTAAGGGTAGATGGGGTTGGGGGAGAGGGGAAAGTGGGTGATGGGCAGGGAGGAGGGCACTTGTTGGGATGAGCACTGGGTGTTGTATGGAAACCAATTTTACAATAAATTATATTTAAAAAATAATTAGGGGCACCTGGGTGGCTCAGTCGGTTAAGCGTCTGACTTCAGCTCAGGTCATGATCTCACAGCTCGTGAGTTCGAACCCCACGTCAGGCTCTGTGCTGACAGTGTGGATCTTGGAGCCTGCTTCGGATTCTGTGTCTCCCTATCTCTCTCTCTCTGACCCTTCCCTGCTCACACTCTACCTTACTCTCTCAAAAATTAAACATTAAAAAAAATTAAAAAAATAAAAAAGTAATTTTAAAAATTAAAAAAAAGATGTGTTTTATATATACAATGGAATACTACTTGGCAATTAGAAAGAATGAAATCCTGCCATTTGCAGCAACGTGGATAGAACTGGAGGGTATTATACTAAGTGAAATAAGTCATTCAGAGAAAGACAGATATCATATGTTTTCACTCATTTGTGGAACTTGAGAAACTAAACAGAAGACCATGGGGGAAGGGAAGGGAAAACAATACTTACAGAGAGGGAAGGAGGCAAACCATAAGAGACCCTTAAATACAAAGAACAAACTGAGGGTTGATGAGGGGGCGTGGGGAGAGGGGAAAAGGGGTGATGTGCATTGAGGAGGGCACTTATTGGGATGAGCATTGGGTGTTGTATGTAAGTGATGAATCATGGAAATCTACCCCCAAAACCAAGAACACACTGTATACATGAATAGACACTTTTCCAAAGAAGATATCCAGATAGCCAACCAGTTTTTTAACCAGTAAAACAGTTATGGTAAAATTGCTGATTCCAGTAAGCCAAAAGTAGAGAATTGGTAGAACGTGTGCATATTAGCCAACGTGTATGTTAGTCAACTTGACAATAAATTATATTAAAAACAAAAATGAGAACAAACAAGAAAACATTTTGAATCAAGCAGCAAAACAGAATAATAAAAGACAGCATGGACCATTGTGGCATACACACACACACACACACACACACACACACACACACAACCCAGAAGATAATTCAGGTGGCAAATAAGCACATAATTATTTGTAATTATGAATGAATAATTCACTAGTTAATGAATGATCAACATAATCATTAGGGAACTGCAAATAAAAACTACAATGAGATGTCATTATACATATATTCCAGAATGGCTATATCTAACAAGTTTGACATTACTAGTTAATAGTAAGGATGCAGACCACTGGAACTTTCAAACTTTACTGGTGGGAATGCAATATGACACAACTTTATTGGAAAACAACTTGGCACTTTCTTATATAGTTGACAGCTTCCCAGGAATGAGATCTGTGCAACTGAGTAAGGAAAACCCCCCTACTTATCCTACTGTTCTACTGTTGCTGTCTTGAAATTTCTTATTCATCTTATCTTTGTTTGTACTTGTGTTTTGAATTTGAACTTGAACTTGTGTTTCATAATTAAACTCTGTTGGAATACTGGAACACCAGCAAGAAGTCAGCCAATACTTGCTACTCCATTTGCATATAGTGTTCAAGATTTCCATAAACACATAATTCCAGTGGGCCCATGATGCATGAGAGTTTAGTGAGACTCAAAGATTGTACAAGGTAAGCGAGTTACATCTGTGACTAAGTGGGGATAGACAGGCCCTAGAAGCCATATTTTCTGTCTGAACCAGAATTCTTACCTTTTCTTTTTCTTTTTTTAAAGTTTTATTTACATATTTATTTTGAGAGAATGAGACAGAGCCAGAGGGGGGTGGCAGAGAGAGAGGGAGACAGAGGATCCAAATCATGTGCTGTCAGCAGTGAGCCCAATGTGGGGCTCAAACTCAAAAACCATGAGATCATGACCTGAGCGGAAGTTGGATGCTTAACTGACTTAGCCATCCAGGCACCCCACAATTATTTCTAATCCAGCAATAATATAATGGCATTCTAAGAAACACAAATGAGTAAGAAATCCTGTCATATTTTTTCTTATTCTTGTTACTTCACAGTGTTACTTCACACTGTTACTTCACAGTAAAACAGTTACGGTAAAATTGCTGATTCCAGTAAGCCAAAAGTAGAGAATTGGTAGAATGTGTGCATATTGACTTGAAATAAGTTATTGAGTTAGTTTTATAAAGTATTTCCACTATTTTGATGAGAACAAATTACATATGCATGTATGAGCTACAAAATATAAATTGTGCAATTTCAGTGATTGTGTATATGAATTAAATGCTCTTATATTTGAATTTATTTATTTAAAAAAATTTTTTTAACGTTTATTTATTTTTGAGACAGAGAGAGACAGAGCATGAACGGGGGAGGGTCAGAGAGAGAGGGAGACACAGAAGCCGAAGCAGGCTCCAGGCTCTGAGCTGTCAGCACAGAGCCTGACACGGGGCTCGAACTCACGGACTGTGAGATCATGACCTGAGCCGAAATTGGACGCTTAACGGACTGAGCCACCCAGGCGCCCCAACTTATATTTGAATTTAAAAAGGCATTGCCTAATATAAAGATGAATGGTGAAATTTAGGTTAAATAATTTATTTGTTTATTTTTATTTATTTATTTAAATTTAATTTATGTTTTTAGTACATCCAAGTTACTTAGCATATAGTGCAACAATGATTTCAGGAGTAGATTCCTTAATGCTCCTTACCCATTTAGCCCATCTCCCCTCCCAAAACCCCTCTGATAACCCTCTGTTTGTTTTCCATATTTATGAGTCTCTTCCGTTTTGTCCCCCTCCCTGTTTTTATATTATTTTTGTTTCCCTTCCCTTATGTTCATCTGTTTTGTGTCTTAAAGTCCTCATATGAGTGAAGTCATATGATTTTTGTCTTTCACTAACTAATTTCATTTAGCATAATACGCTCCAGTTCCATCCACGTATTTGCAAATGGCAAGATTTCATTCTTTTTGATTGCTGAGTAATACTCCATTTATATCTATACCACATCTTCTTTATCCATTCATCAGTTAATGGACATTTAGGCTGTTTCCATAATTTGGCTATTGTTGATAGTGCTGCTATAAACATTGGGGTGCATGTGTCCCTTCAAAACAGCATACCTGTATTCCTAGGATAAATACCTAGTAGTGCAATTGCTGGGTCGTAGGGTAGTTCTGTTTTTAGTTTTTTGAGGAACCTCCATACTGTTTTCCAGAGTGGTTGACCAGTTTGCATTCCCACCAGCAGTGCAAAAGAGAACCTCTTTCTCCACATCCTTGCCAACATCTGTTGTTACCTGAGTTGTTAATGTTAGCCATTCTGACAGGTGTGAGATGGTATCTCATTGTGGTTTTGATTTGTATTTCCCTGATGATGAGTGATGTTGAGCATTTTTTTCATGTGTCGGTCGGCCATCTGGATGTCTTCTTTGGAGAAGTGTCTATTCATGTCTTTTGCCCATTTCTTCACTGGATTATTTGTTTTTTGGGTGTTGAGTTTGGTAAGTTCTTTGTAGATTTTGGATACTAACCCTTTATCGGATATGTCATTTGCAAATATCTTTTCCCATTCCCTTGGTTGCCTTTTTTTGTTGATTGTTTCCTTAACTGTGCGGAAGCTTTTTATTTTGATGAGGTCCCAGTAGTTCATTTTTGCTTTTGTTTCCCTTGCCTCCGGAGATGTGTTGAGTAAGAATTTGCTGCAGCCAAGGTCAAAGAGGTTTTTGCCTGCTTTCTCCTTGAGGATTTTGATGGCTTCCTGTCTTACATTTAGATCTTTGATCCATTTTGCATTTATTTTTGTGTATCGTGTCAAAAGGGGTCCAGGTTCATTTTTCTTCATGTTGCCATCAGTTTTCCCAGCGCTACTTGCTAAAGAGTGGGTTAAATAATTTAAATGTTCAATTTCCTTTCCTTAAAAAATGTTAATTAGTAAATAAGAAAAGCACCATGACCAAATAAATAAATAAATAAGAAAGAAAGAAAGAAAAAAAGAAAAGAGAAAAACACCATGACAAATCAAAAGAGAGACTGAGGGTGAAAAAAAAAAACTTTCTATTTCAATTCTTTTATTTTTTAGTAGCCTTTTCACCCAGCGTGGAGCCTAACACAGGGCTTGAACTCACGACTCTGAGATCAAGACCTGAGCTGAGATCACTGAGCTACCCAGGCATTCCCTATTTTAGTATTTTTAATGACACTTTTCCCCCTGCTTTTTGAACAAGAGACCTGACACATTATATAGCTGACTTCGTATAAATTAATTATACACTTAAATTATAATTTACTATGTGACCAAGAAATCAATTGTTGAGCTTTAATGTAGTGTTATGAGGAGATATCCAGCCAGATATCCCAGAATGCTTTCGAGCATTGTGGAAGCTAACTTGGAGAACAGGTTAATTCTCATCATTTAAGATATAGATTTTTAATTTAATTATTGTTTTGATTATGGCACTCTAACCGTTATCTTGCTTAGTGACCTCAAGTCTAGAGTCCCTGTGTTTTAAAATCTTTGGAGAGTAAACCTCCAGTCTTCTGTTGAGTTGAGGGAAGGTAGTTGCCTTGATTCACGTGGTTGTCAGGAGCTGGGGGATTGAGTAACCTGTTTCTCGTTCAGACTTTTAACCAAATCTCCTATTTGTGGCTCCGCTGGTAGTTACCTTTTAGAGGTACTAGGTGACTCTAGTTCCTGAGGTTTTCCAAGATTTTATATAATGAGTTCATTTGCTCCTTGACTTTCCCAGCTACAAGCATTTACGTTTCAGCCTCTGGTCTGCTAAGAAGTTAGTTACTACTTACCTGATCATCTGCTTTGCAGCTGTCAATTTATTTTTGACAGTTCTCTCTGCTCTTTTCTCTCCAGTTTTCCTTTTCATCAATGTTTTATATCTTTAAAAAGCCATTTCCTGCCATAATTTTTGTGATGTTTATGAGGCAGAAGGGATAAGCATATACATGTGTTCTATTCATTATCTGTTACTGGAAATATATATTTACAAGTTGGGTATCAGTGCAAAGACTCTTACTGTTTTTCAAATTTTATTTTATTTTCTATGGATTTCTGCCACTAAAAAAATGAAATATTTTACTCTTTTATGTAAAACAATGCAACTTTAAAAACTGAACAGTGAATATGCTAAAGGCAGGTCAAGTTTTCTACATGCACTCACAGAGCTCTTCTAGAGCTGGTAAAAAACCATCAGGCAACTGGTTATAGTTGGAATTGAGTCTATGGTTGGGGTGCAGAGTGAAGAGTCATCAACTCCTAGAACTAATCATATCTAATCCCATCTGGGTATCTGCTTATCTGAGGACCTGAAATGACCATGGATGACTAAAGTTTTTCCACCAACCACCCATAGTGACCCCTCGACCCATCCCTCTTGTTTTGTTTATTCCTACTTAGCTTTTCAGACTCAGTCCAATGCCATCTTCTCCCAGAAGTCTGCCCTGAAACCATTACACAAAGATGATTTAGGTGCTCCTCCCCAATATTTTCATCATTACTTGAATTCCCAACTTATATTTTCTATCATTATATTTACCACATTATAGTATAATTAATTATTTCAGGGGTCAGCACACTTTTTCTGTGAAGTTTACAGTTAGTAAACATTTTAGACTTTGCAGGCCAAGAGGCAAAATCAAGGATATTATGTAGGTACTTATATAATGAGAGAAAATAAAGTTTAATGATTTTTATTGACAAAATTAAAAATAAAATAATAATAAGTACAAATTTTTTGTAATAGTGATACATTTATCGAAGAATGGAATTCTTTTGTAGAGGATACCATTTCTCTTACTTGTAGTTCAAATTTAGTGTTTCCATTCATCAAACTGATTGCAAATGCTTATCTGTAAAAACCATTCTTAGCTCACAAGCCTTACAAAAACAGGCAGTGAATTTTCCTGATCTCTGTTCTGTTTGTTTAATTCTTTACCTTTACTATATTTTGAGATCTGGAACCTGTCCTTGGTCTTATTTATTTTTGAGTCCCCAGGAACACACTACCTAGCACATTATAAAACCTAGCACGTTAGAAAACCATTTTTTTTCCCAAGCAATGAAGAAATGTGAGTCTTGGTTATCTTAGACTTTTACCTTAATGAGTAATACCTTGACTTTATATATTACCTTTCCTATAAGGATTTTCAGATCTATTTTGTCATATCTATTATCTAATATACAGTAAGGAAAGAATAGATGTTGTTATTCTCATTTAACTGATAGGAAAGTGACACAGTAGTAGAGTCAAGATTAGAATTAAGAAATTACGCTTCTTAGCTATAGAGGGTTTTCAGAGAATCACAGCACATATTCTTGGGTATGTATGTTCTTGTCCATTTCAAGAATTATGAGTTATCAGGAAACTCAGAGGTATAAGCAAACCAGCATGGACTAGCATAGATAAAGAAATTACCATACACCTAGGGAGAAAAACACTAACAATATGACTACAACTTTAAAAAAATTCTGGAAATAATTTTGTGTTGAGTTGTCAAATATGAGACAGCATACTTTTACATAATATTTAAACATATAATGTGGAATAGAGGTAATTTAAAAGTGGAGTCTTAAAAGATGTACATCAAAATGAATGTAATTACCATAAGGAAACAAAGAAATTGGTGATTATCAGTGAAAACATGTTGTAAGTTACTTTTATATCTGGCAAATTTAGGAAAGGAATAGGGTGTTTTTAGTGAGATAAACTTGTATTTTTTGTAGCCAGTTATTTTGTAAGAGATTCTACCCTAGTCTTTGTTTTCTATGGGTTCATTAGCATCACATCAACATTATTATCAGTAACAGTATTTATTACTTTTTTTTAATTCTTAATTTTATTTATTTATTTATTTATTTATTTATTTATTTATTTATTTTTAAATTTACATCCAAATTAGTTAGCATATAGTGCAACAATGATTTCAGGAGTAGATTCCTTAGTGCCCCTTACCCGTTTAGCCCATTCTCCCCACCACACCCCCCCTGTAATCCTCTGTTTGTTCTCCATATTTATGAGTCTCTTCTGTTTTGTTCCCCTCCCTGTTTTTGTATTATTTTTGCTTCCCTTCCCTATGGTCATCTGTTTTGTGTCTTGAAGTCTTCATATGAGTGAAGTCATATGATATAGAAGTCTTTCTCTGACTAATTTCGCTCCAGTTCCATCTACATACTTGCAAATGGCAAGATTTCATTATTTTTGATTGCTGAGTAATACTCCACTGTGTATATATACCACATCTTCTTTATCCATTCATCCATTGATGGACATTTGGGCTCTTTCCATACTTTGCCTATTATTGATAGTGCTGCTATAAACATTGGGGTGCATTTGTCCCTTCAAAACAGCATACCTGTATCCCTAGGGTAAATACTTAGTAGTGCAATTGCTGGGTTGTAGGGTAGTTCTATTTTTAGTTTTTTGAGGGACCTCCATACTGTTTTCCACAATGGCTGTACCAGCTTGCATTCCCATATTGAGTACTTTTTAATTCTGGTTTCTGGGGGTAAAAATAGATCGTAGACCTGATCCTTAACCTTGGGAAGAGGAATGAATATATGTAGTACAACAGTGGATGGTATAACATGCAGTAAGGACCACCTGGTAATTCAGACAACACTTATCAGATGAGTACAGGGAAGGGGTGTTCTATAAAGGTATGAATATGTGTGGATCTGTTGATAGGGAGATAGATGGGAAAGTCTTCCTGGAAGAGTAGCACTTAAACTGCATCTTCTTCTTTTTTTTTTTTTTTAATGTTTTTTTTTTCCTTACTTTTGAGAGATACAGAGAGTGTGAGCAGGAGAGGCGCAGAGAGAGAGAGAGACACAGAATCCGAAGCAGGCTCCAGGCTCTGAGCTGTCAGCACAGAGCCCAACACGGGACTCGAACTCACAAACCGTGAGATCATGACCTGAGCTGAAGTCGGATACTTAACCAACTGAGCCACCCAGGTGCCCCCTAAACTGCATCTTCAAGAAAGGTAATGGAGGGGCGCCTGGGTGGCTCAGTTGGGTAAGCATCGGACTGCAGGCTCAGGTCATGATCTCACGGTTCATGAGTTTGAGCCCCACATTGGGGTCTCTGCTGACAGCACACAGCCCACTTTGGATCCTCTGTCTCCCTCTCTCTGTCCCTACCCCACTCTCACTCTCTCTCAAAAATACACATTAAAAAAATAGCTTAAAAAAAAAAGAAAGAGAGAAAGGTAATGGAAAAGTGATAAAACAGTTGGGAAGGGTTTGAGCAAAACCATGAAGGTAGGAACGATGTGAATGATGAATTCAGGAAACAATGCATAGACCAATTTATCTTGAGCAGTTTTATGTACGTAAGGAAGTCATTGGAGACACATTTGAAGTGTTAGAGAGCAATGTGAGTAGAAAGACCAAGTAAAGAAACTTGAAAGTTGAATGTAGGAAATGGTGAGCTGTCACAGAAACTTAGACAGGAAGGTGGGGAGGGTATATGCAACAAGCATTGTAAAAAAAAAAAGCCTGAATCTTATCTATTCCCGGCCTGAAGCATTGAATATTGGATTATTTTTGCTACATAAATATGTGCTACATAAAAAAAAATGCTATATCCATTTACTTGTGCTTTCATTGTGCTTTACGTCTCTTAGAGTTGGTTTACAACAAACTAAATACAATTTCATTTCTAATGATTTGGAAGGAGCTTGAAGATCTTTCAATGCCTGGATTGTGTGTCTCACTTTTTGGTCAATTATGATATTGTGCTATCTTTTAGAGAAAATATTTGTGTTTGAGAGCATGTTTATAGTCGACCATAGTGTTAGGAAATATTTATTTAATACATTCTACATTTAATATTTGTATTCTCTCTTGTCTTTTAATATCACTACAAAGTAATAAAAATGCTGGGAATTAAAACTTTTATTTCATTTTAACATGGATTTATTCTTCTCAGAAAAGTAAGAAATGAGTGTATGTGTAATTTAAAAATATACTCTAAAAAACCAAATAAATAAAAATAAAAATACACTCTGAATTTCATCAATAAAAATGTATTGCTCTGAGCTATTAAAACACAAAGTTGTCCATAGGTGAGTTTGATTTGACTAATGTGTTGTTAGTGTACAGTAGGAGGCTGACCCATATTCTCTTGTGTCCCCATCTTCTCATATTCTGAGAGAATTGGGGAGCCATCTGGCTACCACATGCGCAACCAGCTGTGTTCTCAAGTGGGAGTGGGAAATGTAAGAAGAATTCTCACAGAAGCACATTTGTGGGGTTAGACTTCCTCCTGCTAGTCTGGATAAGTTCTCAGGATGCCAAACCATTAAGCACACTTTCCAGTGTGGGAGGCCCTTGAACCTCCCCCACCATCTCTGGCTTGAATAAATGTAGATTGTTCCACAAGCCTAGGCAAATACTCTATTGTGTTATTCTCCTGAGTAGTTTGACCTTGTATACTTGAAGAATTCCTCCCCAAGACTATCTTGCCCTGCCGGAAATGTACCCCCTTCAAGAGCTTTGAGGCCTAAATCCAGCCTAAAGAACATTTGCTTGTTCCATCCATCTCCTTAAAGTGTGGAGGAAGAGGGGAAAGGATCTCTCCCCATGGCTCCATACCTGAATAGGATCATACGGACTTGTCTGCATTGCGGAATGGGGAGTGGGAGAACAGGATTCATTTGGTGGTATCTCCTCATCTCTTCGTCCATGGGCAAATAAATGCCTTACACAACTACTTCTTATCTTTTTTCTGTGGTCAGCTAGAATTCCTTTTGAATCAAGTACTAAATCTTAAGGGAGGGAGGAAAGAAAGACTGTACTGGGGAAACAAGCAAGAGGCTCTGAGACCAGCTGCTTTGCAGGGAGACAACTCCTGTACTACTTCTGACAATTGCGTCTCTTTCCTCTTCTCTCCTTGTGTTTCTTTTTCAAAGCACCATACAGCCAGTATTTTTTAGTGGTCAGGAGATAGTTCACCTCAAAGGTATGTAAACCAGAAGGAAATAGGTTATATGTATTAAGTAATCAGAAAAGTTATTCCAATCCCAGATGGGCCTGCTTACCTGATGATACCATAAACATAGAAGACAAAAATTAAATAGCTATTTCGGCACATAAAATCTGGACATTTACTTGTCTTGGAGCAGATAATGCCACTCCTTTGAATAAATTCTTTTTTAGATATTCTGAAATTTCTCCATCTCCTGGAATTTTCAAAATGATTTCATCCACTGGCCTAAATACCTTTTTTGTACCTCCTTCATATTTTAGAAATGAATGAAATGTTTACATGAGAAATTAGAAGTTTCTTGTAAGGAAACTATAAATCAAGATACAATTATGAATAAAATTCCTTTCTTCAATATTAAATTTAAATTCCACTTCTTTTATTTTAACAAAACTTTACATGACATTTATCTCTACCTATGTATTTGCCCTCATCTCTGCACACTTGCTTGTTCCTCTCAGTGTTTTCATGCAGCATCTCACAAATATTTACTAAGTGCTCACTATATATGACACATGCCAAGAGTTATGCGGGGGGTTTTATATGCTTGTAAGGAAGAAAGAAATAAACATAACAGTACAAGGTAGTATTTGACTGGTGCCATAAACTGAAACCAAGAAAGAATTTAGAGCATTTAAATGAGACAGACAGGGACAGAGACAGAGACACACATAGAGATCTATCAGTTTCGGCTGGAGGAATTGTGGGTAGACTTTACAAAAGAAGCAGCGTAAGAACTTGACCTTAAATAGGAAAGATTTCAACAGAGGGAATGCTAAACACAGGGAACAGTATAATCCAGGGTAGAAAAATGGGAAAGTGTGTGTCATATATAGGGAATGATTTGCCATATAGTTAACTTACATGTGGGGATATTGTAGCAGAGAAAGTTGGTGAGGAGATAGATTGGCATCTGATTTTAGAAGCATTGAGGCTGAGGCCAGACTAAGAAATTAAAACTTTATTCCAACGGTATTAATTCTTGAACTTTTGGAACAGAATTATACAATCTCATGTGAATACTATCCAAAAGAAAGTTAGAATGAATAGTCAATCCAGGAAGGATCAAGTGGGAGGATTTACCAGAGGCTAAGTGATTTTAGCCTTTTTTTTTAGAGGACACCACTGTAGTAATCTAAGCAGGAAGTGGTAAATGACCAAACTAGGGTGATAAAAATAAGAATGGGGGAAAAATAATGGTTCATCATAAATTGCAAAGGAGGAAACCATTTCTATTTCTTCTAACTAGATTGCCAGTTTTCTGAGAGCAATGGTTGTGTCTGTGTCTTGTTTCCTTCTTTATCTATTTTTATCTAATTTATCCACTTTCATATTGTGTGCTTTCAAATAATTATGCCTTGTGTTTGCTACTAATTAATATTGTATTTCACTCTGTCTCCTATCTATCTATCTATCTATCTATCTATCTATCTATCATCTATCTATCTATCATCTATCTCCAGCACAACTAGTTTTTTCATAAAAAGCAGACCTCAATAATGTCAGAGCAGTTTTTCATTCACTGTAAGTCAACAAGAGAAGCAACAATGAAGAGTTGATTCTGGGAAAGAGAGAAGAGGTTTGTGAATTGCTCTCAGTGAAAATGAAAAGAGCTTTTGAAACTGAGCTGAAATATGCCTGGAGCATACGAGAGTCTGGTTTATTAAGGCATGACTGAATGATTAGTAGAAATACTGCCATTACTACTATTACTATGCATTATATTATTCACACATATCATAAAAAGTCCTGATACACAGCAACTGACAGAGTCATTGAGGATATTAAACAGGGCCTTTACTGTATTGTGAGAAGAATTTAATGTGCTTTGCTCTGTTTCTGACATGAACTCTATAAGAGCAAAAGGCTTTATTTATTATTTTCACAGGTCATTAAATATATTCCATGGTGTCCTGTGCCTAGCAGGAAAGAATCCACTGACTAACTGTGTGAAAATGATTTTAAGGCTCTTTATTTTGAATTGAAAATACTTTACCAAGCTTTCTACCTCCAAATCAATAAGAATTAATGGACAGGTTTTTTTTTTCCTTTCTGTTTTGCAATGCTAATTTTATAGCTTGCTACATCAGTTAAAAAAGGGAATGCCAATATATTACTACTTAACTACTTCAGATTAGCTGTTAGAGAGATAAGGGTGATGAATGGTGTTTAGCTCCAAATGGTGAAATTGACCTAGTTCTAAGCGACCAGATAGAACAGGCAGGTTTATCAACTACTTTCAGAAATAAATATTTGTGAGTGTAAGACAAACAAGCGTAACTGATTCTATCCAAACCTTAGAATAAGAATGCCATTATAAGTTGCAATAAATACTGAAAGGTGTGTCTTTATTTTGAAAGCTGTCATTTAAGGAAATGGAACATATTTATATTTTAAGAAGAAAAGATTATTTTGTAACATGTTCGTGTCCAAGCTATGTGGGCATACACTCTCCAAGCTTTATGGCACACTACATGGACTTTGGAAAATATTTAAAATATCCAGCAATTGAGATTTACTCAATCTGGCCCTGAGACATAGAATAAATTATCCTTTCATATTGAAAAGTCTTGCTATTTTCCCTAAATGATATACATATTATATGTATATATATATATATATATATATATATATATATATACCTATACACACACACACACATGTATAGTGAACTTTAAATTTACTGATTTAACTGAGTATAGAAGAATTTTTAAACAAATTGCTTAATCTTCAGATCATGTGTCTAGTAATATCCTAAATTTAAAAAGTGATGATTTTATGTTAAGGGAGACGAGTGGGCATGAAGGTACAGCACAACATAAAATATTTGAATAGTATAGTTTCAAAAGTTTCAAAATTAAAATGGTGTGTTTTTGCCATTCCTGTCTTTACCTTTTCCTCAAAGGTAATCATTGCATTGTATTTTATAAAAATTATTCAAAATGGTTATAAAAAATCACTCAGGGGAAAGAAGAGAAGAGAGAGGCCCTTTATCGTGAAAAGAGAGGCCATTTTCTGGTAGCGTGATCTGATAGAACTTAATTGTTTAGTAGGACTTTTGTTTTCGTATTTTTTTTTTGACTTGTAAGACATTTTAAGAAAACCAGAAAGCATAAGCAAACCAAACTTGGAATAAATCTAACAATGGGAATATCTCCTAACAAGTATTTCCATCTAGACAAGGTAATTTTAAATATAGTTTTTAAAATCTTGTGATTTTTATTTACTTTTTAAAAGTGTTGAAGTACAGTTGGCATACAATGTTATATTTTGTATATTCATTTTATAACTGGAAGCTCAGACCTTTTAATCCCTTTTGCCTATTTCACCCATAAGATTAAAAAAATCCTGTGATTTTTAATATTCTTTTGAAAGATGGACATTATCTCTTAGTAAGAGATGCTAATCATATGGAGGATAGAAAAAGCAAGGCCACTAGATCTGGTGAAGTCTAAAGGTGAACTTTTTGGGATGTCTCAATAAAAAAATAAGTGATAAGTGATAATAACAAAAAAAAGTAACAAGAAAGTGTCAGTTTTCTTTTCTCATTTTGGTTGCAAACTTTTGCTGTTGAACTCTAAATGAAAAATAGATATGCAGATTTACTTTGACAGTCAATATGAGGCATAATGCAATAGCAGAGAAACTAGTTGTAACTGGGTTTATGCAGGTCTTCAGTTCACAAAGAGCGCAAGCCTGGACAAGCCAACATGAGTCACTGTGTGAGGTTGTATCATAATATTACCATAAAGATTTTTAGGTGAATGGCCACTGTGGGCTCTAAAATGTCTTTATAAGTGATCTGATACTGTATGCTAGAATTTCCTGAATGTTTTCTATCTGCTTGTAAGTAATGCATACTCTAATTTCTTCAGAATACCAAGTTGTACGTTTAGTTGCAAGATGTCAAAAATCCATTTTGTAGCAAAGAGAAAGCTATGAAATAAATCTTCCAAGAGGTAATGTAAATTTTACAGAGTGAGAAAGCAATTCAACTTAGCTATGTTGCTAAATGAGATAGTTTTTCTGTTGAGGATGTTAAAACATTGATGCTGATGGGAAGGAGAAACGAAGAGGCCAGCAGCATGGTTATCTGTGAGGAGTGTTGTAGCTTACACTGAATGAGTCCCTGCTTTAGTCTATGTCACTGGGCAAATCTCATACTAATTCTTTTTTTGTCTTCGTTTCCTCAACTATAAAAAGGGGATGATAATACCAACCTGTCTCAGAGAGGTGTGGTAAGAATTAATTAAGGCTCATAAAGGGTTTTAAGGGCCAAAGATGAAAGACACCAAACTAAGTACAAAGATTCATGATTAGTCCTGAAGTCGATGGAATATAAAAACTTGTTTGTTGGTAGAGAAATTCTGAAACATCAAATAAGCATACACTTTCCTGGATTTATGTGACTTAAATTTATGAATTGGTTCATAAATATGTTTTGTTTAGGTGCTCTATATTTAAATTTTCAATCTAGGCTAATCAAAGAATGAAGACAATACTAGTTTGAAACTAGAAATTATAGCCAGTTGGAATTAAAAATATAGAACTTATTTATTTTTGTTTTACCTCTGTGTGTTATCAGTAAACTAATCAGGTATGTATTTTTATTATTATTATTTTTTTAAATGTTTATTTCTTTATTTTGAAAGAGAGCGAGGGCACGCATGAGCATGGGAGGGACAGAAAGAGAGGGAGAGAGAATCCCAAGCAGGCTCCATCCACACTGTCAGTTCAAGCCCAATGTGGAGCTCGATCCCACAACCATGAGATCATAACCTAAGCCTAAATCAAGAGTTGGATGCTTAACTGACCGAATCACCCAGGTGCCCTCAGGTATTTATTTTTAAAGAATGACTGAGTGTAGAATTGCTTCTTAGGGAGTAGGTGGAAGGATGAAACATTAAATTTATTGCCACTATTTAGCATCGAGGTAACAATGATTCTGCTTAGGATAAAGATGTTATTAGATACATTTCTCTAAATGCCTGAATTTAAGAGTCAATGGAAAGAGTATGTGAAAATGGCAATTTCATTTTCAAAAATATGACTCCTATTGCATCCTCCCTTCCACTCCCCATGACTTATTGAGTTCCTTGAATGCCAAATAACTGATATGAAAACAAAAAGAAACATTGTGATGAATCAGTCATCGCTATGTTCTTTAATAAGAAAAAATATTTGACACCTACTTTTGGATGAAACTAAACATTTTTTAATTTCATTAAATTTCAACAGCTAGTGTTGAGTAAGTGAACAATTTTACCCTTTGAAATATCAGTTTATTAGATGTTTGCAAATGATTACAACTAGAGCCAATAAGATTCTTGAGATATTATTTCCTAATTAAATAATTGCTCAGTTGGATGCAATCTTGGATGACATAAATCAGCAGTGAAACTGTCATACCTCAGAGTTTTACCTTTCTTAGGCTTCTAAAATGTACTAGTTTTTAGTGACAGCCTTTCCTTAGGTTGGTTCATGGGAGCAATTCATTACTGGTGTTTATTTTGCTTTGGGTTGGGCTGTAAAACTACTCTACAATAACATAACTTAGGAGGTTGTTATTTTAGAATTATTATATCTTATACTGGTTGTGGTCAGGAAAGACTGGAAAACAAGAAGTAATGACATCTTTAAAACATTTACTATTGCCATAAAAAAGAGAAAAAAGATTTGGTTGCACTCCAGTTAGAATTTCATTAATGGAACGCTTCATATTTCTTTTGTTAAAAATTCATTTACCCTTTACCCCAAAACTTGAATGTAAACATTAGCTGTCAGTGTTGATAGCCATGCACTTAACCAGCTTAATTTTGGTTACAAGATGAATGATTCACTGCTTTTTTTGTATCTGATGAGTAGGCAGAGCACGGTATTTAAAATGGCTCTGACCCAGTGGGCGAATCTTACTGGTTTCATTGCCTAGCCCACTCCGAAAAAATAAAAGTCCTAGAGGTTACAGCTGAGCACAGACTGAGCAGGAAATTGTAAGAGCATCTTACAACTTGACTATCTTGACAATGTTATGAAAATGTTTTTCATTTTTTATGTTGTTAAATTTAAAAAATTTAAGGATTTTCAGATTTTAGAAGATATTTTTCAACTTGTGGTTTAGTTTTTCTTTTTGTATCTCAGACTTTAAAAGTCTCCATAATAAATAAACACTATATTTTTTGCTTTGCTCAGCATCTAATTCTTTTTGCAATCACAATTCTGTTTTCTGAAATCAAAATATTTCTCCTTTCCCTAGGGTTGGTTTTATGTAGTATCTCTTTTACTTGACAGAGGTAGATTATTTTCCTCTCTAGTGACCATGTCAGCAATTACTTTGCAGTTTCCTCTGGCCTCTAAAAATATTTATCTGTTTCTACTAAATATTACATGAGAGTTAAAAGCAAGTCTTTTTATTCTTTTTTAATGTACATGTGCTATTTTTATTATATCAGATAATAGATTAGTATACTTTATTAGAGTATCATCTAGAACTTTGTAAAGAAATAGTAAGGCATTCCATTCAAGATAATTCAGTAAAGATGTATTTAGAATGTTTTATCTCGAGAGGAGAAGAGATGAATAAAAGCTCTTTACACTCTGCAGCGAAAGCAGTTTTCTAAGAGGGAAATTTATAGCACTACAGGCCTACTTGAAGAAACAAAAAAAAAATTTAAATAATCTTACCCTACACCTAAAGGAACTAAAAAAAAAGAAAGAAACAAGCCCAAAGTTAGAATAATAAAGATCAGAGAAGAAATACATGAACAAGAGACTTAAAAAATAATAGAAAAAAAAAATCAATGAAACTAAGAGCTGGTTACTTGAAAAGATAAACAAAATTTATAAACCTTTAGCCAGATTCATGAAGGAAAAAGGGAGAGAACCCAAATAAATAAAATGAGAAATGAAAGAGAAGTAACAGCCAATACCACAGAAATGCAAAAGATTAAAAGAGGCTACGATGAAGTTGTATACCAACAAATTGGATAGCCTAGAAGAAATGGGTAAATTCTTGGAAACATATGATCTTCCAAAACTGAATCAGGAAGAAATAGAAAATCTTAAAGACCAATTACTAGTAACAAAATCAAATTGGTAATCAAACAACTCCCAACTAATAAATGTCCAGGACCAGATGGCTTCACAACTGAATTCTACCAAATATTTTTTTTTAATTTTTTTTTCAATGTTTTTTATTTATTTTTGGGACAGAGAGAGACAGAGCATGAACGGGGGAGGGACAGAGAGAGAGGGAGACACAGAATTGGAAACAGGCTCCAGGCTCCGAGCCATCAGCCCAGAGCCTGACGCGGGGCTCGAACTCACGGACCGCGAGATCGTGACCTGGCTGAAGTCGGACGCTTAACCAACTGCGCCACCCAGGCGCCCCGAATTCTACCAAATATTTAAGGAAGAGTCATCTATTCTCCTCAAACAATTCCAAAAAATAGATGAGGAAGGCAACCTTCCAAATACATTCTATGAGGCCAAGCATGATCCTGATACCAAAACCAGACAAGGACACTACAAAAGAAGAAAACTACAGGCCAGTATTCCTGATGAACGCAAGTGCAAAAATCCTTAACAAAATATTAGCCAACCACATTCAACAATACATTAAAAAAACTATCTACCACAATTAAGTGGGATTTATTCTGGGGATGCAAAGATGGTTCAATATTTGCAAATCAATCAATGTAATACACCACATTAACAAAATGATGGATGAAAATTATATAATTGCCTCAGTAGATGCAGAAAAAATACTTGACAAATTTCAACATCTGTTTATGATAAAAACTCTCAATAAAATAGGTTTAGAGGAAATATACCTCAACATAATAGAGGCCATATATGAAAAGCTCATAGTTAATATCACACTCAATGGTGAGAGACTAAGAGCTTTTCCTCTAAGATCAGGAACATGACAAGGATATCCACTCTTACCACTTTTATTCAACATAGTACTGGAAGTCCTAGCCACAGCAATCAGACAAGAAAAAAGAAATAAAAGGCATCCAAGTTGGTAAGGAAGAAACTAAATCGTCACTATTTGCAGATGACATAATGCTATACATTAAAAACCCTAAAGACGTCACCAAAAAACTATTACAGTTGTAAACGAATTCAGTAAATTTCCAGGATACAAAACTAGTATCCAGAAACTGATTGCATTTCTATACACTAATAGTGAAGTACCAAAAAGAGAACTTAAGATGGCAATTAAATTATAATTGCACCGAAATAATAAAATATCTAGGAATAAACTTAACCAAGGAGGTGAAGGAATTGTACTCTGAAATCTATAAAACACTGATGAAAGAAATTAAAGATGACACAAACAAATGAAAAGATATTCCATGCTTATGGATTGGAAAAGTTAATATTGTTAAAATGTTTATACTACCCAAAGAAACCTACAGATTCAATGCAATCTCTATCAAAATATCAATAGCATTTTTAAAAAATAGAACTAGAACTAATAATGCTAAAATTTGTATGGAACCACCATAGCCAAAGCAATCTTGAGAAAGAACAAAGATGGACATATTGCAATCCCAGATTTTAAGATACACTGCAAAGCTGCAGTAATTAGAATAGTATGGTACTGTAACAAAAATAGATACATAGCTCAATGGACAGCATAGAGAGCCTAGAAATATACTCATACTTATATGATCAATTAATTAGTGTATATAGGTGGAGGGTATAGATTTCTGTATGCTTTAAAAATTTTCAAAATAAAAACTTGAAAATAAAAAGGAAAAACAAAACAAAACAAAACTCTCTGTCCTTAAGAAACTTGTAATTTTCTAGGGATGTGGAGAACTCAGAGTTCTTCAAATTTCATCAACCTATAGACACAGACCAGGGTACATTTAATATAAAAACACATGTTGCCTCAGCTTTCCCATTCCTCTTCATGAATTGTCTTGCCCCTGAACTCCCACTCGTATAGGAGGTGTTTGATCAGTTTGATAAAATGACTAGATAAAATGCAGTGGCCAATGAAATACTATGGCTCAAAGCAATGAAATCCACACTCTGGACAAAATATAATATAATATAATATAATATAATATAATATAATATAATATAATAATCTTTTGTTATCTTCAAATTAATCTCTTTTATTTTATAAATGGAGTTTTTGATATTATAAGGCATGATGTAATTAGTAATGCATTCATATCTAGTCAAATAGTTACATTCTTGATTTTTTTATGACCCCAAGGGAGGCAAGAATAATTCAAAAGTGCTCCTCATCCTTAATTTAGCTAATAGTTTCTGTATTTTCTCTTGCAAAATCTCTTAAACTTATAATAAGGAACAGAAATGTAAAGTTATTTTTTTCTTCATGTGATAGTTCATTTTGTTCATTTAAATAATGAAATGGTGGTAGTCAAGGAATCAAAGGTTCACAGAGTAAAATTTATATAATATAGAATATGGAAATTTGTTAAATACCAGCATTTGGTTGCTCAACAAGTGATTCCAAGCTAAGGCTATCCTTGGATCCTGATTTGACATAAGGAATTAAGTCATTAAACCAATAAGCATTTATTTAGCCATATTAAAACATTCTGCTTAGGCATGCAGGACTCAAAAAAATGCAAAACCTTGAGATAATCTTTACTCTTACAGAAGTCAGTTTAGTGGAAGAGGCAAATACATGAAGAAATAAATTGAATAAACAAATGAATGCTGTGGTAGATTCTAGGAATGTCAGGGATTGCTTGACTAAGGAAATGAACTCTGGATAGTTTTGAAGACAGAATGGGAATTTGCTATGGAAAGAAGAGGAGAAGAAGGGCATTTCAGGCAAAGAGAACAAAATGTGCAAAGGCATAGAGTTTTGAAAAGATATGTGAGGAGCTCATTGTGGTTTGGAGCTTAGGGTTGTGGTGGAGAGTGGAAGGAAATGAAATTGGAACAGTGTATTGGGGTTACATCAGGAAGGGCATTGTACCCAAAGAGCTTGGCTTTTATAGGGTAGCTAGTGGGAAGTCAGGAGAAATTGTTAAAGGGAAGGATGTAATCATATTTGTTTGGTAAGAATATAATTATGACAGGAGTGTAAAAATGGATTGTAAGAGAGACTGGTGAGGGAGAGACCAGATAGGGCACTATGTCATTTGTCTAGGATAGAGATCATAAGTGTAAACTGAATTAGTGGCAATATAAATGGGAAAAAAATGGCTGTATTTTGGATATATTTCTGAAAGAAAATGGATAGGATTTGGATATAAATGTTTAGGAAGAGGATGGCCTCTAGGATGAAGGTTTTTTTTTTTTTTTTTTAATTAGGAGATTTGAGGATATTGATTCCATTAACCATAATGGGAAAGGAGAGAATATTTAAAGAGATATGATTATTTTAGTCTTTTTAATGCATTAGGTTGAAGTGCCTGTGGAATAGCCAGTTGACAAGCATTTGCAAAAAAGCTGGACTGGAAGTTGAAGAGAGTTTTGAACTACAGATACAGACTTGGGAATCATGAGCATATAAATAGCTTCTAGAATGTAGGTGAAAGCATGTATCTAAAAGTGAAGAAAGAATGGCCATCAAGGATGAAACTGTGGAAAACATCAACACTTAAGACACATTAGACAGTGCCCCTCCTTCATTTTTAACCCATGCCTCCTTTTGGAAATACAAAAATCTCAGCTTACCTCTAATCATGGCAATTCAGTTATTTCCCCTCAAAGTCCCATTATAGCACCTAATTTCTTCACTCTCCTGTCCTGTTTCCTTAAGAATTTCTGATTGAAAGGGTGATTGGGTAGCTCAGTTGGTTAAGCACTGACTCTTGATTTCAGCTCAGGTCATGATCTCCCAGTTTGTGAGTTCAAGCCCCATGTAGGGCTCTGCACTGACAGCACAGAGCCTGCTTGAGATTCTCCGTCTCCCTCTCTGTCTCTATCCCTCCCCCACTTGTGCTCTCTCCTTCTCTCTCAAAATAAATAAATAAACTTAAGAAATAAACAATAACAACAACAACAAAAACCTAAAAAAATCCAAAAAGAATTTCAATTGAAGAAGTGATCTGGGGTGAAGGAGCCATTGAAGAAAACTGAAGCATTCTTAGAGAAGTAGAAGGAAAATAGGAGTGGATGACATCGTAGAAGACAAGGTCATATTAGTGTTACATCCCTACTGTTAACCCTTGCCCAACCCAAATCTTGCAAACCCTGAAAACCCAAATATAAATTGAGTCTGAACACTGCCTTTCATATAGAATTAGGTAGATATAGTTGACTTGAGTGTCTCTGTCCAACAGAGCCATAGAAGTTTGAATCCTTCTCTTCCCTTAAGTTCCCCAGCATGCTTTCTGGGACACAAAGACCTCAACCCCACCTCCAATTACTTTTCTCTTGAAAGTAATTGACGTAAGAGTAGAAGGGATGGAAGGAGGAATCTGGGGGTGTGTAGGAAGAGGGTGAGTGGCTCCATGCCAGTAAGCAAAGCACATTTGCTTTCCATTTTGATTGACCAGGTGGCTACTCATGGCTCAACCAAAACTAAATTTCGATGTTTCAGACTACCCAAAGTCCTCTATCAGCTTTGGGATTCCTTGACCCTTTCTCTTCCCTCTCAGAAAGAAGTGAGTAACAATTAAACAGACGACCATTTAGGTAATTTGTTTCAATCCTGCCACTTGCCACTTAGACTCTAAACATTCTAAGAACACTTAGTTCTTCCCCCACCTCCCATCACCCCTTGTCCACTGTTTGGGTAAGTACTTCACTACTCACTGGGTCCTGGAGAGTCTTCTCATAAGACTTAACTCAGTCCTTAGGATTTCTTGGCTTTTGTCTTCCAGTAAGTCATGTCTGTCACTATCCCATTCTTGTCATCAAAAGTTGTCAAGTCAACTTGGTACAGTTTTGTGTATGCTGGCAAAAGACATGAGACCCTAGGTCAGAGTAAAAGGACTTATTACTCATAGCACATCAGGCAGCATAAGTTTCATGTTCATGTCATTTGTGTCCCTGCAAATGTGCAGTGGCCCACGTGAGTGCTGCACAAGCAGTGGGTTTGTATCACAGTTGAGGGACCCCGAGCTTAGGAAACTCCAATTAATTATAAGGGGGCTGCACGATAAACTGCCCAATCTTTGCCCTGGAGGGAAACATTATCTTAAGTATACTGTGCAGGAAACAAACCTGCCCTTTGCTTTAAAGAGATATACTCCTTCTATCCCCTCTGTTGCTGCTCTAAAGAGATATACTCCTTCTATACCCGCTGTTGCTCTTTGTCTAAATTTTTTTTTTTAACGTTTATTTATTTTTGAGACAGAGAGAGACAGAGGATGAACGGGGGAGGGGCAGAGAGAGGGAGACACAGAATCTGAAACAGGCTCCAGGCTCTGAGCCGTCAGCCCAGAGCCCGATGCCGGGCTCGAACTCACAGACCGTGAGATCGTGACCTGAGCTGAAGTCGGACGCTTAACCGACTGAGCCACCCAGGCGCCCCCCGCTGTTGCTCTTTGTACAGACATCCCTGAAAAGGTAATTCAGGAAAAAAAAAAGTCCATTTCTCTGCTTGCATGTTGTGCAGAAATGTCAGAGACCCATGGAGAATGATCTCCCCACTAGGAGGTTCTGAGTATTATTCTTTTTCTTTCTTCCTCTTTTAAACTCTCCCTTTTGTGTTTCTTATTCTTTAAAAACATTTTTTTTATGTTTATTTATTCTTGAGAGAGAGAGAGAGAGAGAGAGAGCAGGGGAGAGGCAGATACAGAATCTGAAGGAGGCTCCAGGCTCTGAGCTGTCAGCTGAGCCCAATGTGGGGCTTGAACTCATGAACAGTGAGATCATGACCTGAGCTGAAGTCAGATACTTAAGCAAATGAGCCACTCAGGCACCCCTATGTTTCTGATTCTTTCTTTCCCCCTTGTTTTTAAGATACAATTTAATCCACTAAAGTTATCTTTTAATAGTAGATATCCTCTAATGTCAAAAACTCAGCAGGAATATAAATCTGTCTTTGAACTTTTGAAAATAAAATTCAGGCCCAAACTGTTATGGCAGTAAAGAGTTGCAAGAAAATATTTTGGAAAAAGAAAATTCATGCTATTTTTGAAGTAGTTACTTCACCTAATCTTTAATGAAAATTCAAAATCTGGAATGATCTTTTTGACAAAATTTTACCCACTGTTTGTGATTCACTCACAAGCTTAATTACAGTTACTCATTGAATAAAGGCAATTTCTAAAATTATAATAAAATTCTTTTATCTGGTTTTTCCTAGTTAGAAAATTCATAGGCAAGGGGCGCCTGGGTGGCTCAGTCGGTTAAGCGGCCGACTTTGGCTCAGGTCGTGATCTCACGGTCCGTGAGTTCGAGCCCCGTGTCGGGCTCTGTGCTGACAGCTCAGAGCCTGGAGCCTGTTTCAGATTCTGTGTCTCCCTCTCTCTGACCCTCCCCCGTTCATGCTCTGTCTCTCTCTGTCTCAAAAATAAATAAACGTTAAAAAAAATTTTTTTTAAAAAAAGAAAATTCATAGGCAAAAACAAAGCAAAATAAAAAAATTGACATTACTGCATTTAGCATATATCATGTGCTCATTAAATAGTAGCAAACATAAATTTCTGTAATACCAATGAGTAGGTTAATTTGATGGACTAACACATATACATATACCATTTTTACTGTAAATATTATAAGATGGAAGTCAAACTATACAAACTGCCACAAATCTGGATGACTCTAAGGTGCTATGGATAGCATTGTTACTGCTCACTTAGTTCTTCTTTTTCTCTATTTTAAGGAAATAAGAGAATTGTATTTACCTGCCTCCTTTGAAGTGAGGTATAGCTATTGGCTACCTTTGGCCTATGAAATGTGTGTAGAAGTGATATACATCATTTTCAGGAGGAAAATGTATTACCAGGGTTGTGGAAACATGGGCTGATAGGCAAGTGCCATAATACTAAAGCAGCATAGAAAGTGGACCAACACACAAAGAAAAGCAAGCTTCAGAGGACTTCAAGTGAGCAAGAATTAAACTTGAATTAGATTACACCTCTGACATTTGGAAGTTTCCTTTTTTTTTTCTATTAATGAAATTCTGCTCTATAGTGACGCTATTGCATCTTTTCTATTTTAAATTCTGATGCATATTGAATGCTATATCAGCCTTGTAGATCTAACACAAAATACTACAAAAACCTGTCTATTGTCATACTTCAATGACATTAGATCTTTCTGTGAGACCCTGACTCAGTGGGTATGGATGTGTATGTACTTTTGAGTCCTAAGTGTACTTGTTCACCTTCGGTAAAAGCTCAGAATGTTTGTGAGAAAGATGTCTCTTAGGAAACATTTACATGAAGAAGTTTTTTTTTGTCCTTGAAGCAGATGGTAAATCTACACAGTTGGCAGTTATGGTGACGTGAAAGCTATTCTTGAATGGTACTGATTATAATACATAATAATTTATAGATCACTTGTGAGATGGATTTGCTTATTCTCTGCCCTGAAAAGTTCTGAGAGGCCTGACTTTTAGGATATAATATGTCTTATGTCTTTTTAAATGTATTCTTCTTTGATGGGAGTATAGTTTTTGATGAAAGTATTTTATTTAAATAAACTTAAATGAACTTTGATTGCCATATTATAATGCTACTTATCATTTTTGTATCCCAAGTATTTAAAATAGAATGCTTATAAATGGAATTAATAGGTAAAATTTATTAATTCTTTCAACCAATATTTACTGAGTGCCTATTTTCATCAAAAACTGTGCTAGGCACTGGGAGGGAATACAACTGAGAACACAGACATTTCTAATTTTCTCAGACTGTAACATACATATGTACATACATACATAAAATGAATATATAATTATAAACTGAGATTATTGTCTGGGAGAGAGAAATATAATTCTGTGTTAGGGGAGAGAAGCGTTGGCTTTTTAAATCTTGGGAGACTACTTTATCAGATTCTCAATTTCCTTTGATTGCAGGCTGTAGGCAGAGTAGGTCTCTATCAGCAGAGCTGAAGTCCTTTCCACCTTTGCTTGCTGTCTGGCTAGCTCTAGCTCGAGCTTATAAGAATTTCATGCAGCCAACAAGTACTGGTATTCTGATGTTTTTCTAATCCTTTACCAAGTACTGTATTCTTAATTAACAGGTTGTCTGTCTTCCATATTATCATAGGTAACAGTTTTATTAAATGTTTTGCTAAGACATAAGAAGGGCTGTTACCATTCCAGCTCTTAAGAAAGTATTTCAACTCCTTTCATGGAGCTATTGCCATGATATTTCAGGTTCTGTTTTTGAAGCAGCCTATTTTGTACAGCAAATTTTGTATTAGTTAGTATTAGATTTGACTCTGAGTGGCAGAACATTTCAAATAATTGTGGCTTAAAATAGTTTTTCCTCCTTTGTAAATGTCTTGAAGGGGTTATATAAGGGCAGTTTGACACTCCACTGTGTCAGGATCCAGGGTCCTCTGTCTTGTTCCATGGTGGGTGAACCTCCATTTCCAAGGTACCTCATAGCCCGAGTTGGTTGCTGTTGAAGAATGAAAAATGAGTTGATGGCTGAAGACTTGTTTACACCATGTTCTTTGGCATCCTGTGTCTGTCTTAAAATTTATAATTTTCTCATTGATCGGAATTTCATTGCAATAATTGCAACCTCAGGCTTTTGATACTATAGCGCATCTCTACTTTTCTCAAGGATAATGTTGAAACTCTCAAAATAAAATTAACTCTTGTGTATATGTGAGGGGTTAGATTACAAAAGTAAATGAAACATATAATGATGACAAAGCTGATATTTGGTAACCTGCTACTTTCCTGTGCAGTGATATTTGTGATCCCTTCCATATTGGTATTTTTGTTCATGTAATACCATTACACATTGTAATATCATTTATTTGATCTGAATCATTTGTGACAAGATCAATAACCCCAAAATTCAATTTATGCAGGAAGATAACTCTACTCCAGATAGGCTTATATATATGAGTCTCAATAGGCAATCATATTGTGGTAGTGGAAAGATTCTATTGAAAAATTTATTTTCACTCTAGTTCAAAGATTTTCTGTACAGGTGGAATATAAAATAATAGTTTTGAAAGTGATATGGTTAACTCTGAGAGTCTTCATTTATTCATGATAAAATTAAAGAAAATGAAAATGAACTTAAAATACCAGCAAAACAATATAATCATAATCAACTAAAACTTTGTAGTCCCTAAAAAAAAGAAGTTGGTCCCAAAGTTTATCTCAACGTTATCAAATAATAAATATAATTAATTAAAAACAAAGGGCCAGAGGAAATTCTTTGGTGTTGGCACATGTAATTATTTCTCACCATTTTCCAACTAATATATAGTCAGAATACTTTTCACAGAAGATGGAAGAAATTGTACAAAATTTTGCTCAAGAATTAATCATGACATAATGAATACCTTTGTTTTTATACTGCCTTTAATTAAAAGTGTATTACTTCACTTCTGATTTTTCATGGTTCACTCAATTATCTTGAAGATAGTGTTCAATATACTTAAAAATACTTTTAATAATTTCATCTGTGAATAGTTTTTATCACAACCATAATAAATGATTAATATTTATACTTTTATAAATTTTCATTTTTATTTGATGCTTTGTAATATGTTTATACACTTTTATATTTTAAATCTATTGAATATTTAGTTTGATTTTTAAACTTTAAAATAAAATGCTATCATTTATACTGATATTTTATTTTTTATTTTATATAGAGAGAGAATGTGTAAGTGTGGGGGAGGAGCAGAGGAAGAGAGAGAGAGTGAGAGAGAGAGAGAGAGAGACAGAGAGAGAGAA
Source organism: Panthera tigris (assembly GCF_018350195.1). Taxonomy (NCBI): domain Eukaryota; kingdom Metazoa; phylum Chordata; class Mammalia; order Carnivora; family Felidae; genus Panthera; species Panthera tigris. Next base: position 133,372,677 of record NC_056663.1, read on the forward strand.
TCTTAAGGAGTCTCCACCCTCAACTTGGAGCTCCACATGGAGCTCATTCTCATGATTGTGAGATCATGACCCCAGCTGAAATCAAGAGTCGGACACTTAACTGACTGAGCCATCCAGGCATCTGCTAGAATTTATACTGGTGTTTTAGCATTACATGAAATAAACAGTAGTATTTTCACTTTGCTCTAGAACGGAAATCACTAAACTCTAACAGTGAAAGCATCAATTTAGTTGGGTCTCATGGTATTATAAAACTATAAAAGTATTTTAAAAGAACCAAAACTATCCAGGATATGTTTTTAGCCATTTTTATTTCTGAGAGCCATATACGATGTCCTTCTGAGCTCTCTTGTTGTTCATAGTGAGAAGGTTGTGGTCTAGTGGAATAGTAAAGACGCTAGGTAGGATTGGAAGTACCATTGAGGATATCTAGACCTACTACCGCTCATAGAAATTCAGAGATAAGTGGTCTTTTTTTTTTAAATTTTTTAAAATCTTTATTTATTTTTGAGAGAGAGACAGAGTGTGAGCAGGGGAAGAGCAGAGAGAGAGGGAGACACAGAATCTGAGGCAGGCTCCAGGCCCCGAGCTGTCAGCACAGAGCCCGACATGGGGCTCAAACTCATGAACCGTGAGATCATGACCTGAGCCGAAGTTGGACACTCAACTGACTGAGCCACCCAGGACCCCCAGTGGTCTTTTTTTTTTTAAATGTTTATTTATTTTTGAGAGACCGAGAGAAGAGCAGAGACGGGGCGGGGGGTGGTGGGCGGTAGGAGAGAGGATCTGAAGCGGGCTCTCTGCTGACAGGGGAGCCCTATGCGGGGCTTGAACTCCCAAGCCTTGAGATCATGAACTGAGCTGAAGTTGGCCACTTCACTTACTGAGCCACTCAGGTGCCCCAATAAGTGGTCTTCTGACTGCCATTATCAAGCTTTCCCTCTTGAACTCTTACAGTGGGAACTTACATCTGGGATTTTTTTTTTCCTCAAAATGCTTTATTGAAACCATCCAAATCTGCTTTTAATTGTGGGGCAGGGAATGACTTCATAGATGTATGTCCTGTGCAGTCACACAGAACCTGCATTTAGCAGCACCCCTTGTCTGGTTTAATGCTCTGTTGTTGCCCTTTTGAAATTCTTAGTAAGTTTTGAGCCCCACATTTTCAATTTGCAGTGGACCTTGCAAATTATGTAACCAGTTTTGTTGCAGTGGTTTGCTTTTATTTTCAAAGGAAGAATGATACAGATACTCCCTAATGTATGTCTAATGTATGACTAATTTTTTAAAACGTGAAATTAGTGCTTATTCTGTTTGGATATATTTAGGACTAAGGCAAACTGTCCCTGGTCAGAGTCTGTTTGGAACAAATGTTTGAAGTGCTAACCTTCTTCCCATCAACACATCTCTTCTTCTTCCTGTCCATCCGGGCCTTTATGCTCCCCCCAGACTTTCCTGCAGGCCTTCTCCCTGGTGTCCTGCAATGGAAAATGCAACAATCATACATGTGCTTCATTTCGAGACTTTCCAATCAAGACATATTTCATTTCTCTTCCATTACCATGGAGACCTACATTGTACCATTGGAAAGCCATCTCAGATGATATTTTAGTAATTCTTCTGAGGTCTTTTCATCATGGCCTTAACTACCATGGGAAAGGTTTCTGTTTTGGAGAAGTTGCTCTGGGGAGAGCACACCTGCCTTTTTCTGTCTTATCAGATCCCCTCAACACTGGGGATGAGGGGAGAGAAGTTAAAGACATGGGGAGAGAGTATCTTATTTCTTCATGCACCCATTCATGAGCTCCACCCTTTTGACCTGATACATCTGTTCTATTCCTTAAAAAGTTTTCAGGTGAACAAATGCACACATTTCCAAACCCGGTATCTGTGCTTGTGCGAGCCCTGCCCTATTTTCTTAACCTTATGATGATATACACATGGGCTTTGTAACATTTTTTTGGCTTCTTTATTGTCCAACATCTTAATATTTTGTAATAGAAAACAAAAAACAACCCTGAGAAACCTGGCCATGATATTTTTTTTGTGCTTGTGTTCCTCTTCCCTTCTTTCTTTCTTGCCCTCCTTCCTTTCTCCCTTTTCTTCTTTTAAAAACTCTTCCTTAGGAAGCAAGTTGGAAGATTTTGTTTCTTCTTGAAATAGTGAAATTTAAAAAAAAGAAGAAAATGAACAATTTTCAATGTTGAAAGACAAAATTCGTGGGCTTGTCTCTGTAACCATGAAGTTGCTCTGTCAGCAAAAGCCCTTTGTTCACCACAGGAAGCAATCTGGTCATAGTGACTTCCTTTCTAGCAGTTCAATGGAACTATTGTTTGAGAAGCTTGCCAGATAGACCACTACCAGAAATCCCCAATGTCAACAAAATAGCAGTGATCTTTTTTTCTAATCACTGAACTATACTTAAAGTGGCTACAGTTTGTTTTATATATATTTTCTCTGTTTATTAAATTAGTTTGCATTTCTCACTAATTTCGGTGGCAAATTTGGAAGTGGTGCATGTAAGCAGGTGATGCTCTGATTCACTAAATTAAAACTGTGACTTGAAGCAGTTTATGAGAGTGACAAGGGACTATTGAGATGTTTGCTGCTTCCTATCCTGCTGTATTTTCAGTAAGAATGGTTGGTAGGCAGTTAACTATGATGTAGTCTGTTAGGTCACCCTTGTCTGCAGAATCAGCAGTTTTTTGGTGGGGGGCGGGGCACGTTTAAACCATAAGTCATTTGAATGCCTTCTTGTTTTTAATTTGAGGGATCTTTATCCTTTCTGTTACCTCCTGCTCCCGGACTTCATATTAGAAAATGATTTTCTGCTCAGGGATTAAACTAGCAAGCACCCGAGAGGCAATGCATGACCTCTTGGGTTATTTTAGAATAATGACTTAATCTTTTGTGGAAAAAACCCTTCTCAGGCATTCTTTGGGGGAGATAACCTTCTTATTGGAATTCCTCCATCCCTCCCACATTCTCCATTCTCTTCCCTCCCCATCAGCAACACTGACTTTGGCAAAGAGACAAATCACCATTTCCCTCTGCTTGTTCTTCAGTCTCAGTTTAATAACATTTCTATCATATTTTTTTCATTTCTACTCTTTAAAGTTCCTCACTGCTAGTTTTGGGGTTCCTTTCACTGGAATGACTTTCTTCTGGTGTTTTCTGTTCTCCTTTCCCTTCTTCATTTAGTGACTCACTCCATCTCTTTAGATCTCATCTTGAAACATTCCTGGGCCTGTTTTCTTTGGACTGAGCCTGACTCCCACGCAGTCTATTCCCTTTACACTCCCCTTAATGCACTTGCCAAAGTTGCAAGTGTGCTTAATTGTATCTTTTCTGCATTCAAATTTTAGTTCTTCTTTTAGCACTTTAAAAATTTCAAGTTTTTCTTGGAAAAGATTAGCCAGTCCATTTCCATTTTATTTTTTCCCCTCAGGTTAGAAACTAAGATGAACAGAAGAAAAGGGCCATAGATTTTTACTATACAGAATTAAAAGGTTTGGGGCTTATATTTTCCTTAGAGCCCTGCAAGTTAGAGGTCTCCTGAGACATGATGGAAAGAGTCTCAGGTCATGCATCACTCTGGTGCAGGGAGAGTTTGTCCTCAGCAAGCCAAAGAGGACTTTTAGACATTATACATAAAAAGAGGAAGAAAATTCCCAGAGGAAGTTGCAAGACATGGATACAAGAATGGAAGAAGAAAAAAAAAATAGCTGAGAGATTAGCTTGATGAGGTCATGGTTAGTTTAGAATAGATATAAAAGTTGCAAGTATGGTCTTTGTTATTTCTACAGCTCCACTCAAACCGCACCCTTCTTTGTGTACCTACTTCATCTGGGCTATGTCTACGTCCCCTGTCCCCTCCCCAAGACAGACCCCCACTAACAGATGATGTGGTATGAAATATTGTACCACACTCCTTTGAGCTTCCTTGGCTTTGTGATTTCCTAGATTGAAGTGGCAGCAGTAGCAAATCTGCCCTTCACTAGGTCCCTCTGTAAGCTCTTCCCTGCTGTCTGTGGCTCTGATGACCAACTGCATGCTGAGGCAATGTGCTATGGGTAGGAAGAGATATGGCACAACCCAGTATGGTGGGGTTTGAGGTTCTTAGGCTGATCTGGGACTGACATCGGGGTCAAGCACTAACTGTACTCTCATTCTGGTAACGGGCAATCCTGGGTTGTAAAGTGTCCCTTCTGACAGATAGTTGGAAAACAAGTTGGAAAACATCAAAGTGATATTGTTAGGTTTCTATCTCAGAAGCCTAATAATAAGCAGAGGTCCTTTGAGGGTGTTCCGAAGGTTAAAACTTTGGTTGGCATAACCGGGACATTTTGTCCTGTCACACATATATCCCAGAAATGTTGAGAGTTGGAACCTGAGCTAAGGTCTGGTTGACAGGTCCGTGACCTCTGTGATCTTATAGAGAGTTTAACCCTTCATTTCACATATGAAGAAACTTGAGGCTCAGGAGGTTGTGAGACTTGAAGCTAACAGGTGACAGAGTTAGAGCTGTAACTCAGGTCTCTAGGCCCATCATCTTGTGCTCTTCCCACTGTACCACCCTGCCCTCCAGTTCTTATGCTTGCTGCTTCTGGCTGGTCCTGGATGCCAAGAGACAAAGAGCTATGACACATCTTGTTAATGTTACTGGGCTTCCTAATGTTATTTTCCTGGACACTGTCGATAATACTTCTATCTTTCCATATTCTGAATAAAAATACAGTGCATACTCATTATGGAGAAGAGAAAATTTAGAAATGAAGTGGGAAGAAAATAACTGTATTTGTAATCCTATTACCCAGAGTGATCACTATTAACGTTTTGTTTATTTCCTTCTAATCTTTTCCACATGTAGATGTGTGTGTGTGCCAGTGTGTTCTTGTGCATTTACAAAATTAGGATTATGTATTTCATATCAGCCGGCATTCTTTAGTTGCAAATAACAGAAACTGACCTAGTTTCAAATTTAAGGAAGGAAAGGAATTTCTTGGCAGGCTGCAAAAATCAAAGAAACACCCAGGCCTTGAAAAAATAGGACCCAGGAAACTAAGTAGCTTTTATCAGAAGAAGAGAGAACAAATACTGGATAGGTCGATACAGCATTGTATATAGATGTCCTAGTTTTGTAGTAAAGAATTTCGAGTAAAAAATAACTTTAAATTTCTCTTGAACTAAAGTCAACTTGTTGCCAGTTCAGACTCCCTCTCAGGATTTCTTCTTTTCACCCCTTCCTCCCACTTCCTTCCTCCCTGTGATGGCCTCTAAGAACAGAGGAAGTTCATGCTGCCATCCTGCCAGCAGGATGGGTATCTGGTCTTCGTGTTACCATCCAGTCCTTTCTGACTCTGGTCTTGCCTTGTGTAGATTTGCCTATGGGTTCCTGGCCCCAATTTGCCTATGGATTCCTGGTCCCACTGATCTCCTGCTAATGTAGCACATCCTTCATGTTCTGGGCACCGGCGCTGCAGTGCGGTGCAGTTGCTGCTGGGAGTTTTGTCATCTTTCCCTGCTGTTGCTGAGAGCCCATCTCCCTTGGTTTTAGTATGGGGCCTCCTTATCCTCTGCTGTGGTCATCCCCCACCCCCACCCACCCACAAGCTGGCTGTCTCATTGTTCTCAGCTCCCTTCCATTTCCCTCTGCAGGAACCATGCGGATTGTGGGGGCCGGTGGCTCTCACAGGCCCCCTCTGTCTCTAGTCCTGACCTGCTGCCGTTCATAGACTTCTGTAGCCACCCTAGGTTGTCAGTGGGCATTCCAAAAGTGGCTCTTCCCTGATTTCATGAAGGAAGTGGAACAAAAGTACCTTCTTTTCTCAGATCCTGGAACCTCTTTGGAGCACAAGTATCCATCTTGAATTTCAGTCCAGGAAGGGGACAGTCCTCTCAGGGACTCTTCTTACATTTGACTTTCTTCTCTTCTTTCCGTCTTTCTCCAGTCTTTTCTCTGCCACATAGGAGGGAATTTTTCTTCTTCCTTCCACCAGCTGGGAAATTGACTTTATGTTAAATACTGCATTATTTTTATTCTGTGACTCATTTTTATCATGTCTATATGCAAGTCTTCTAGATTCTGCCTCAGTATTACAATCATGACCTTTTTATTGATTCCAAAGAGCCCCAATTCTCTCACAATGGTTTAGCTCTTATGTATCAATGCTTTGCTTTAGAGTGGTAAGCCGGCTTTGAGTTAAAAATGCATTCAAGTTGGCCAATGAATTTCTCTTCTCCTAAGGCATTGGTTGATCCAGTAGGTGGAGACCTACAGGGCAAAAGAAGTAATTTTACAAAAGGAAAATCCCTTAGTTAAAAATTTCCAACATAGCTGTATCTTTCTACATTCAACTTGATACCCTATGTTTTACTATCAACAGTGTTTTCTAATACAGAGTTGCATAATATTTAATCATCTACCCATTTGTTTAGTTGTCCCATTGCTCATTTAACCTTCCTCCTGTGAAAATATTATAGAGAAACTTCAATGAAATGGAGTCAGGAGGTTTGTCAGGGGGAGTTTTCATATCCTATCACTCATTATCAATTGTAGACCCAGTAGGAAGAGAGGGACCTTGAACAGGAGTACTACTTTACTGTCAGGGCAAGAGGAAGAAAGGCTTACCTCCTCCCCCTGGTGACAGCCCAGCTAATGAGAGACAGTCACAACTCAGCCAAGGATAAGCCACTATACTTCCAACTCCTACTTTACTCCAAAGGACTTTTTGTTTATAACAGCCTTCCCAAATTCCCCTTTTCCTCAATAAAAGAGTGGTCTTCTCCTTTGTTCTCTGAACTTGCCTATGTTTTTTGCTGTAGCTTGCTTGTCCTGGCTTGCAATTCTCTGCTTTTTCCAAATAAACTCATTTTTGCTGATAAAATAACCGGCAACATTATTTTTTTAAGGTTAATACTCCTATGATTGATCATTTAGTAGATCATTTGGAGATTTTATTATTGTAACTGTACTACAACAATTGTCCTAGGACTCATATTTATTTATGTCTCTTTACTTATTTTACTAGACAAGATTTTTAGTGGGACAATTTTAGGGCCAAAACTTAAAATTTAAAAAATAATCTTGATATATTTTGCAAAATATTTCCCCCGAAATTTGTCTCAATTCTACTCACAACAACAGTATTTGAGGGCATGTGATTTGTACATTTGCTGATAATGAATAATAATTTAACCTTAGCTTTTCCCAACCCTCATTAGTTTATTAACTTAGGGGAATGGAGAGAGGCCATATTAAAAACTAAGAAGTTCAATGTTACTTTTTTATCCCACCTTGCTAGCCGATGTGGGACCTCTAGTGCTTTTGGAAATTCTCTCTAAACCCTGTGATCAAGTTTTTCTAAAAGTGCCTAGGACTTCACTTTTGTGTTCACATACCAACCTCCTTTTGATTGGCTTTGCCTCAGCCCAGTAGCTGAGGTTTGGAGCTTTAGAAAGTTCTGTGCAAAGTGCAGGAGGGTGCCTTTTCTCCCAGTGTGTCACTTTAAAAGGCCTCAAGCTGTGCTGGTATGCTCCAGTGCTTCAAAAATAATGAAATTGCTCTTTTAGATTTGTTTTCTTTTCCTTCCTTTTTTTTTCCTTTTCCTCCCCTCCCCCCCCCCCATGGCCTCTCTCCTTTCCTCTGTAGGAGTTCAATGGGGGAACTGAACTAGAAGACATATCTGAAAGACAGACCAGATTGTACCAAGGAAAATTGCTGTTTTACTGGCCAAAACTCATTATTTCTAATTTCTTCCTTCTAAAGTGTTCTCTTCCAAGAGGCTCTTCAGTTTGCATACAAATAGATTTTTAGCAAGCCCACCCCATGACTTCAACCCTGATGAGGGCTGATTTTCACTTAAACTCAAACTGATGTGACCATTAATAATAACATTTTAAAAAATAATTTTAATTTGATAGGTGAAATAGCATCTTGTGGGCATTTAAACTTGCATTTCTTTACTATTAATTTGGCCAGGCATTTTTCCATATATTTATTTCTAATTCGTGTTTCTTCTTTATGAATTATCTGGTCAAATCTTTTCTCATCATTCCATGGTATTTTAGTATGAAATTTAAAAATATTACACATATAAACCTTCGAACTATCATGTTGGTTAGAAATAGTTCCCCCATTTTTGTCTTTTCATTATTATTTTTATATGTACAAAAGTTTAATATTTTTATGAAGTACCATGTTCATGGATAGGAAAAATGAATATGGTAAAGATATCCCCTGTCAATTTGGTTTATGGGTACAATGCAATTCCAACTAAAATCTTAAAAGGTTGGATGTGAAACCTTACAACTTTATTCTAAAATTTACATGGAGTAGAAAAGGGTTAAAATCATCTAAAATATACTTAAAGATTTAAAACAGGGATTACCAGGTATTAAGATCTATTATAAGGATTTAGCAGTGTGGTGTGATGTTGGGATAGACTACTCAGGGAAAAGAAGTGACTCTTCCTTAGTATAGTAAATAGTGCTGGGATAGTTGGTTACCCATATGCAAAAAAGGAATAGCATCTCTACATTTCCTCCATGTGTAAACAAAGACTGTGGATTAAGGACCAAATTGTGAAAAGTAAAACTTGTAAACTTTTAGAAGACAACTAAGGATACTGTCTTTATGAACGTGGTGTGGGAAAAACTTATAAAACAAAGTCCACAGGGACATCCAACTCTTGGTCTTGGCTCAGGTCATGATTTCACAGTTCATGAATTTGAGCCCCAAGTCAGGCTCTGTACTGACAGCACAGGGCCTGCTTAGGATCCTCTCTCTCTCTTTCTCTCTCTCTCTGCCCCTCCCCACTCACATTCTCTCTCTCTCTCTCAAAATAAATTAAAACATTTTTTTAAAATTAAAAAAATAAAACAAGGCCCACAAATCACAAACCATAAAGAAAAAAATTGGTAAGTTCAACTACATTTAAATTAATAATGGTGGTTTATCAAAAGATAGTGACCAGATAAACCATGAGTGAGAACACATTTTGTACACATATAACCTAGAAAGGATTGGTTTACAGGATAGGTAAAGAATCTTGAAAAGCAGTATGATGAAGACACAAACAACCTGATAGAAAATTAGGCAAAAGATAGGAACTTTAAATATTTCTTAGGAAAGCTTTGAGTCTTGAGTCCCAGTAAGCTGGCTTCTCGTCCTTTTGGCATGTCACCCATTGTTACTTCCTTATTAATGCCACAATAAGGTGTTCCAAGCTGATTTGCACTTTCTTCTTCTCAGCCTTTGAATGAGTCATTTCTTTTGAAAAAAAATTTTTTGTGTGTGTTTATTTATGAAAGAGAGACACAGAGTGCGAGCAGAGAAGGGGCAGAGAGAGAGGGAGACACAGAATCCAAGGCAGGTTTCAGGCCCTGAGTTGTCAGCACAGAGCCCAATACAGGGCTCAATCTCACGAACTGTGAGATCATGACCTGAGCCAAAGTCAGGTGTTTAACTGACTGATCCACACAGGCACCCCAAGTGAGTCATTTCTTCAAAGATCCCTGATTCTTTTTAGGGAAGAATTGTATTTGGAAACCATGATCTGCATTGTAGGTGCAATTATTACTACTGTGATATTGCTGCTCCCATTCCCTGTCTATGGACAGAGGTAGAGAATATTTGTATACACAGACACACACACACACCACACCCTTATATCTATGTTTATTTCCATAGAAATCTACAATACTGAAAAACATTATGTTCACACAGACACCTCCGATTCCAATCCATCATCAGGAAGTTCAATCTCATTTTCTCCCTGGCTCTCATTATCTTTAATACATTCACTTCTTTAATCAATTCCTTTATACACACCAATCTCCTTTTGCCACCACCATCACCTTCCTTATAACAACTTTACTGCACTTGGCCTGCAGGGCTGCTACTGCAGACACAACCACGTGGACTCCCTCTTCCTCTTACCCAGTCTCACATACTCTAAATTGGGCCACCTTCATGCATGAGTACCTCCTCACCCTGCACAGTCTCCAATACGCCTGTTTAGCCCTTCCTCCTATGCAGATGCTCATCTGACCTCATTCTGGGCTACCATGGCTTTCCCTATCCTGGTGAAAATGCTTCTTCTGCTTGTCTTTTACCTAATGGCTTTATGAGTGAGTTGTTCTGGAAAAGAAGGGAGGAAGAAGAGAAAAAGAAGAGCTATCTTTAGATCTTTACAGTTTCATTTTTTATAATTACCTCTTTATGGGAATATGGTATGACTTAAATACAGTTTTACTTATATCGAACCATTGTTTACTAAATAATTCTTTATATTTTATAGAAATATCTTTTTGATTAGTACAGTATACAATGTTGAAATACATGACAATTTTTATTTTTGAGGAAAGTGATAGAAAGACAACCCTACGAGCAAGAAGGCTTTTTTTTTTTTTTGAGATTTCCTCTACAACTGAAAGAAGAAAAATTAAGTTGAATTTTAACAAGGCTGCATTTTCCTTTTAAGAAGACAGTATGTGAAGTCCAACTCAGGAAAGTTTTAAAGTTAAAATTAAATAGAGAAAGCTTTTCACTAGAATGTGAAACCTCAGGATGAATAAATGCAATAGTGTCTGGGCTTTGTGACGGCAGTACATTAGTTGCTCATGAGGGACTGTTCTCTAATACACATCTGTTTCCATCTAGAAAAATAAACAAAAAAGCCCTGTCTTAGCCCTGGCTCCACTTCTTTGAATTATGTCAAATAAAATTAAACATTAAAACCAAAACTGTCCAAAAAAAGCATGGATTTATGTAAGCATATTTACTAGTATAAGAATTATGTAAAAAGACTGCCTGCTGAATGTTGAAGAGATTTTTAGTGTGGATTATACTCTCCTCGATATCACTAAATTCTTTAGTAGGTACTGTTATTGCCTCAATCTTGCCTTGAGCCAGATTATCCCTTCTAGTTTTCCTGTATCTATTTTCAATTGACTAGAACCTCATAGTTTGATCAGTGTCTGGGGACATGGGAAAATAAAATGTCCCAATTACATTTCTTTCTTGTTGTATTGCAATAGATTCACTGTGAATTTCGAGGATACATCCCGTAGTTTTCTTGGGTCTAATTCTATCCCCCCAAAATACAATGGCCATAGATTTGATAGAAATTTTCTCATATTATTTGTATTACATTTTATAAAACATTTTGAAGTATCCTGTGCAGTATCGTAACAGCAAATGTCTCAACATTTCAGCTCTGGGAATTTGCTGGATCAAATTCTTCCAGTTTAGCACTTTTCCTTTTGAGAATTATTTTACTACCATTATAGGCCAAAGAGTTTATGGAGGTATCTCATAGCATAAAGAATACACACATTTAAACGTGTTCTTGGGTTAATTAAGTATATTGTTGATAGAAAGGAATATAATTAACTTAGGCTATATGTTCATGTGATTCTTGGGTTGTCCATTTCGAATAAATTATTAAAACTGTTTAGGCAGTAATTAGCTTGAATTATTTTCTAGCATAATTTTCAGATTCTTTAAACTTATTGTGGAATTTTCTGGCTTTGGCAGAAGAATCTCAGGTGTTCACTTCCCAGATACGAAGTTTAAGGGACCATTTCTTTAATGTCACCAAGAAAACTCAAAATGAAAACAAGGATGCAAAAAGCCAGTTATGAGAAAATAGAGAAAAAGTATTAAGGCATGTACACAAATGGACATGAATCCACTGTATTGTTTTTTTAACTCCAAGGATAGAACAGGGGCCTCCCAATGAGCAAGATCAGATATGTTTCCATTTGCTTCTAAAGATGACTGGAGAAAGCATGAATGGACTTTTTAAAATTAGCTTTTTATCTTGTAATAATTTTAGACTCACAAGAAGTTGCAAAGATAGTACAGAGCTTTTGTATACTTCTCATCAGTTTCCCTTAATAATATTTTATAATACCATCGTATATTTGTCACAACTAATAAGCCAGCGTTGGTACATTGCTATTTATTAAACTTCATACTTTATTTGGATTTCACTAGTTTTTTCACTACTGCCCTTTTTCTGTTCCAGGATCCAATCCAGGATGCCACATTACAATTAGTCAACGTATTTCCTTAATCTCCTTTAGTCTGCAACAGTTTCTCAATCTTTCCTTGTTTTTCATGACCTGGATAGTTTTGTGGCATACCGGTCAGGGATTTTGTAGAATATACCTTAGTTTTGATTTGTTTGATGTTTTTCTCATGATTAAGATTGAGATTACAAGTTTTTGAAAAGAATGTCACAGGATTGAAGCACCCTTCTAATCACATCATATCAGAAACACATGCCGTCAACATGACTAATCTTAGTGATGTTAACCACATCAGTTGTTTTTTGTCAGGTTTCTCCATTGGCAAGTTACTATTTTTCTATTTCTAAACCCTATTCTTTGGAAACAAGTCACTAAACCTCACTCATACTTACAGAGTGTGCGTGGAAATAATCTTTGCCTCCAAAAAGCAGGAGTCTCTACATATATTATTTGGAAGTCATCTGTAAGAAAAATACATCTCTTCCCCCATCCCCATTTATTTACTTATTCACTCATTCATTTATATCAGTATGGACTTTTGTGTATTTATTTTATACTTTGGATTGTAATCAGTGCCACATTATTTTGTTGCTCAAATTGTTCCAGCTTTGGCCATTGGGAATTCTTTCAGGTTGGCTGCTGTGTACCTATCACACACCCCCATCCTTTTGTGTTTTGAGCTTTCTGGCACTGCAAATGCTCTGGGCTCATCTTATTTTTGTCCTACCCAAGACCTAGAATCAACATTTCTCTGAGAAGCCCTGTTCCTTCATTGGAGAATGATACTTGGATGAAATTTCATAATGGATGATAGCATAGGTTGACTTAGACATATAGAGCTTAGACAGTTTTCACAATAGTGATCAATGGCATGATCCAAAGTCCAGGAATTTTACCAGAAACCACCCTACTGAGGAATTTTATGAAAATTCCACCAAAGACATTTAAGTGAATTATAGGATAGAGGAAGAGTATTCATACCATATTGTCTTGGAAATTTTTATTTGGATGAGCAGGATTTATCAAACTGACAGTGTATTAAGTCTCTGTGATTCATACCTGAGGAGCGTTGCAGTGGAATTCAGTGGATTCTGAGCACAGCTTGCATGAAGTTTGTTGGAACTTAGGTAAACAGAAGTAAAATCTAAAAGTAATAAATAGGTTCACACTTAAAGAAATTGGCTAATTTAAAAACTATTTTTTATGGATTGTTAATTATGATATATGATTCTTGAAAATGTCTAAGTGACATTCTGGTTATATTTCAAAAATAATATAGCATGCATTATCAAAGGCACTGACAAGGGTAGAAAGACATATCAGACACTGCCTCCGCCTTCCAGAGAGGTAACTTATATAAGGAAACATTATGTGGTGGGAAAGACAAGTATTAATGAAGAGCTTTGGGAGGTATAAGGTAAATAAATTTAGTGGCTATGGCAACAGGATCCCTGAGGAGGCAGTAGAGGGCTGTATCTTTAAGGGCACCCAGGGCCCAGGATTGTATGCAGAAGAGGTAGTGCCTCTGTGAGATCAGGAGGGAAACTGAGACAGTAAAGGAGATTGCTTCTTCTCTCTCTCAAGGGAGAAGCATATTCACTAGTCAGGGAGTAAGTGAGATTGGGTCCATGGGACGTGAAATCCACAGAGGGTGGGAAAATCAAGCAGTAGGACCGAGAGCAGGAAGCAATACCTTGGTGAAATATATTTGTTCAGTAACCTTGGCTCTGAACCGCTTATATACTTTATTTTAAAGCTCATTATTCGGAGTCAGGCTACAAAGTGGCCTAGAAGAAACTAGAGCCAAAAACTGGAAAGAACAAAGGCACATCCAGAGCAAATATTCAGTCTTGTGAAATCTTAGCAGGGGATATATTTAGCCAGGTAGTTAAGAATCTGGAAAGAATGGGGCGCCTGGGTGTCTCAGTCAGTTAAGCCACGCAACTCTTGGTTTTCTGCTCAGGTCATGATCTCAGGGTTTGTGAATTCAAGCCCCATGTCGGGCTCTGCGCTGAGAGCATGGAGCCTGCTTGGGATTCTCTCTCCCCCTTTCTCTGCCCCTCCTCTGCTCTTTTTCTCTCTCAAAAATAAATAAGAGAACTTAAAAAAAAAAGAATCTTCAGAGAATGAGTGCTGATGGAGATCTCTATTTTGATTTTATATCAAACTCTTTGGTGCTGTTCTTTTTTCTCTCATGTTGTGAATGATTCATTTAAAAAATTATTTATTTATTTTATTGTGGTAAAATACACATAACATGAAATTTACCATTTTAATCATTTTTCAGTCTACAGTTTAGTTGCATTAAGTACATTCCCATTATTGTGCAACCATCACCACTGTTCATATATGAACACTGCTCATTCTTCATTCTATACTGAAACTCTGTACCCATTAAACAATTACTCTCTATTTCCCTTTCCCTCAAACCCTTGGTAACCACTCTTAGGCTTTCTGTGTCTGTGTATCTGACTACTTTACATACCTCATACAAGCAGAACCATATAATATCTGCCTTTTAGTTTATGGCTTATTTCAATTAGCATAATATCTTTCATGTTTCATCCCCTGTTGTACTAAGTAGTCACAGTCAAATTATGCTAAATTGTTGCTTTTTTTGTGAGTCAATTTCATTGGCCGAGGTAAATAGGAGGATACATGAAGCACATGTTAGAGGATAAGAGTCTGCAACATCAATAGGAGGGGTAGGATATCGAGGTCCCAGACCCCTTAGCTACTAGAGGCAGAGCTGGAGATTGAGGACCAGGCATAGCACCAAGGATATGGGCAGTGAAGGGCCAGTTAACAGGCTAAAGCCAATAGTGTGAGTGTAGGATGATAGACTGGGGTAGAGATATCAGGCAGGAAGGACCTGGAATTCTGTAAGTTCCAGAGTCATAGTGCATATGGAGGTAACTGCAGATTCAGAGAGGTGGAGGGAAAGATTCTAGGGAGTGACTCAGATGTGAGGAAGAGAGGTTGCTGCCGAAGGTTTACATAGAAAAGACTGTATATAGAGTGGGTAGAATTAGGACAGGAAGGGAAGACTGGAGGGATGATCTTCTCAGGGCAAGTGGCATTAGGAGAGAGAGGGAGATGGAAACTGCCAGATGCTTTTGGAGCTGAATAGACCAATTGGCTGAATCTACAGAGGGTTTGTGGAATGCAGAATGAGATAGGAATAGGTTGATGATGCCAGTTTATAAAGTATGCTTATTGCTAAATGATTCTGATTATTTTGTAAATAATGGGCATTATCAGAAAAATGAACCAGCTTTATCCTTTCCTTTGCCTCAACTCCTATAGCTTTAATCTAGACCTTAATTAGAATAGTTAGCATGCTTTACCTTTTGGTAGGTTGGGAAATAGTTGTATCTCCTGTGAGAGTAGAAACTGCCTGAAGGCAGAGTTGTTTTATTCACATTCATGTTTCTCAGAGTGTTAACCACAACGTCTTGAACTTCTTAGTTCCTCTGTAAGCATTCTTTGGATGGAATGGTGTTAGATTCAGGAATTTGATGGCAGAATGGGGTAACATGGTCAAGGCTATAATTTAGGAAGATTAATATGATAAGAATGTGTAGCGAAATTGGAGGCAGGTTGACTGTAGTGAAATGGTGAGGTAACTGAAGGTATTTCTCCACTAGGCCTGAACAAGAAGGAAAGGATTTGAAAAGAAATCTGATACCAGTTTATCTACTCCTTATATGCCAGTAGTTTTTTACTGGCAGCTGAAAACAAAAGTTAGGAAGGAAGAAAGAAAAACCGAGAAATGAATCATCTGTCTGCATATTTTCTCCTGTGGAATCCTGACCAAGTTACATAACACAGGCCAACAAATATAATTTCTTTTTCTCAGAAATCACAGAAGGTGGTGCTTCTATAGAAAATGTTGTCTATATTAGTGAGAAAGTAAAAATGATGTAGCTGTTTTCATTTTCTGTTTGGACTTGTCTGACTAGTTGGTGGTCTTGTGGGTTCTTGTAAGTGTTTCCTACTCTCTGTGAATAGTAGAAAATAACATTATATTTGAACAGATTTTTGGTGGCACATGGAAGCAAAGTGAAGTGTTTCCTAGTTGTATAGAAATATGTAATCGCTAAGACAAAATTTACCCACAAGCTGTGGATTAGCCACCTGTACAACTAAACCATGAGAGATTGCCTGTAAGTCTGGGTCTAAAGAGTTTGGACAGACTTTAGGGGATACAAATTTCTCTGCAATGCTTTGGCATGAGAAAAATCACAGTACTTCATTTTCTAAATCAAATGAAATCTGTCTCCAAGCCCTTATTCATGGTGGGGCTGGTGGTGAGATGCCGAATGTCAATCATTATTGAGAGCTCCTTCCCTTTGTAAGGGTTTATCTTTGGTAGCTGCCCAGAAACTTGTTATCTAAGCCCCTGGTATTTACTTAAAGGAGGAGTGGCTCCTTTCCCTCTTTCTTGGTAGTTGGTGGGATCTTTTGCTGAGTCTTCCTGGTGTGGTGTCTAGCCTCCTTCTCAGGTCATGCAGCTCCAGCCTGGGTTCTTTGTGTCAGAAGACACCATGACTTGCTGACTTGCCATCTCTTACAACTCCAAATCCTGTCCCATTCTACGCTGAAGTCTCCCTTCTCTTCCTCTAGTGGCAACTTCTACCATCTTACCACCATACCACCTCTGCTGGGGAATTAGCTGAATCTCCTCTAATCTACCTCAAATACAAAAGCTGATTACTTCTCTTTTGGTGAGGGAGGTGATGAGCTCAACCTTTAGAAACCAGTGCTTCCTCTTTCCTGTGGTGGGGTGGGGAAAAGAGATTCTTTATACTTCTTTGGTGAATCTGTGGCAAGAATAACAATGTCAACACACTAGTAAAATAACCCATAACAACAACCACCACATCAAATCAATCCCAAGGTATCAGTTAGGTTTTTTCCTTATTAACTCATCTGATTATACACTATATACTCTAATCAAGGGTATCTCAGTATATTCTCCGAGTGAGGGGTCTTAAACATGATTTAATGTAATAGGCTCTAATAGAACCAATTACTTTATTACTTGCTTAGGCAAAGACTGGTTAACCTTAGAGTTTGATAAACAGAAGGGGATCTGGAGAAAAGGTAACCAGTGAGAGTGAGTTTTTTTTAGTAAATCTCTAGTACTTTTTAAATGGTCTGGTCATGTTGGTAGGTATATTGCTATGGTGTAAAAGGATGCACCAAGTGATCATTAGCTTGGCAATCATGGCGATCACCCAACTTTTTTCTAATTTCTTCCCTCCTGATTAGTTCCAGATCCTGCATGGTCAAGATCTCATCACGGTGGTAAAGCAGGCTTGAGAAGTCTTAGTAAAGTGGCCAGTCAGCCTAAGTAGCATTTCTCATCTCATCTAATTAATTTTGTCCAAGTTCAAAAAAGAGCTATTTGTTTATATTATAATGAGTATAGAAAAAGTACAACTACTTTTAGTAGATTCTTGTTTTCCTACTATATACTATGGTACATGTTGGTAAGATGGGTAGTTGCTTTGCCCATGAAATGTAAATGTTCCACTATCCACTTGTTTAAGCAGGGAATGTATATGCTATATTTATTCTATATGCTATATATATACATATATACATAATATATAGCACTTATAGAATATATTATATAAATATATAGTATGCTAGTCCCTGTTCTAAGTGTTGGAACTACAAAAGTAAATTTGCCCATGAAGCATATATATTAACCCAAGCTTCCTGACTTTGCATCTAAAACTCTTTTTTTTTTCCTTCTCTTTTGGAATTCTCACCCAGAGGGTCCTAAATGTCGGATGTTTGTATTTTAAACAATTGCAGACACCCTGGACACCAATTGCAGACAATCCTGGATATTCTGATCAAGTGGATCTGGGATGGAGTTAGAACTCTGTTCTTTAAAAAAATAAAACAAAACAAAAACCTCCCCCGATAAACCTCCTAGGTAGTTTGATATGCAGCTAGGTTGGAGAATCATCATTACCAGGGAAACCTGGCTGGCTTATTTGGAAGAGCATGCAACTCTTGATCTCAGGATCATGAGTTCCAGCCCCATTTTGGGTGTAGAGATTCCTAATAAATAAATAAATAAATAAATAAATAAAACTTAAAAAGAGAGAGAGAATCATTATTCCAAAAACATTCTAATCTTTTAGAACTGAATTATAATGGTGTCTGAATATGGATGATGGGAACCAAGTGCACAGACAAGTTTTACAGGATGTCAAGTAGGAATTTGTGTTTTGCCTCTTAATTACTGTTTCAACCCAAACTGAAGACAAAAGACACAATGTGTTCCATATTTTTAATTTATAAAGTCACTGACAGTTGGGGTTAGCCACCCTCCTGCATGGCTCTCTCAAAGGCCCATAGTTAGAGAACTAGTCCAACCACTCAACACATCCCCACCTCTTAAGGGAGGTTGGGAGAGGCGAAGACAGCCTTTTGGGTAGTGAATGTATACTCTATTCCTTCTCTCAAGAGAGGTATGTGAGGGGGTAAAACTAAGTAAATCTCTTGAAAAGAAAAGTAAACATTTTGTAGACATTTTGTTCCCAGGATGTATGACCTTCTTGAGTAGCAGATTTGCTGATGTGCCTTGTGTGCTCCTGGAATGTAGGAAGAGGACTTAGTGAAGATGGTGTGAGTGGAGTGCAAGTAGGTGGAGAGGGGGGCCTCTGCCTTCACAGTCGAGGTGAGGAAGTCCTCACGTGGCTACAGACGTTGACTCTGAGAGTTGGCTGTGAGGATATATGAGATTGGGAGCCACAGTTGTCACAGTATTGATGCAGTATGAGGGGTGAAGAGGGTCCACATGTGGGGGCAGACCACCAGGGGAGCATCTGCCAAAAGATATAACCAAATCTCTCATCAGAGCACCATCTTGGAACCACCACTGTCTTCATGGAGCACATAGACAGTAGTCCAGGCTAGTAGTTATAATCAACCCAGGAGAGGGTGACAACTTGCCCAGTCACATGAGGAGATGCTCCTGTTTCTTTTCTCCTCTGTTCTGCCTCAATCCCACAACAGCTCACATCTAGTAGAAGAAAGTGGGGGAGATACAAAGAGTCAGAACTCATTCTCCCAGCCCCAGCCCCCACATCTGCCAACCTTAAGCTTTTAGTCTGAAACTGAAAACCTAACCTCTTCTGGATCATGGAACAAGTAGAGTTTTGATTGAATATACAATTGGAATGTTTAAATGAACAGGACTGAGTCTGAAATAGCTGAATGAGATTGTTGTAATAACAATATTTGCTTGAAAAGCACATAATTGGCGAGATGTATTTGGGGAGCTGCTATTTAGCAGGAAAGTGATATTTGTTTAGGAAACTTGTTGGAAAAATGAAACCATTACACATCCACAAAGAGTTGATATTCCTTAATAGACAAAGTTTTTTGTTTAACTTTTTTTGGATGATTATATATACACATGGTACAGAATTCATGAGAAAGAAAATAGTAAAAGTAAAAGATAACTTTTTCCCCTTTCCTTTCCACAACCATGCAGTTGTTATATTTCTTTCTAGATATATCACAGAATTGCTTTATATTAAGGCTTCCAAAAATAGTCATACAATTCTCTATCAGTTCTATAGCACTGATGAACATATACGAAAAATATATGGGCTAGATACATTTCCACACCTTAGGGTTATTTTTCGGAAGTTGTTGCTAGACATCTTGTCCTCATTATTTATTTTTGACCTAGTGAATCTCATTGTTTGAAATCCCCAAAACCATATGTTTAGAATATCCTGTTTTTTTTTAATCTTGAAACTTTGAAACAGCTATTCCTATGTTAATTATGTTTGATTTGCTTATTACTATATCACTCCTTATATTTTGATTATTCAAGTAAAATTCCTTATTCTTCAAAGGTTTTAAGTCCTGTTAAGCAAGGAATTTAGCTTCAGAAAGAATACTGATAATGTTGGACTCTATTCCTGTCTCCCTGAATCATTTAGGATTCTGTTTAAGTTATGCAACCTTTATGCTGTGAAACTGAATAAAGACAACTTGCTTTCTTTTTCTTTATACACTGGGGAAAATGTTTTAATAGCCAGGACTGCCTTCATCATAGTCCAAAGGCAGATGTTGAGAAGTTGACTTGTTTCAGTGATGACTGGTTTTTAGGACCAGAGTGTGGGTGGGGTTAAAAGCTTTCATTGGCCTAAGGCCAAATTAAAATGTAGGTCACATGATTGTAAGCCTGGAAACCTCCTCACCCTTCACTCTAAGTTGTGTTTTACCATTCTGTGTCAGCTTGTGTGGTGTTTTTATGTCAACAGTCATTCTTTAGCTTATCAGCTCCTTAAGGACAGAGACTATAAGTTATTTATTTTGCACACTTCACAACACAAATCAGAGTATTGTGTACATAGCAGGTGGCAATGAGTGTTTTTGGAATGAGGGGCTAAGGAGTTTAGCCTTAATTCAGTAATGGTCGGGACACAACAACAAACAACAACAACAAAAACCAAAAGCCAGAAGTCAAAAACCCAATTCAGTAATAGAAAGGGAGGAGAATTTAAATAGGAGCATTGCCTGACCAGAAATTTGTTTATAAAGATGAGTGTGGTGCAGGATTGCCAGATTTAGCGAACAACAATACGGGATGCCCTATATTTTATCTGGCACTCCTATGGTGTTAATATAGTCTATATAGTCTATATAGATGATGTAGGGAGAAAGTGGGGATAGCTGGAAGATGATTGAAATTACTGTAAGAGAATGGTTTTGGACAGTGATACCCAGGGACTGGATTTGGGGCACACTGTGGCTATAGAATGGGCAGGGCTTGCTGACTGATGGGATGTGGGAGGTGAGAGAGAAGTGAAAACCAAAGTAATTTCTGCAAGGTTTTAAATTTAGATTACTGAGTAGATGACTACAGAAAAATGATCTCCAGAAAGCTGGGAGGAGACCAGTTTTGTGTAGGAGAGGAAAGGGAATAGGAAAGAAAATAAGTTCAATTTAAACCTTGTCAGTTTACAAGTGGGAATGACCAGCAGATATTTAGAGGTAGACATTTGGAGCCTGGGAGAGGTTTGGGAGGGATAGACACAGGATTTTTTGTGAAGGACCTGGAAGCAGGGAGTAGAAAGATTTTGCTGGAATACATCTGGTTGTTGATCCAGGGTGAAGATGTATCTCCTGATGCTGAATTTGGATCAAGAAAGAAAGGAGCCAAATGTATATAAATGTTTCCTTAAACAGTGGTGTTTATATTGTTAGTGTAACTATTTTCAAAATGCTAATTTGGCCTAACAGAGCAATTGTGAAGCAAGCAATTTTTCTTTTTTCTTGCAGAATTTAACCAGTATGAAATCTTACCAGAGTTACTGACAGTTTTGTCCTCAATATAAGAAACAAAGGGCAAGGAACAATCTTAATGGGTGACACTGCTTCTGCTTGAGTCAGTTCTGGCTTTCTTGGGTTGTGTATTCTTGGGTAAATACACTGAGGATTCAGAGTAGAGGTGTGTGTGTGTGTGTGTGTGTGTGTGTGTGCGCGCGCGTGTGTGTGTGCGTGTCCCACCAATCCATAACCCTTCTGCAATTCTGCAGTTGTGGTCAATAAATATTTATTGAAAAAAGGGAATAAATAAATTTTAAATAAATAGCTAGAGATATAGTTGTATGAGTAATATCAGCGTAAGTGTAATAGAGCAGATGTTATAGAAAGAAAATTCATTATTTCCCATGAGTCTTTAGAGGTCTCAAGGAAGAACTCTGTGGGTAAGGAATTTATGTTAGAAAAGCATAGAAACTGGAGAACAGTCCAAAATATATATTCCACACGTGCCATGTTCTTTCCTTAGTGTACATGTTCCTGGCTGCACATAGTGACAAAGTCCATGTGTAGCAGGTTGGAATTTTACTTCCCATGAGGACAGATGGGATCAGCACCTGTGTAAGTGGGCGTTTCCCTTGTGGGGAGGAAGGAACAAAGTGGGAGTAGCTGAACAAAGATGCTATGAGCAAGTGTGTAAAATGAAGATGTCCCAGAGGTAGGAAAATCAGACCGAAGGTTGCGGCTTCCCCTATAGGTTATTCCTCTGCTCTGCAATCAGCGAGAGTTTGATCATCTGAGAACTGAATAAAAACGGAAGGGTTTAAATGGAGAAGGGAAAAAAACAGAAGTAAGAAACAGAACTATAACCTCTACCAAGACTCCAATGAAACAGGATAAAAGAAAAAAAAATCGTTTAAATGTTTGGAGCTCCATCTTCTGGTCATGAAACAGGATAGAACTGAAATGTGATATTAATCGTAAATGCTAAAATATATCGACAGGAACTGTATTACATATATTGTCTCAATTAATTTATCTTGCTCTACCAAATAAACTCGAAACTCCTGAACTCATAAATTAAGGCTCTCATGACCTGGCTTCACCCTCTTGCTTCATCCCCATCCTTTCATCCATTTTAACAAGCACATACTTACTCAAGCTTACCAGGTAAACAGTACTGAGCAGAACTCTGTGGGAAGTGCAAACTCATGAGCCTTGGCACCTGTTTTCAAGGATCTGCTCTTGAATCCACATGCCATCAAAAACCATGTTGGTTATTTTAGCGTCAGCTACACAGATGGCGTGTGAATAATGCTTCTCTCCATAAATGGAAGCTTGACAGAAATGACTAAATTTTCCTTTGACTGGCACCCCACTCACAATCCTCTCTTCTTTCTAGAGGTAGCCATAGTGGTAGGTTTGTGGACACTTCTGGATATTATTTAAGCTGTGAGATACATGTACAAGTACACACAGAAGTTTTTTGATACTTCTTGTAAACTCAAATAGGGGTTTATGTATGTATGAGTGAGTATGTTCAACACAAGTAGTAAAATATTATACCAATGTATGCAATTGCTTTTTACTCTTAAGAATACATCTTAGGGATTTATATATGATATTATTATACATACACCTAGTTTATATTATATTTTATTTTTTATAATTTTTTTAATTATATTTTTTGAGAGAGACAGAGCATGAGTAGGGGAGGGGCAGAGAGAGAGGGAGATACAGAATCCAAAGCAGGTTCCAGGCTCTGAGCTGTCAGCACAGAATTCAATGCGGGGCTCGAACCCACAAACTGTGAGATCATGACCTGAGCGGAAGTTGGATGCTTAACCTACTGAGCCACCAAGGTGCCCCTCTAGTTTATATTTTAAATAGTGACATAGTATTCCATAATATTTAGCATATCTCCTTTTTAGCCTTGTTGCAGAATTACAAACAATGCTGTCATAAATATTTTTATGCACATGGATATTTTTCTAGGAGAGATGTGGAGAAGTGGAATTGTTGGCCACAGGGTATGTGCATTTTTGGCTTGATAGATAGGCTGTTGCCCTCTGAAGCAGCAATGATAATCAAAGGGCTCTTTCTCCACATTTCTTTGTCTGCACATCTGTCAACACTTGATATTATCAAACTTTAACAAATTTTTAGTCAATCTGATAGCTAAGAACTGGTGTTTTATTGTTATTTTTACTTTTATTTTCCTGGTTGTTCATCCTTTTATGTTTACTGACCATTTCATCTTCTGGGAATTGCTTCTTATTCTTTCCATGTTTATAGTCTTTATCCATTTTTATTGGGTTGTTTTTGTCTATGTTTGATATGTGGGAACTCTTTGTATATTCCAGATAATAGTTTGTTATATATATGGAAAATATTTTTTCTCGATTATTTTTCCTTTTAAAAACACTGACAAGGGTATTATTTATAAGATATGTTTTAATTTGTCAATCTAATTTTTCAGTCTTTTTGTGATACATGTTTCTTATATATTCTCATCCATATATATGCTCATACTTTTATGTATATTGTGGTGGTCAGATGTGGTCAGGTCCTCACCCATATCCCCTTGGGTCTTACAGCTATGTATAGCTATCTCAACTGTATCTGCACACACACACACACACACACACACACACACACACCACATTTTTTTTTCTCCTACTCTGTTGGTGCTTTAAAGCTTTGGCCTATGTTATCTTTGCCATAGAAGAACTTTTAGTGGAACAGTGGGTTCACAGCATATTTTTCAGTGTCTCTTCTATATATAGTAGTAAAGGCACTTATGATATAATGGGAAGAGACCTATATAATTGGAATTGTGTGGATTCACAGACCCCTTTACATTACTTCAATACCTCCCAGGTCTTTAGCCCACAGGTTGAGTTCTACTGGGCTAGCATAGGGTTTCTGTAAGGAGGGTCATTTTGTAAGAGATTTCTTCATTCATTCAACAGATATTTATCGAACTAAGGGCAAGGTGCTGTATTAGATTCTGGGAATACAGCTGTGAAAGAAACAAAGCATTCCTGTCAGGGAGCTTATATTCTAGTGGGAAGAGACAGGCGAAAAATAATACACACATAACTGTAATATTTCAAGTGGTGTTAAGTGTTATGGAGAATGGGGAGGGCCTAAGTAGTCTGAGAAGAGTGTTGCTCAAATAGAATGGAGAGAGAGAGGCTCTCTAGTGTGGTGATATTTGAATAGATATTTGAGTGAGGTAGAGCCATGCAGCTCAGGGGAGGAGAATTGCTAGTGCAAAGCCTCTGAGGTGGGAGTATGTTCCTCGTCTTTGAGAAACGACAAGAAGACAGGCTAGCGTAGGTTTAGAGAGATGGAGGATTGTGGTAGAAGACAAGGTTGGAAAGGCAGTGGGTAGTCAGACATCATATAGGGTCTTGCAGGCCCTTGTAAGTGCTTTGGATTTTACCCTGTGTGAGATAGAAAGAAGCAAGTGGAGAACTTTAATTAGAATAGTGACATAGTCTGACTTATGTTTTAAAAGTATCACCATGACAGTTTTTGAAGTAATTATTAGGTAAGGGTTGAAGCAGGAGACTAGCTGTAGAAATCCAGGCTAGAAATTAATAGTCAAATGTTTCTGACTGGTTGAATAAAATGAAGACTGAGAACTGATCCTTGAATTTGGCAATGGGAAAGTTACTAAAGAGTGTATACTCAGTTTGGTAGGGAATAAAGAGCCTTTGAAGATTTTATAGGGAAGTGATATCATCAGCATGTACTTCATAAAAATCTGTCTATTGGTAGCAGTACATGGGAAGGATTAGATTAAATGGAAAAAAAAATCTGAGGCTAGAGAGGCATTTTAGGTGCCCATTTTATTAAAAGAGTATGGGGTAGCAAAGGTGGGAATGGAAAGGTTGTTTCAGAGCCTGAATTAAAAGAATTAGATAATTGAAGGAATATAGGATAAGACAAAGACAGAAGAATCAAAGCTAAATTTTTTAAATTGTGTGACTAGGAAAATTATAGTTCCATTAATAGAGATGGTCAGGAACAGAAGATAATATCTTCAATTTGTTAAAAAGTTTATCTATTAACCAGCAAAACTAAAAGGCAACTGATGGAATGGGAGAAGATATTTGCAAGTGACATATCAGATAAAAGGGTTAGTATCCAAAATCTATAAAGAACTTATCAAACTCAACACCCCAAAAATAAATAATCCAGTGAAGAAATGGGCAAAAGACATGAATAGACACTTTTCCAAAGAAGACATCCGGATGACTAACAGATACATGAAAAGAATGGCTAAAATGAACAACTTAGGAAATAACAGGTGTTGGTGTGGACGCAAAGAAAGAGGAACCCTTTTGCACTGCTAGTAGGAATGCAAACTGGTTCAGCCACTCTAGAAAACAGTATGGAGTTCCTCAAAAAATTAAAAATAGAACCACCCTACGAGCCAGCAATTAGGTATTTATCCAGAGAATACAGGAGTGCTGATTCGAAGGGACACATGTACCCCAATGTTTATAGCAGCACTACGGAAAGAGCCCAAATGTCCACCAACTAATGAATGGATAAAGATGTGGTATATATGTACAGTGGAATATTACTTGGCAATAAAAAAGAACAAAATCTTGCCATTTGCAACAACGTGGGTGGAACTAGAGTGTATTATGCTAAGTGAAATAAGTCAGTCAGAGAAAGATAAATATCAGGGTGCCTGGGTGGCTCAGTTAGTTAAACATCTGACTCTGGACTTCAGCTCAGGTCATGATCTCACGGTTCGTGAGGTCAAGCCCGGCATGGGGCTCTGTGCTGATAGTGTGGAGCCTGCTTGGGACTGTCTCGCTCTCTCTCTTCCACTCCTCCACTTGTTCTCTCTCTCAAAATAAATAAAAATAAATAAAAAAAGGAAAGAAAAATATCATATGATTTCACTCCTGTGGAATTTAAGAAACAAAACAGATGAACATAAGGGAAAGGAAGCAAAAATAATATAAAAACAGAAAGGGAGACAAGCTGTAAGAGACTCTTAAATACATAGAACAATCTGGAAGTTGCTGGCAGGGTGCTGGGGAAAGGGATGGGCTAAAGGGGCAAGGGCCATTAAGGAGAACACTTGTTGGGAGGAGCACTGGGTGTTATATGTAAGTGATAAATCACTAAATTCTATTCCTGAAATCACTATTATACTACACGTTAACTACTTGGATTTAAATTAAAAAATAAAGTTTATTTATTTATTTTGAGAAAGAGAGGCTGTGCAGCCAGCGTAGAACCTGGTGTGGGGCTCAGTCTCACAAACTGTCAGATCATGACCTGAGCCAAAATCAAGAGTGGGACACTTAACCAACTGAGCCACCCAGGTGCCTCTCCACCAATTTAAAAAATTAATGTTCCTTGTATATAGAATTCTTCCAGCACCTATAATTAATATTCTTCTCTTTTTACATTCTTTCCCTTGCAATTCTTATCCAGTTTGATAGCACATGGCTCTCACATTTCAATCTTCAACTTTTATCGCCCTTCTATATTCTGGACTTATGTTTCCATTCTGAAAGGCATCTTCACCAAAACTTACCATGGACAACTCAAAGTTAGCACATAAAGGAAAATAAGGAATTTTTTGTGAGGTGGTTATTCTCTCTGCATCATCAATATAGACTACAGAGCGAAATAACAAAAGTTTATTCTAAGAAGAACTGTGGGATCCATTTGCCAAGACCTCCAAAAATATGAATGACTTTCTGCCAGTCAGAAGATCACGATTCACCAGATGCCTTTAGAGTCTCAAAGGAGGGAGTATAATAGAAAATTGTAAAAAAAAAAAAAACCTGACAGTTATGTGATGTGATAGAGATCTTAGCTAATGCTATGATGATCATATTGCAATATATGAATTTATAAAATCAACATGATATATACCTTAAATTTACATAATGTTATATGTCACTTATACCTCAATTTTTAAATTTTTAAAAAATTGATAAAAAGGAAAGTAAACAAACAAAAGATATCAAGAAAATTCCTCAAAAAGAGCATTTTTGTTTAGTCAGTTGTCTTGATGGTACACATTGTTGTGGAAAATACAACTCAGAACATGCTGAGAGTGGTCTAGTGGTAATGTAAAGACAAATAAACAAGAAGGTTTATGAGGTTTGAAGGAGCAGTCTGGAGGAAGAATGTGAGAAAGTCCAGGGCCTGGGAAAAATTGGGAGATAGGAAGAAATAGGAGGGCATGTAGTGAATGTTGGAGTGGGAATGGGACAGGAGCTAGGATCCCAAGGGAGATGGTCAGTGGAAAGTTTCTGATTGTGAGTGTGGCTTTGGACTTTTAATCACATCTCTTTGATTTTAGGATACCATGGATAATATGATACACTGTCAATTTAATAAAAGCTTTTCAGGCAAAAAATAACAAGATATTAAATATACACAAATTGCTTGTAAGAAATATCAATATTCGAAATACATTAAAATAGGAAAAATGTATCTTTGAACAGAAATAATTCTATTTGAAATCTTTTACTATGCTGCACCATGATATAGTATACCTTTTACCTCATATTGTCACTGAAACTTCAGTGAAGATGTCTGATCACAGTTATAGTGTGATTAGTTTTTATGAGATTAAGTGTTTTAGGGAAATTAGTGTTTTAGGAAGTATTCCGTGTTGAATCAATATGGAATAAAGCTAAGGAAACATTCACAAGAGATGACATTTGAGAATTCAGCAGAAGCAAGAAATCTGAGGAAGTGACTCAGAATAAAGCGCCCTTAGAATTTATGAAATATTAGGCATGAGGTGGGAGATACCTGTTTTCCACCATATGGTAAGATAAAGGATTATTTGCTTTTTAATTAATTAATTATTATTTATTTAAAAAATTTTAAAAAATGTTTACCTATTTTTGAGAGATGAAATCATGACCTGAGCTGAAGTCAGATGCTCAACTGAATGATCCACCCAGGCACCCCCAATTCACATAATATATTTTAAAAATATATGGCAATGGAAAGAGTTGATGACTGTTTTGGGGACATCTATCTTATAAATATATAGGTCATGACACATTTGAGGAAGAAAAGAAGATACGGAGATGAGGAAAGTGGTCATTATAGAGGTAGAAGAAAATAATTTCAGATTATTTCCAGCACTTCTATGACTTTATATCTGGACTGATTAAGATGTAATTGAATCTCCTGACCTTTAAAAGCCTCTTCAGTCCTGTAATGCAATGACCTACCAATTTTTTTGGCAAAGAGTTAATCATTCCAAAAATAGTCTTTACTTTCAACCAGGAGAATGTTAACTTTATGTTTTTTGGGAATGGAATGGATGCAAGTCTTCTTTACCATCCATGTAAACCTGTCTAGATCACAAATTTCCAAATTGATCAAATTGTTAGGGAATTTGGCAGAAAAGTTCAACCATGTACTTTCCGAGTGAAGGACAGTCATTATTTTATTCTCTGACACAATATAATGATAAACCCTGTTTGTCTCTCTGAACAGTTGTGGAATTTGTTTTTTGCATAATGATATATGTGTGTGTGCATGTGTATTTTTGTGTTGTGTGTGTGTGTGTGTGTGTGTGTGTGTGTGTGTGTTGTGTTTTCCCTCTTAAGACCATTAGTTTTTTTTGAAACTATACATCCAGGGTAAGCTATGGATGAATAGTATGGATTTACCCCAACTAATTGTAAGAGAATTCTCATCATAGGGGACTTTGTATTTCCTAATTCTCTTTTTGCTACACAAGCAAGTGGGAATTAGGACATAGAACCTGAAAAGAGCTTGAAAAAGAACCCCATGTTGCACAATAAAATGATATTTTAGTTTTATGTGCCCAAACAATGTATATATTATAAATAATACCTTGGTTCAGAAATATATAAAATATAAATATGTACTTATTATTATATAAGTAGCTGTATACTTAGTTGAAAACTGTGAGAACTGTACATGAAATAGCACACACCTCAACATAGTGCACATTTGAACTCAAGAAACATCAGTCAAACTAAACTGCCAACTAAATTGTCAGTTTATTAAGTCTCCTGTGACATTCAGGTTACTATTGCTAGTTTCGGTCACGAAGAATCAAATTTTCTTTTTTCAAGTTGTTTGGTTTCAAATCACTGCAGATTGAATCTTTATCTTCATATTAAAATATAAAGACTTAGGATGTTTTTCAGAGATATCATGTCTTTATTATTATCTTCACTTTCTAGTCAGTTTACATTCTTAAAAGTTAAGGGGTTTTAAGCAGTTATTACAGAAAAAAAAGCATATTGCTCTAATAAAAAAGGAGCTTCCTGTATTTGCTTTGTAGATGCAGTATATAGATTTAAGTTGTTATGGGATTTATATTTGACCTAATGCATATTCATAACTATTTTAGTTGTAGCAATATGGCTTTCATTTTGCATACCTAATAAAGGTAACTGATGAGTCAGACTAATGATATTACTTTATACTTCTCAAGCATCTTTCATCTGCAGGTTACTAAATACTTTGTAAACATAAATTAAACATCACAACACACCTTGGAAGAAAAGTAAATATTATTATCCTTTTATGGGGAAACTGATATAGAGGTGAGGCAAATATTAAATATATACAACTGAGTTTCCTAGTATAAGGTGCCAATAATGCTTCTTTCGGGTACAGAAAGAAGCATAGGTGTAATTACTACAAAATAACCAATGTTCAAGGGAAAATGTAAATTTCAAGAGGCCCAGAACCCTTTGTGAAATTAACTTTGGAAATTAGGTATTAAACTGAAGCTCCTGATTAGTATAGTGTGTATCATCACCTAGTACTCAAATTTATCTTTTTCCTGATGAAGTGGAAAATCAGGTTAGGATTACTGCTACGTGCTTGAACTTAATAAATCTAATAGAATCATATGATCTGGGTGTTCCAGCACAACCTTGATTTCAAATGAACTGATATGCTTCTGCCATAAGTGGATTCAAATTGTTTTTATTGTGTGACCTGATTTTTGGTTTGAGAATTGAATCACCACACCTATTATGGCTAGTTTTTTGTGTTTTTTTTAAATTAAAATAAATATTTATTTATTTTTGAGAGAGAGAGAGAGAGAGAGAGTCAGAGTGCAAGTGGGGGAGGGGCAGAGAGTGAGGGAGACACAGAATCTGAAGCAGGCTCCAGGCTCTGAGCTGTCAGCACAGAGCCTGACACGGGGCTCGAACTCACGGACTGCGAGATCATGACCTGAGCTGAAGTCGGACACTTAACCAACTGAGCCACCCAGGAGCCCAAGTAAATCTCCTTTTCAATGTTTGATTACATTAATGGAATACAGAGCCACTTTGCTTTTGTAGAACTTTCTATACTGTGCTTTCTATGAGTATGTGTCTATCTGTGTGTTATCCTGGGGTCTATCACTGTCATTAGATAATGATTAGGAGGAGTTTGAAAACATAGGGGGTGGCTACCATGCTTGAAAGGAATATTTCACTTTACAAAATTCTAACTGGAAAAAGATGTGAACATCTAACAGTAATTATTTAAATTTTTTTTTGTAAGAATGTTTCAGATCTACTCTCTTAGCCAATTTCAATTACACAATACAGTATTATCAACTATAGTTACCATGTAAGATATTAGATCCTTAGAAATTATTTATTTTTTGGGAATGCAAGCTGGTGCAGCCACTCTGGAAAACAGTATGGAGGTTCCTCAAAAAACTAAAAATGGAACTACCCTGTGACCCAGCAATTGCACTACTAGGCATTTATCCAAGGGATACAGGTATGCTGTTTCAAAAGGACACATGCACCCCCATGTTTATAGTAGCACTATCAACAATAGCCAAAGTATGGAAAGAGCCCAAATGTCCATCGATGGATGAATGGATAAAGAAGATGTGGTATAGATATAAATGGAGTATTACTCTGCAATCAAAAAGAATGAAATCTTGCCATTTGCAACTATGTGGATGGAACTGGAGGGTATTATGCTAAGTGAAATTAGTCAGAGAAAGACAAAAATCATATGACTTCACTCATGAGGACTTTAAGACACAAAACAGATGAACATAAGGGAAGGGAAACAAAAATAATATAAAAACAGGGAGGGGGACAAAACGGAAGAGACTTATAAATATGGAGAACAAACTGAGGTTACTGAAGGGGTTGTGGGAAGGGGGATGGGCTAAATGGGTAAGGGGCACTAAGGAATCTACTCCTGAAATCATTGTTGTACTATGTTGTACTATGTTGTACATAGTTGTGCTAACTAATTTGGGTGTAAATAAAAAAAAAATAAAAAATAAAACAAGTTAAAAAAAAGAAATTATTTGTAACTAGAAGTTTTAACCCTTTTACCAACTTCTCTCCATTTTCCCCACTTTCCCCCAGCCCCTGATAACCACTATTCTACTCTTTGTTTCTATGAGTTTAACTTTTTAAAAAAAGATTCCAGGGTTGCCTGGGTGGCTCATTCAGTTAGGTAGTTAATTGTCTGACTTCGGCTCAAGTCATGATCTTGCCCTTTGTGAGTTTGAGTCCTGCGTTAGGCTCTGTGGGGACAGCTCAGCCTGGAGGCTGCTTTGGATTCTGTATCTCCCTCTCTCTCTACCCCTCCCCAGCTCACATTCTGTCTCTGTCTCTCAAAAATGAATAAGCATTAAAACATTTTTTTACATAAAAAAAATTACAAAATTACAAAAAAGATTCCACATATAATTGATACTGTTCTGTCTGGCTTATTTCACTTTGTCTTTCTCTGTCTGGCTTATTTTACTTAGCATAATATCCTGAAGGTCCATCCATGTTGTGGCAAATGGCAGGATTTCCTTTTTTTTTTTTTTTTTTTAAAGAATGAATGGGATTTCATTGTGTGTGTGTTTATGTGTATGCCACATTTTCATTCTTTTCATGATACATATGTTTTTAATTTTAATTTTTATTTGAAGTATAGTTGACATACAATATTGTGTTAGTTTCAGGTGTGCAATATAGTGATTCAACAACTTTATATGTTATGCTATGCTCACCACAAATGTAATTACCATCTATTGCTGTACAAAGTTATTACAATATTATTATTATTTTATTTAAATTCAAGTTAGTTAACATACAGTATAGTCTTGGCTTCAAGAGTAGAACCCAGCAATTCATCTGTTATGTATGACACCCAGTGCTCATCTCAAAAAGTGTATTACAAAATATATTAAAAATTTTTTTTAAATATTTGATTTATTTCTGAGACAGAGACAGAGAGAGACAGAGTATGAGCAGGGGAGGGGCAGAGAGAGAGGGAGGCAGAATCTGAAGAAGTCTCCAGGCTCTGAGCTGTCAGCACAGAGCCTGATGTGGGGCTCAAACTCCTGAACCGCGAGATCATGACCTGGGCTGAAGTTGGATGCTTAACTGACTGAGCCACCCAGGTGCCCCTGTATTACAATATTATTGACTATATTTCCTATACTGTACTTTTAATACCTGTGACTTATTTATTTTATAACTGTAAGTTTGTACCTCTTACTCCCCTATTTTGCCTATCCCCCAAGCCTCCTCCCCTTTGGCAACTACTAGTTTGTTCTCCATATTTATGAGTCTGTTTCTGTTTTTTGTTTGTTTGTTCATTTGTTTTGTTTTTTATATTTCAGATACAAGTAAAATAGTATGGTATTTGTGTTTCTCAGTCTGACTTATTTAACTTAGCATAATACTCTTTGATCCATCTATGTTGTTATGAATGGCAAGATTTCATTCTATTTTATGGCTGAGTAATCTTCCTCATCCATTCATCTTTAGAGGGACCCTTGAGTTGCTTCCATATCTTGGCTATTGCAATAATGCTTCACTAAACACAGGGGTATATATAATCTTTCTGAATAAGTGTTTTCATTTCCTTCAGTTAAATACCCAGAAGTTGAATTACTATATTGAATGGTATTTCTATTTTTAATTTTTTGAGGAAACTCCATATTGTTTTCCATAGTGGCTGCACCAATTTACATTCCCACCAATAGTACACAACAAGGGTTCCTTATTTTCCATATCCTCTCAACACTTGTTATTTCTTGTCTTTTTTTTTTTTTGGAGGGGATGGGAGGGGTAGAGGGAGAAAGATAATTTTTTTTTAAGTTTTTAAATTTATTTTGAGAGAGAGAGAGGGTGAGCAAGTAGGGGTAGGGACAGAGAGAGAAGGAGAGAGAGAGAGAGAACCCCAAGCAGGTTTGGTACTGTTAGTGCAGAGCCTGACACAGAGCTCAAACTCAAACCATGTGATCATGACCTGAGCCAAGGTCAGATGCCCAACCAACTGAGCCACCCAGGTATCCCAAGAGAGAATCTTAAGCAGACTCCATGCCCAGTGTGGAGCCCAATGTGGGGCTCCATCTCACAACCATGAGATCAAGACCTGAGCTGAAATCAAGAGTCAGATGCTTAACCTCCTGAGCCACCCAGGCACCCATATTTCTTGGTTTTTTGATACTAGCCATTCTGTTTGATATGAAGGGATAATCTCATTGTGGGTTTTTTTTTTTTTGTTTGTTTGTTTTTTACATTTCCCTGATTATTAGTGATGTCGAGTATCTTTTCATGTGTCTGTTGGCTATCTGTATGCATCTTTGGAAAAATGTCTACTCAGGTCCTCTGTTCATTTTTAAATCAGATTATTATTATTGTTATTATTATTATTATGTTGAGTTGTAAGAGTCTTGATATAATTTGGATATTTGCCTCTCATTGGATATATCATTTGCAAATATCTTCTTTCATTGACTAGGTTGCCTTTTCATTTTGTTGATGGGTTCTTCAGCTGTGCAGAAGACTTTTAGTTTGATGTAGTCCTCCTTGTTTATTTTTGCTTTTGTAGCATGTACAAAATGCTTTGTACATTTTGTAGCACGTACAGCTGATTTTGTATGCTAATAAACATGTCTAAGACAATGTTTATTCAGGTCTTTTGTCCATTTTATATATTGAGTTATTTATTTATTTATTTATTTATTTATTTATTTATTTTTGGTTTTGAGCTGTATGAGCCAGTTGTGATTCTTTGTAATGATGTGATCTTTAAAAAGTAAATGATCAATTCCATATTTGGTGTAAACATATGGTCAGGTGGACTTTGATTTAAGATAAGAAAGTAGTTTGGAGACATATTCTGAAATAATGCACATTTAAGTGCTTCACAAATACTAAGAACTTTGTTATTTTACCCTGAGTGCCACTTGAATGTTCCACAACTTTATCTATAGAGAAGCACAGATAAGGGGCTAAAGAAAGTTTGAGGTTTACTTACAGGGCTAAAGAGAGGGTAATGTTGATAAGAATGATAGTTGGAGCTCATAGGGTCTCCCTATTGGTAGCTAGCCTAAATATGCTTAGGCAACAAGAAATACGTATTTGTGGTGATGACTTATAGCTTAGAAAGTCACCCCTATTTTATTATAAACTTTTACGTGGTAAGGTTGTTGATGGGTCAGTTCTCACTAAAACTTTGTCTTTTGTTTGTGGAATATAGATTTGGGATCTTGTGAGTCCTCATTTGAAGGAAACTCATCTCCATTGTATCTATGCCTATAGACTTCCATGTTCTCTCTCTCTTTCTTTCTCTTTAAGGTTTATTTATTTTTGAGAGAGAGAGAGAGAGTGCTAGCAGAGAAGGGGCAGAGAGAGAGGGAGACACAGAATCTGAAGCAGGCTCCAGGCCCTGAGCTGTCAGCACAGAGCCTGAAGTGGGGCTCAAACTCATGAACTGTAAGATCATGACCTGAGCCAAAGTGGGACGCTTAACCTGACTGAGCCGTCCAGGCGCCACTCTCTTTTTTTTTTAATTTTAAAAATTTGTTTAGTTTGAGAGAGAGAGGGAGAGAGAGAACACAAGAGGGGCAGAGAGGGGAAGAGAGAGAATCCTAAGCAGGCTCGGCAGTGTCCAGTTCAGAGCCCAATGAGGGACTCAATCCTACAGACCATGAGATCCTGACCGACCTGAGCCTAAATCAAGAGTTGGATGCTTAATTGACTAAGCATCCAACTGGACTTCCACATTCTTTTTGTCCAGAAACCACAACCAGTCAATTTTCAGGGCACTCAGTTTGTTACAGTTTTTAGGGTATCCAAAAATAATTCCTCTGTTGTTATTTCCTTGCTTTGAAACATAATTAGAGCTAGATAATAGAGTCAAGCAGATGAAATAAAAATGGGGCTCAGTTTTGTGGTAACTGGTTTTCCTAGGACTGCACCCAGACTAGGCAGCCCTTCTTCTGACTACCTGTGGGCTTTGCTCTTCAGGGTAGTCTCTTTTACCTAAGGTGATGTAACTTATTGTCCAAACCAAGACACTTTTGAGAGTTAAAGGAGGTGCTAGTAGGATGAAATGTCAGGACTGTTCAGGGAAGATTATAACATGAGGTCACTGACTTTTAACTCATGGCAGCAGTCAAAGTAGAAAGTACACCTTCTTCAGGCAGTCTGACCTGAGAGGAATCGGAGTTCCTTGTCCCTAACACACAAATCACATAAATCAGGTCTTTATTCCCCAGGGAGAAGTGAGAGATGGCTCAGGAATCCAGCTATGCTCACAGAAAATCAATCCTTATAGACTCCATAGAGAAAAGTAGATTTTCCCCATTAGGCCCGCTCTAATAGGGCGGCTGTAAGCCTAGAGCCAGAGAAGTGGTGTACAAGAACTGATTGTTAGCATTGCTTCTCAACTCCACATTCAGAGATCCTTGGTAGATTGAAACTCTCCCTGATGGGAGTATATATATCATTGCATGATTTGGCAAACTACAAATCACGGTCTTCTTTCCTCTCCTCTGGTGGAGCTAGTTGTTAAAGATCCCTCAGCATACTACTTAGCCGTGGACTGGATTTTTATTTCTTCTGGGTTTGTGGTTAATACCACCCCCTGTCCCCATATTCTAGCAGAGATGTTCATGGTCAGTGACCAAAGTCACGCTTTTCATTATCATGAGGAAAATGTCCAGCCTCTGCACATCTGTATGCCTCCCAGGGATGTACTCCATTGGGCTTGCTCCTGTCGCCTAAACAGCCGCAGTGCTGTCTGTGCTCTGAGTCCTCTGTCCTAGAAGAACCAAGGAACCCGAGGATGGATCTTTCATTTGGTACTGAGGCTGGCCATTCACCTCAGGCCTCCTAGTTCCTTGCAAAGTCTACTGAGATGACCTCACTAGGCAGGCCTTCCTAGTTCCTTGCAAAGTCTACTGAGATGAAAAGCATAAGCATCACTTTGATGTTTTTAGAGTCTTCCAGGTGTTGACAATGAGAAACAGGCTTGTTCGTGGGGTACCTGAAATTCCTAGCAGTGGTATTATCAGTAAAGTTGTAGAGTACCTGAGTTTTAGAAGTTCAGTACCTCTGTATGTGAGTTCTGTTTATGCAAATTACAACTGTGGAACTTTGCAAAATATATTTCACTGCTTGGAGTGTTCTTCTAAAGTGGGAACAATATTCTCCATTTATAAAATTTTGAGGATAAATAAAATAGCATGTGAAAATGAGTTGTAAAACGTAAAGAGCTAATTAATAGAAAGTATAAGCATTATAAGGAGAGCATATATTTTGCAGCAAAAGAAGACATAAGTTATTTCTCACATTTTAGTTTATTATTTATAAGATGAGAAATCACTGGGTTATCCACAAGTCTGATAAAGCCTGTGTGTAGTCCTCTAGCAAAGGAGTATTTACTTATCTTTTAGAAGGAAGAATTTGCTGTCTTCCCTGATTCCCTCAAATAAACTAATGATTGGAATGGTAGGAATTTGTTGGATATCTTTATGCTTATTTTACAGTTAAAATTTTTTTTAGTGTTTATTTATTTCTGAACAAGAGAGACAGACAGAGTGTGACTAAGGGAGGGGCAGAGAGAGAGAGAGACACAGAATCTGAAGCAGCTCCAGGCTCTGAGCTGTCAGTACAAGAGACCAGCAAGGGTCTCAAACTCATGGAAGTCAGACGCTTAAACTTCTGAGCCACCCAGGCACCTCTTATTTTACAATTTAATGTTTTAAAATTATAATTTGAAATGGAGTTGGGTATTGCATGTAAAAAGTTACTTAGGGGCTCCTTGGTGGCTCAGTAGGTTAAGCATCCAACTCTTTATTTCGGCTCAGGTCATGATCTCACAGTTTGTGGGATCAAGCCTCACATCAGGCTCTTCACTGACTGCAGGGAGCCTGCTTGGGATTCTCTTTCTCCCTTTCTCTCTGCCTCTTCCCCACTCTTGTATACATGCTCTCTCTCTCTCCCTCCCTCCCTTCCTCTCTCAAAAATAAACTTAAAAAAATTCTTAGAATTTCTAAAAACTCAATTCAACTATTGAAATGATTTCTACATGGTTCTTGCACCTTTGGATGCATTAAAAAGGACTGGGGTAAAGGAAGTCTTCAGAAGCACATTTTGTGTCATGAACTTTGTATAGAACACACAAGGGCTGTTTTTTTCCTCTACATTGCAGGCAGGTCCTAGATATAAAATTATTTTAGTATAATGTTCCCTTGTAAAACACAAAATAAATCATTTAAAAATTTTAATTGGAATTATGTCTGATTTTTTTTAACTATGTAGGAAAAATGAAATCTTTCAGGTTTGAGATGGTAAGTGTGGGTTTTTCAGATGTATCTTGGCCTCCCTCTAGTGGTTGCTGAGGCAAGCTGAACTGAAGCCTGGGGCTTGGAGCTCATTTCTTTGAATCAAAAATAGGGTTTTGAACACATGAGCCTCAATTTAAATGAGTGCAAAGCATTTAATGAATCTCAGACTGTAATTTCTTTGATACTCAGGTTAATTTGCATTTGTTGTTCCTATCGTTTATTGTCATTGGTATTGAACTTTTCTTGTGTTTAGTTTTGGTGCTGGGTGTGTGTGTGTGTGTATATGTGTGTGTGTGTGTGTGTGTGTGTGTGTGTGTGTGTATCTCTCTCACAAAAAACAGAGCCCTATGTTCAGTCATAAATTTTAAGTTTTTGATATCTTATCGAATATCTTCTGGTATAAAGTCTAGGAAAAAGATTTTATTAATAAATTTTTGGCCCAAACCGAGATTAATGTTTTTTTTTGTAGAAATTAATATATTATATTATAAAAAAAGTGAATCTGGTTAAACCTCTAGATCCAACTACCGGTTTCCAAGGAATCCAGAGGACAGAAGAACATGTTAAATATACTAAGGAGAGGGAAGAACTTGGGAAGATGGCAGAGTAGGAGGACCCTAAGCTCACCTTATCCCATGTTTTCAATCACATATCATCCACATCCAAGTCAATAAATTAGAGAGCCATTTGAAGACTGGCAAAGCAAATTCCACAACTAAATATATAGGAGAAGCTATATCTGAAAGGTTAGGAAGGTCAGAAAGGTGGAGGGAGGCTGCTTACAGGAGGAAGGGAGCTGCACATGCAAAGAGGGCAGATAAACAGGCCCTCACACTAGGGGGCTCATGTGGGGGAAAGTGATCCCCACAGTACTGGCTTTGAAAACCAGAGGAACTGAATTCTGGGAATTTGTAAAACCAGTAGAACTTGAAAAGCTGACTATGCACTGGGCAAGCCTGGAGGGCAGGTGGTAGCTGGGTCTCTGCCCTTAAAGAGATAGCAGGCTTTGTGGAGAAGCAATGTAAGACAATGTAAAAACAGCCGTTTATACAATGCAGGAGACAAACAGGAGACAGATCCGTTTATACTGACTTGCATGCTGATTGGGAGGCATTTTGAGACTTCTCCAAA
The DNA here is from genome assembly GCF_018350195.1 of Panthera tigris. Taxonomy (NCBI): domain Eukaryota; kingdom Metazoa; phylum Chordata; class Mammalia; order Carnivora; family Felidae; genus Panthera; species Panthera tigris. The sequence continues at coordinate 133,411,738 of NC_056663.1, forward strand.
AACAATGGAACTGGCAGGCACCATTTCTCTCCTGCTCCCCAGCATGAGCACAGACTGCTGGAGGTGGAGCTGCATGCACACATGCAACCTAACCTGCTATTAGTACACCATGCCCATGAGTTCTCCTGAAGACTTGCCTACTCCAAGCCTGCCGTCTTCAGTCCTGGGCTCAGGGAAAATTTTGTTAAAGCTGAGTGAGCCTCCTGTCCAGTCAATAGATGCACAGCTGCCACTGAGCACCATGCACATTTGCCCTGCTGCAGTTAGCTGTCCACCCCCAACAACCTTTGTGTGTCTCCTCTAGTCCTGCCAGCAAATGAGCAGCTGCCATGTACATAGTTGCAGTTGTGCTGTGCCCTGCCGCAACACTGGCCCAAACCACCACACACTCCCAGCCACACACCCCCAGCCACCATTGCATGCTACACCCAGACTTGTGCCCCTGGCTGCCAGCATGCAGCCCCCAGCCACTTGAGCACTTAAGGAGATCTGGCATAGGACTAGTGGCCAGTGCACATTTTGCTAACACTGCGGCCATGCTTTCTAGTTCCCCAACGGGCATACTCTTCACAGAGCTGCCCTGTCTGGGTCCCACTAACATCACAGAGAGCAAGTACAGCCCACAACAGGGAGAGTCAGTGCAGACGATTGCATAGAAAGGCAAAGTGACTCAATAAGAGCAGGGCATAAGCAACACATATAGGATATTCTGCTGAAGTACCAGGTTCTGGTGAACAGAAGACACTGCACTATAGGGCACTCCAGGACCTCCTCTTCACAAAGTCACTATTTCCAAGAGCAGAAGACACTCCCCGCTCATGCTCTCCCCGCTCATGCTCTCTTTCTCAAAAATAAATAAACATTAAAAAAACATTGTTTTTTTTTTTTAAAGAATAACATAGCAGAGATAAAGGGTACAACACATGAAAAAAGAAATACACTTGATAGAATAAGTAGCAGGATGGAAGAAGCAGAGGTATGAATTAGCAACCTAAAAGACAATAATGGAAAGTAATCAAGCTGAACAAAAGAGAGAAAAATAAGAATTATGCAAAATGAGAATAGACCTAGAGAATTCAGTGACTCCATCACACATAATAACATTTGTATTATAGGAATCCTAGAAGAACAAGAGAAAGGGGGTAAGAAAATTTATTTGAAGAAATAATCGTTGAAAACTTCCCTAATCTGGGGGAAGGAAACAGATATTCAGATCCAGGAGGCACAGAGAACCCCCAACAGAATCAACAAAAGCAGACCAACACCAAGACATACTGTAATTAAATTGGCAAAATATAGTGATACAGAAAAGAAATTAAAAATGGCAAGACAAAATAAGTCATTAATTCTCAAGGGAAAACCCATAAGGCTAGCAGATTTTTTAGCAGACACTTTCTAAGCCACAAGGATCCTCTATATCGCTGATTCTCTGTTCTGCCTTGTCCATCCTTGCTGCCACTGCATTCATCTGTGATTGCAGCTCAGTTATAGCATTTTTAATTTCATTCTGGCTATTTTTTCTTCTTTTATGTCTGCAGAAAGGGATTCTAATATATTTTCAACTCCAGCTAGTATACTTATTATTGTGATTCTAAATTCTGGTTCAGACATCTTGCTTGTATCTGTGTTGGTTAAATCCCTGGCTGTTGTTTCTTTGTGCTCTCTCTTTTGGGGTGAATTCCTTTGTTTTGTCATTTTGAAGGGAGAAAAGGAATTAATGAGGTAGAAAATTGAAATTAAAAAAAATTGAAATTAAAAAATATTAAAATTAAAAATTAAAAATTAAACACACACACACACACACACACACACACAAATAGAATAGATGATGCTAGATCCTAGGTGTGTTCTGGGTGTTCTGGGTGTTGAAAGTGGTTTGACAGATTAGGGAAATGAAAAAAAACGGGGGAAAGAAAAAAGAAAGGAAATCATTTGAGAATTTGAAAAAATTAATACACTAAAGTAGACTAAAATGAGATGATGTGGGTAAAATAGAATTTGAAAAAAATATACACAAAAGTAGAGAATATAGTAGAAAAAAATTAAAGAAAAATATTTTTAATAAAAATTAAAAAGAAATATGAATTTTTTCATTTTCTGTATTTAAGAAAAAAGAAAAGAAATGAAAAAGAAAAAAGTTAAAAAAAGAAAAAAGAAAAGAAAAAAGAAATCGTTTGAAAATTTGAAAAAGTGAATACACTGTAGTAGACTGAAATGAAATGGTGGGGGTAAGATAGAATTTGAAAAAATTTACATAAAAGCAAAAAATATAGTAATAAAAATTAAATAAAAATATTTTTAAAAGAAATTGAAAGTAAAAATGAAGTTTTTCTCTTTCTGCATTCAAGAAAAAGAAATGAAAAAGATAAAAAAAGAAAAAGAAAGAAAAAAAGGTAATTGAAAATTTGAAAAGGTGAGTACACTGAAGTAGACTAAAATAAAATGATGGAAGTAAAGTAGAATTTTAAAAAAATTACACAAAAGTAAAAAATATAGTAATAAAAATTAAAGATATATTTTTAATAAAAATTGAAAATAAAAATGAGTTTTTTCTCTTCTGTATTCAAGAAAAATAAAAGAATTGTAAAAGAGAAAAAGGAAAAAGAGAAATAAAAAAGAAAAAAAACTTGAATAGATGAACCTGCTAACAGATTGAAGTAGGACTGAAATTACTTCGTTTCCCCTAGAGGTCAGTCCATGTAGCTCTTTATAGTCCATAAATTAAGCCGGCAGTGAGGTTTGTGTTCTTGAAGAGAGAAGTTGGCCTAGTTGGGCGGGGCTCAGTGTAACAGCTCTGCTCTCCCCTAGATGGCACTGCTAGCCTACTGGGGTGGATTGCTGCGGTGCTCATAGGTGTGCATGCGCATGCGCGGGAGCGGTGACAATGGTGCCACCCACCACCCAGTCTGTTCTCCCGGATCAGCAATTGCGCACCAGTCCTCCATCTTCAGCTCTCCTCCACTCCCCTCTTTTCCACTCTCCGTGACCAGGCCCCAGGCAGTACCTCTCTCCCAAGTTTTGTCTCAGATGCGGCTGTTTTCCCCCGGCCCCTTACTTCTGAAGGACTGTGGCTTTGACCCGTTCTGCCCCTCTGTGGGAGGGTCTCATCGAGCAATGGCCGCATGAGCAATGACTGAATGTCAGCTGCACCCAGGAATGCCCGCTGGACCATGCTGTTGCTGGTGCCCCAAGATGGTGGCCAGGTGCCAGCCCACCCCAAAGAAAGATCGTGAGACAGTGTAGCATCAGCATTTCAGGGACTATGGAAAATCGCAACACGCATCTGACACCAGGCTTCACCTTCAATGACCTTGCCCCAGCACCAGCGAATGTAGCTGTCTTCCAGGGTTGCTAGGACCAGGTGGCTTCCACAGTCTCTACCAAATGTCCTTCCCACAGTGGAACCACTTTTCCCTGTGTGGCCTGAGAACGTCCCTGACCCCACTTTGTTCCTGGGGATTCACCTTTCCCACCAGAGCACTGCCAGGTATCGAGCTGCAGAGTTGCAGCCTTTGTGCTCCCCTTGTTTACAGTCTTAATGGAAATTAAACCCTCTCCTTTCTCCCTTTTTAGTTTAGTCCCTGTGGCTGTTTCCAATTTTCCACTTTCTCTCCAGCTGCTTTTGGGGAGGGGTGCTTTTCTGTATGCTCTTCCCCTCCCCAGTCTCCGTCCTGTCTCCACCCGCAAAAGGGGTTCCCTACCTTTCGTGGCTTTTTGCTCCCCAAGTGCAGCTCTTCATGTCATGTACCTGCTGAATTCTGTGGTTCAGGTTGTGAAGATTGTTGTGTTAATCTTCTGATCTGTTTTCTAGGTGTGTAGGATGGTTTAGTGCTGGTCTGGCTGTATTTCATGGGAGCGAGACACACAAAAAGCTTCCATGCTGTTCTGCCATCTTGGCTCCTCCCCTGAAACTGATTTTTAATTATAGAGAACAAACTGTTGGTTACTAGTGGGTAGGAGGGTAGGGAGATGGGTTAAATAGGTGATGGAAATTAAGGAGTGCACATTTGATGAGCACCAGGTGATGTATGAAAGTGTTGAATCACTATATGTACATCTGAAACTAATATAACACTGTATGTTAACTAACAGAAATCAAAAAAAAAGTGAAAAAAAGAAGAATATACTGAGGAGATATAATCAGTCAAATTTAGTGGGAAATTATACAGGACATTCAAACACAGCTCTTCAACAAATAGCAGGAGGAAAAAAAAAGGCGGTGAAAGTGGAACTTGAAAATTAAAAGAGGGGCGCCTGGATGGCGCAGTCGGTTAAGCGTCCGACTTCAGCCAGGTCACGATCTCGCGGTCCGTGAGTTCGAGCCCCGCGTCAGGCTCTGGGCTGATGGCTCGGAGCCTGGAGCCTGTTTCCGATTCTGTGTCTCCCTCTCTCTCTGCCCCTCCCCCGTTCATGCTCTGTCTCTCTCTGTCCCAAAAATAAAAAAAAAAAAAAAAAAAAAAATTAAAAGAGACTTAAATGACTACAAATATTACTAAATCTGTCCCTTATTTGGGTCCTGTTTAAAATAAGCATGGTGAAAAACCTATTTGTAAGATTTATGAGACAATTAAATAGTTGACATTACATGTTTGATATCATCAAGATATTATTTTTAGGTGTGATATGATATTTTAGTTATGTTTAAAGACAAGTTGTTATCTTTTAGAGATTCACATTAAAATATTTATAAATCAAATCATGTGATACCTGTGATTTGCCTTCAAATAGTTGGGGGAGAGGGTGGATGGAGATATGGATAGGGCAAAATTGACCATGGGCTTATAGGTATTGGCACCAGGTGGATACTTAGGAATTTATCATACCATTTTATCTACTTTTGAGTAGATTTGAAATTCTTCGTAATTAAACATTAAAATATCAAGAAATTGGTTACAGTGCCTTTACAAGATTGGGCCCCCTGTATCCAGTTCAGTCTGAAATAAAGCATTATGCTTGCAGATTTTAAATTATTTCCCTTGATAATCCCCAAGATAAACCCAGGCCACTTCCTAACTCCCACATATGTTTTTTTATCATTCATTCAACAAATAGGTATTGAGTGCCTAATATATGCTAGGTTCAGGGATAGGCAGTGCTGATAAAAGAAAGTAAGCAAAAAAAAAAAAAAAGAAAAGAAAAGAAAAGAAAAGAAAAGAAAAGAAAAGAAAAGAAAAGAAAAAAGAAACAAAAAAGACAAGTCCCTGCCTTTATCGAGTTACAGACTAATAGGTTTTAATGATCCTGGATAAGACTATAATTAGTAGCAAGTCTTTACTGAAAGTAGAAAGGTGAAGGAGAACAGCACACAAAAAATAAGTTACAACTTCTATATCAACCCAAGCTGGCTTCCTGTCTATCCCTGTTTGACTAATTCCATTTATCTAGGAGCTGTTTTTTTCCCATCTCTGTAATTGTCCTGGACTATACATGACTCAGAATCCAGGACAGACTAACTCCAAGGACCCAGAGAGAGAATATTTTTCTGACAAACATTTTAATCTGCTTCTTCAAATCCTCATTTCTTGCCAAGATTAACCTCTTCCCTGGAAACTTAGAAAAAATTGTAAATTCAAGACAGGTAGAATGGTCACAAGCTTTAAATGTCAGATTAAAAGAAAAGAATGTGGAGGCAAATTTCAACCTTATAAGGAAGAATTTTCTAACAATTTTTGCAGGCCAAATGAAAGAAGTCACCTTGTGACAAGTTGTTCTTGTAAGTAGTCAGGATGGCTATTTGTCAAGGATGCAAAAGAGAAATTATTTGTGGTGGGAATTTCAACTTAGCTAGCCAAAACTCCTGTTTAGTTGTTAACATTTGATTCTTTGAACAATGAAAATGGGGATGTTAAAGGCACTGTTAACATCTGGAAGGGAGAGAAATTTCAGGGTAGAGATTTTGCTTATGCTTCTACAATTACATAATAAACCTTCAATATATATGTAAGTGGGTGTAAATAGACATCGAGGCATCAGTGTTATCTTATGTGTTAATAGATGTCTGGCCCTAACTAGAATGTGGGAGTGGTGGTGAAACCATTCACTGCAGGTCCTACATTCTCAGAGGAGACTTGAGCAGATTCTTCTCTTTTTTTTTAAAGTCTATTTATTTATTTTGAGAAAGAGAGAGAGAGAGGGAGCAGCAAGGGGCAGAGAGAAGAGAGAGAGGAGAGAGAGAATCCCAAGCAGGCTCTACTCTGTGAGACTTTACAGAATAAACTGCAGGACCATGACTTGAGATGAAACCAAGAGTTGGATGCTCAACTGACTGAGCTGCCCAGCACCCTGAGCAGATTCTTCTCAACATTCAGTTTCCACTGCTGTTCTCAAAGTGCCCTAAGACATCTAGGATAGTTCAGTTCATCCTGGAGGCCAGTCTCAAGGAGACAGTACTGGCTATGTTGTCAACCATAAATTTTGGCACACCAAATTTGATGTATTGTTACTACTTAGGTTTGAACTACCTCCTGAAACACCACCACCACCATCATTATCAATCACTGTATTAGGATAAGGTAGATTATGGTGGGTAACAACTGTGAAGTCTTAGTGGCTTATGACAAGATGTATTTCTCACTTTACATTGCATGCCTACCTTGGTTTGGCTAGAGTTCTGCTCAAGTCTCCTTCCTCTTGGAATCCAAGATGAAGGAATAGCCACCATCTGAAACATTGTAAATCACCATGGTTGAGGGAAAGAGTGAATATGAAAACTGCATAATGGCTCTTCTTGAAATAGAGTATTGGGCCTCTGGGTTGTGGTGTCTTAATTGTAGTAGGTCTGGGATCTAGGAAAAAATTGATCCAGCCGCTCACTAGTAATCCTTCTTTACAGGATCCTGAAAAAAATGCACGAAGAAAATATACCATGTTTCTGTTGAAGAATTCCAGTGAGCTAGATTGTACTCTACCAGAGACTCCATTGAACAAGCTATGTTAGCCTGAACAGTTTAGGACTAAAAGGGGTTAAATGCCTGTTCTGCTCACTTCCAATCCATAGCAGGGATCTGAACTGCATTCTTATTACTCCATTATTATCTGCTAACAAGAGGCTGAAGACAGCATGAGATACAGAGGAAGGAACTAGAGAGCTTTTGTCTCAAAACCTAGTGGAGAGCTTGTATGGGATGCATTTCCATTACCAACCCACATGGGGAAGGAAGCCAGAGAACCTGGAGAGAGAAAGCAAGCAAGAGCCTGCCAGTGGTAGCATGTGGGGTGGGAGATGGCCAGTCTGTCTCAGGAAGGGCGGACTCAAGACCATACCTTATTTCTCTTGGGGATCAGAGGAAGAGAGGTAGGAAGGACTATAAAACACATATACATACTCCCCTTTTAACAATTTCAAAATTTCCAGCCAAGTAGGGCAGCTTATGAAACTGTATATTCAAAAACCATCCAGCAACCATTCATAGGTAGACACTTAATACTGAAGAGAAAGGCACAAGGAAATGGTGTCTCCTAACCATGGGCTTCCTTCTGGGCAGGGATGGAGTAAAGGAGGAAAATGAACTGGGCTTTGGTATAGGGATCCTTTCCCTTTAGACTTTATTGTCTGGCAAGAATGACCCTAAACTGAAGCATGTAGATGCATGTAGCATATCAGGTAATAATCTATTTTTATTTCTCAGTGGGAAGGTGTGTCACTTTAATGGTTAAACTTTAAAAAGTCCTTCATAGGTTGTTGTTTATGCTGATTCCTTATAATTTTGTTCTATATTTTTCAAGCATGTACAAGTATTTTTATTTTTTAACAGCAGATGAGAAATGGTCTATTTTTTTACCTTACACATAGAGTGTGGCTAGGGATTGTGACTAAGTGTGAATGTCCTCTCCAGCTTCTAATTTGGATCTCTAACCACTTCCTTTTCAGCAAGGATTCTTAACAACAAAAAGAAAACAAAATAATGTCCCAATGAGTAAGTTATTTTACTTTTTGCAGACAGTGGTTTGTTAATGGCAGGCACCTCTTCTTTTTTCCTTAATCAGAATAGTGAAATTTGATTTAGGCATTCAGATATGAAATTGAGAAACTTGGTTCATGAGGTTGTGGTTATGTGAATTTATTTCTGAGGCTAAGAGAAGTAAGAATACAGCCTACAGATTTGGCATGCAATGACTAGATTCGGTGAAAAGAGACATGCAAATTACCCTGATGGAAGGTCTTGAGAAGGCATGATAAGGATTGGGATCTTGTTACACCAGCAGGCAGTTTAGTTGTAGGGACAGCAGCCTTATAAAGTAGGATTTTTAACATCAGGAGCTGTGGCCAACTATTTCCCTTCTCCCCTTCTCTTCCCTAGGTTAGCACCTGATTCCCGGGCATCATTTGTTGGCAGAATACTCTTCCGTCTTTTGGCCAAATAAAAATATTCATCTACCCTCGTTAGCTCTGTGGTGATGTAGTGGTGGTTCAATGTGTAACCTTTGGAGCCAGACTTCATCAGTTCAGATTCTAATACCACCATGCACATGACTTTGTCCTAATTTCATTAGGCCTCGGTTTCTTATTTGGAAAGTGACAATAATTTTTTCGTATTTCTTTGTATAATGATTAAATGAGATGATGTAAAGTGCTTAACAAAATGCTGGGAATGTTGTAGCTGTTGAATAAAGTTATGTGCTCTCTATCTAAAATTACTATTGGGAGTCAAATTCCCCAAGGTGGCTTGAGTTTTAAGCAATTTGGGCAAGCTGTAAGATCATGTTTTAGTTTTGGTTGAGGAAATATATTTACAATACCTATTACTCCTAAGGTGAAGGCACCTGAAAACTGCAGTTTAAAAATTTTTTTGTAATGTTTATTTGTTATTTTGAGAGAGAGAGACAGAACGTGAGTGGGAGAGGGGCAGAGAGAGAGGGAGACACAGAATCCAAAGCAGGCTTCAGGCTCCGTGCTGTCAGCACAGAGTCTGATGTGGGGTTTGAGCCCACGAATCGTGAGATCATGGCCTGAGGTGAAGTCAGACACTCAACCAACTGAGCCACCCAGGGGCCCCAAAAATTGCAGTTTAAAAAGAAGTGTTATCTATGAGGGATGTCTGAGTAAGTTGTTATTTGTCCATTTGATCTTAACCCCTTATACTGGAGCAATGTATTTGCATAAAAAAGCCAGTTTAAAAAGCTCTCTGAGTAGTCTTTATTATATATTCTAGTTAGTTGCTGGATCCTCTTCTTTCCGTTTCCTTTTCCTCATTCATTTGTTTCCAGATTGTAGTTTGGGCTCTCTTTTATCTGGTCCTGGATTCTGGGATTTGACTCCACTTTGAAAATTGCTTCTGGCTATTTCGGATTTGACAACCTTCAGCCTTCCTGTCATTTTTTATTTACTTATTTATTTTTAGCCTTCCTGTCATTTTTTGGCCTTAGCACCCTTGCCCATCTCCCAGCTCTTCTCATCTCTTTGCTTATGGGGTCTCTACTGATCGCATGAGTAGGCCTGGGCAGCCCTGAGCCAGAGTTGTTGAGAGACACTATATTGAGACACTGACTTTTCATTCATCCAGCATGCGGTAAACCTGCTTGCAGTAACCCTGGTGGGCAAGCAGATTCCTAGTCAGAGTCTCTAGAACTGGGAGTGGGCTTTGGAGGATATAACAAAGCTCCGTGGCAATGACAAAGAGAGAGCTTTCTGAGGGACACAGCAGGATCTTACCTTGAGCAAATGCTTAGCTATCATGACGTGGGTACCTCTACTGGGCAGGTACATGTGCCCGTCAGTTTGGTTGCGCTGTGTGTAGCTGTCAGTGTGTAAAGTAAACTTTGTAGTGCACCTACTTGGTTGCTGTTCACCTACTTTTAAGGAACTTGTATCCTATGCCTGTGTCTGTTTTCCTCAGTCACAGTGTTATTATCCTCACTATCACTGTGCCCTATTCTAAGCCCTTGGTCCACACCATTTCACCCATGTCTGGAAGAGTCCTTAAGACTCTGAGAGGGGAGCCAAGAATATAGACATCCCTAGAAAGAGAGCAATCTGCATCTTTCTATACAAAATCAAACCAACCAACCAACCAACCAAACAAACAAACAAACAAAAAACCAAAACAAACCAAACAAACCAAAAAACCAAACAAACAGTGGTTTTGAGAACATAGGGAATTTAGCTAGACAGTGAGCATTTTGAACTCAGAGACTGTCTGCTTCATCTTTTTCCCCCTAATATCTATCATAATTTCTGGTACATAGTAGTGTTGGAATTTTAGGAGCTAAATAAGTGACACATTGCTTTCCTTCTTAAGCTGGGAATCAATTAAGGGATAGAGGAGTCAGCTGAAAATCAATAGGCTGCTGCTAGCACATAAACTATCTTTGTTCAGATTAGAAAAAGGCACCTTTTTCCTTTGGGCATAAGAATTAGAAGAAAACACCCACTCCTGGAAGATGATTGTACAGAAGGACTGCCTCTGGGTAGACAAGCTGGAAGAAATGTGCCAAGGGTCAGGCTTGGTATGCAAGAAGCTGGCCTAGTTTCTAGTCCCTGTTTGTCCCAGAGCCAGTGCCTTTGTGCAGGTGGTCAGGAGATCAAAGCAGGAAGATATGTGTTTTATTTTTGTTTTTGTTTTTTGTTATTAAGTAATCTCCTATTAATTGAAATTAACCCTTCAAAATAGTAGGATTCTCTTTGTAGGGGGTAGAACCTGGCCTGCTATGCTTATAACATAGTAGAGAGTCAACTAGGATATGCCTGGCAGATATGAAAAATTGCAGCTCAGAAGAACCTCTGCAAACTCAGTTCTTTCTCCCAAAGTCCACAAAATGTACTTCCTTTATTTCCCCTGGGGTGAATAAGTGAGGAGGTGGGGAGGAAGGCCAGGAGTATTATTGTTGCAGAAGTTCTTACTCATGGAATCATGAGATCAGGAGAAAGAAGTTTCTCTGTAAGGCAAGTACAGAGTGTTTCTCAAATGAATTGATATGTTTTTGAAGAGTCAGATATGCTGTTTATTGTAAAATTGTAGTTGGGAAAGAACAATGGTTGACTACTCAGGAGGCAAGTTTTGTAGGTTAAATAAACATTTTGTGACTTGCTAACATATTGAGAGAATGTAAACCATATCTGGCTTGTTATTTGAGATTTTTGATAAACCTTGACGTTGGAGGTGGGGGGATTGACTACTCATAGAGGAATAGACAAGGACATTTGAAGGTCTTAACTGTTCAGAGAGTGAGTTGGAAATTACTCAAGATATGTTGATTTTGGTAGAGAAAGGTTAATCAACTCATTTGGAAACCATTCAAATTTGACTAGAGGGAAGGAGATAAGGAGTTACAGCAATGATTTCATAACTTGGATATATCTCTAGCAGATATAGTAACAATTAACTTTTATCTCTTGGAAGGAGAAAAAAGAAGTAAGCCTATGAATTCTCAAGTTGCTGTTTTGGAAGGAGAAATCCTTTCCTTGCTGCTATTAGTCAGAATGTTGCATAAGAGAGTGATGGAAGAAGTGGGAAAACTTATTTTTGGGCCTTTTCTGTGTGTATGTGTGTTGTCTTATTTATTACACTCTAATCACGTTAATTATGATTAATTATTTTATATTATAAATGAATTAATTCGTATCAGTTTATCAGCTTAATCAAGGATTTTGAGGTTGTAAAATATGTGAAACAAATGAGTTTTGATGGTGGAGAAAATCTCACCTCTTGGGTGGGTGGTTGGTTGACAGTTGGATAAAGATGGGTAACCAGGAGGCAGGGTGACAGTAGTTCCTACTTGGAGGTGTTCAAGTCTATATTAATTATCTTTTTTTGCTGCACAAACAACTACCTTAAGACTTTGTGGCCTAAAACACTAAGGTATGTGATGGTTAAAGTATGGGATCAGTTTGGTAGTTTGGTAGTTTTCTTGCTGGTCTTAGCTGGATTTGCTCATGAGTCTTTGGTTCCTAGATCCTTCTGGATAAGTTGGTAGGTCAGTTGGAGGTTGGCTGGTCCCAGATGGCCTCTGTTACATGTCTGGTAGTTGGCCTGCTGTGGGCTGGGATACTGTGGTTCTCCTCCAGTGGCCTCTTATCCTCTACCATGTTACAACAGGCCTGTGAAATGGTGGTTTCCGATTTCCAGACGTAGCAAAGGAACAAGTACAAGCACTTTCAAGCCTCTGCTGTACCTCATGTTTGTTAGTGTCCCATTTGGCAGGGTCTTGTGGCCAAATTCAGATTCAAAGGGTAGAGAAATAGAATCTCTCTTTTGATGGGAGGATCTACAATACTACAAGGAGGGGAAGGGTTTGATGCCATGTTTCACCATCTACTACAGGATTCTGGGCTGAGTGAAGACTGCAGAGGTGTGAAGAGAGAGAAAGGTGGGCAGTAAAGATAATCTTTGTCCACTTCATAGCTCTTCCTGGAACTGACCCTAACTTGGGCTCAGCACCATCATGTAGTAAAAAGAAATGTGCCAGACTCCAAAACTAGAGTTAACACCAGAAATTACTGAGAAAGGGGAAAGGCAGTATAGGAGAGAAGTGTGGGTGATTAGAGGGATATGTATTGCAAAAATAGTTTTAAATGTTGCACAAGACTTAGCCCTAGATACTATTTCAACTCAGTCCAATAATGTAGCTCTAGTACTACCCTCCTATTATTAGGAAAATTGGGTTACAGGATATTACCCAATTCATAAAATTGTATGCAAGGAGCTTGAGAAAACTAGAAATCACACTTGTTAAAGCTGAAACCAGATATCGACGAACAGGTATCATTTCCCTTGTTGGGAAAACTGCTAGTAGACATCTTACAATGGGTTCTTTTTCTTCAGCTATGTTGAAAGAATAAAAGGACAATGTACGTGGTCAATGTTACAGAATAGTACATGCAGAAACCTTAAGGAGATGATTAGTGATTTGAGCAGCACATCATTTCAGATGTGGGAAGAGGTGGGGAAATGATGTGAGGGAGGCTGCTTTTCCTTCAGTGAGTCATCCATCAATAGATGACTATTGAGGGACTGAATTAAGATGGTAAGTGGAGCCAAGGGAGGAACTTGGCTCATTCTCTCTTTACCTGGGCCTTATCTTCTCTTTGCTAGGTAGCATCAGATCTTGAGGCCTCTGAATCCCTACTTCCTCTCAGTAAAACGAGGACAATAATGTCTGTCACTTAGACTATTGAGCAATCTACCTTAAATTAAAGCTTGGACTTTACATCACCCAGAACTCCTATACCTCTCTTGTCTTTTGTGTTTGTTCATTTGATTTTTTTTTTAAATTAAAACTGAATTTTTTGGGGGGTGTTTTAGGTTCACAGCATAATTGAGAAAAAGCTACAAAGATTCCCATATACCCCTTGCCCTCACGCATGCATAGCTTCCCCTATGATCAATATTCCCCATCAGGGTGATGCCTTTGTTTAATTTTGAAATTATTTCAAACATATGAAAGGGTTGAAATAATAATAGAGGGCTCCCATATACCCTTTATCCAGATTTAATAATTTTGAACACTTTGCCATGTTTGCTTTATTGTATTGTCTTTTACTATATATATGCCATTTTTACTTATTTCTATAAACCATTTGAGAATAGGTTGCAATGTCATTCCCTTTGACTTCTTAGTACTTTATTGTCTATTTCCTAAGAAAAATGATACTCTCTTACATTACCATAGTATAGTTGTCAAATTCAGGAAATTTAACATTGAAACAATAGTTTTATCCAGTCTATAGTCCATAATCCAATTTGTCAATTGCCCTCATAATGTCTCTTATAGCATTTTTTCCCTTCCAATATTGGGAATCAGTTCAAAATCATGTATTGCAATTGGTTGTCTTATCTCTTTAGTATCCAAATTTAAAAGCTTTCCTCACCTTTTTTTTTTTTATCTTTCACGACACTGATATTTTCAGAGTATACGACTGCTATTCTATAGAATGTTCATCACCTTGGGTTTGTCTGGTGTTTCCTAATGACTGGACTCAGATTGTGTGTTCCTAGGTACATACAGCATTAGCAATGTGTCCTTCTTAGGGTACAACAACTGGTGGCATCTGATGTCTGCTTTACCCTTAGTAGTGATGTTAATTCGATCACCTAATCAAAGAGTTTCCTAGTTTCTCCACTGAACAGTTACTATTTTCCTCCTTCAACCAGTGAATAATCTGTGGGGAAACACCTTAGGACTATGAACATATCCTGCTTCTTATCAAACATTTCCTCCTGGATTTTGCTTCCATAGATAATTCTTGTCTGAATGAATCTTTATTATGATAATTGCAGGGTTTTCTTTGGCTACCTCATTCCATAAATTTATCTTTCTTTTCCATAGTTGGAACCTGGCTCCCAGCAACACCATCACATTATTCATATTCTCAGTCTTACAGTACCCACAAAAATAGTTTCAAAATTGCTGCAGTAATATCACAATGAAAAACATGGGGTGTCTGGGTGGCTCAGTTGGTTAAGGGTCTGAATCTTGATTTTGGCTCAGGTCATGATCTCACAGTTCGTGAGTTTGAGCCCCACATTAGGTTCTGCACTGACAGCGCAGAACCTGCTTCATATTCTCTCTCTCCCTCTCTCTCTCTGCCCCTCCCCTGCTTGTGTTCAATAAAAATAAATAAAATAAATAAATAAACTTAAAATAAATAAATAAGCTTGCTGGTCATTTTCTGTCCCTAGACTGTGAGCTATTAGAGGGACAAAGGTTGTATCTTTCATTTTCATATTCCAAGACTTACTTAGCATAGTGTAGGCACTCAATGAATGCTAGATGTGTGAAGATTAGATGTAATAATTAGAGACATAGAGCCTGTTTTTGGAAGGTGTTTACTAGTAAAATTTCTTCTAACATTTTAATGATTTTTATATAATGTGTTTGTTATATAATGTTCTATTTTAATACTATTTAATTACTTATAATATTAAGGTGATGTTTTGTGGCTCAGCATTCTTTGTGTTACCCTTTGTTCCCTTGTACACATTTCAGAATTTCAGCAACATGTTTAGTGAAGTCTCTGCTACAGTTTATTCTACATTCTTACTTACCAGTTGAAGTAATTATAAAGTGATTCTGCAAAGTGCTTGTTTTCCTCATGGTTCAGAGACAGTGACAATCTCCAGTTACTTGGATTTTTTTTAGAGCACAATCACTAACCACACATACTGTCTTTTGTTAAGTTGTTAACTAACCTGAAGTATGGGCATTTACACTAAATCAAACTAAAAAGAATCGGCAAGGATTATACAAAAATGACACAAAGAAATAAACATGACAAGCAACACAAAAAAGGTGGCAATCTTTGAGAAAGGTATAGTTTGCTAATCTGACTGTATCTTCTCTTTTGACAAAGATTCAGTGCTGGGAACCCCTGCTGGGGAGAGGGTAGAGGAGGAAGGGAGGATTGACAGGGACACAATTTAAATGTTTTGACAGCTTAGTCAGAGAGAGTGAATTGCCGCAGGCATTTGCACATTTTAACCCCTGCTATAACAGCTAGAATTGTTTCTTGCACTAAAGAATTAGCTCTTTGGAAAGCTGAATATCTCATGCTCGCCACAAAAAATGTGAAAAATATCAGGTGCGCAAGAAATTGAATAAATTCAAATCTCTTTTGGTGGCAGGTATTTATTTTATCTTAATTTTCTTATTTCCATCTTTCATTAGGCTGTTATCCCAGACATGACCAAAAGTGCTGGAGTACTGTGCCTTATTCTCTTGGGCCCCATGTGTAAAATGTCAAAAACATATTCTGGCAGGATGAACAGATTTAATGTTGAGGAGATAAAAAGTCTGCTATGATTTAATCCCAAAGTTGACTGAGTGTAGATGCTTCAGGTCATTTCCTTTGTCAAAACAGTGCTTATTGGAAGAGGCAAGTCAATAAACAATAGTTTCTCATTGTTAGAATAAAACATGGTGTTTTAGGGTGGCAGGAGCTCTCTCTTTGTCTCTGTCTCTCCCTGTTACCTTCTCTTTCTCTCGATAGCCAGAAGTGAGGGTGAAAAGAGTAAAGGAAAAGAGGAGTGTAATATTTAAGATGTTGACTTAATTTCAGCATTTTATTCTGCAAGTAGGATTTATTTTGTTGGACTGATGGTTGTTTAAAATGAAATCTAGTAGCACTGTTCTTTGGATATCATTATACAAATTTCAACTTAAAATTCACAATCATTGACCACTGTGTTAGGCACAGAGGAGAATTTAAGAGCTATAAAACAATGTCCATCTGCCCTATCTCCCTGTAAATGAACTAGGTAGGAGTGTACAAGTCAGCAAAAATATGTCTGTTTTATAATTTATTAAAAATTTGTTTTCTTCTTCCCCCTACACCCTTTCCAAGTTTTTATTTAAATTCCAGTTAGTTAACATTCAGTGTAATATTATTTTCAGGTACAGAATTTAGTGATTCATCACTTATATACAACACCTGGTGTTCATCACAAGTGCCCTCCTTAATACCCATTATAATTTATTTTTAAGTTAGTAAGAATTTTTGTTAATAAACAAGGCCAGCATTACATCTTTAAAATGAATCCTCTCCCTGAAATAGTATACTTAATTGTATTGTGAAATAAATTTTAAATTTTTGGAAAAGTTTGATTTCTAATAAGCTGCAATATTTCTCCCTTCTCTTCTTTCATTACTGTTGTTCTTTTCTGTGACTTTTCATTTAGAATCACTAAAACTCCATGATTTACTTCCACTTGACTTCAAAGTAGCAAAAGGAAATAACTCAAAAGTGCCAAGAACGTAGAGAATCAAGCAATCCAGACTTGAACAAAATGTACTTACTTTGCTTGTCAGGTTTCAACAGATGGTTGCATTGGGATAATTTGAATTTTTTGTCTTCTTAAAATTATAAGACAGCTCTGTTGTCTTAGGCACCTGTTTCTAGCAGTTCATACTTGCCTTTCAGTCATTCTTTCCATTGTGATGTTCTTAAATGGTCGCTCAGCCTTGAGGACAATTAAGCCTCCTTAAGCATATAACTCACACCAGGAGAGAGATTTCCGGAAAGGTTTATTATGTGTCACAGCTGAGGTCAACACTCAACTAATGGAGGAGAACCACACCAAATATTTTAATGGAGACTAATTGGGGGGTAAACACCTTGTAGAAGTTTGGAGGTGGGAATGACAGTGGTAAAGGTTTTTACTCCCCTACTTTCTCAGAAGGACAATCCTGCAGCTTCAAAGCTGTGTTTGAGGAAATGCATTTGGGCAGAGTTTATGATGATTAGATTTTAATGCCCATGGCTATAAGTTTTATCGCCTTTATTTCCAAACATTTGTTTTCTTCATATTGTGCCAGGGTGGAAGGGGGTATTTTCAAAGACTCCTGAAGAACCGCCGAAATGTGTTCACTCATTTATTTATTCCTTCCTTTATATGTCTAGTCGAGCTTCTTTGGAACAACTTTGTGTCAGGTACTATGTTAGTCAATACTTTGCCCTCAGCACCCTTTCTAGTTTTGTGAACTAAACTGGGGTATAGTGGGGTGAAATGGTCAAGGGTGATGATGAAGCTAGAAGAGAAAGATTTTCATGAGCAGTATGATATTGGGTGCGAGAAAATATTCTCAGTGCATTCTGCCACAGACAATAGGGAATGGAAATTGCTGAATGATGCTTGGGCATATCTAAGTTTTTGAAGGGCAACTTCTGAGTTCTCATTCATAATAACTCCAATTTAAGTATTTCATTTGGGTTTCATTTCATTATATAATAATAGGTAAATTTGTTCATTTTGTTTTTCAAAACAGTATATTAATTGCATCATGCATTATGCATTATGGATTTGGTCTTAGGATGTTCAATTACTGTATACATAAGCTATTTCAACACCATTTAATCACTGCTAGAGATTGACCTGTAAGAACCTTTAAAACTTTCCATGTTAACTGGAAAAATAATCAAATGTAGGTTTATAGTTACTTCATTCAGCTCCAAGAAATAACTGAGTGTCAATGACATACCTTCATAGATGAATGAGATTGAATTCCTAGTGGAAATAAATACAAGATACAGTGTAAAGTTAAAAAAATTTGCTAAATAATACTTAGTGCATGATCTCATTTATGAATAACAAAGCACATGTATATGCATGGAAACATATGTAGAACTGGACTGAGTTGTTAATAACACTTATCTCTGGAAGATAGCATTACCGGTTGCCCAAATTACCTCATTTCCCTGGGAGCTTTCCCTTTCCAGAGGGAAAGGGCAGTTCTGGCAGTTATAGATATATTACAAGTCCCTACCTCTCCCTGACCTCAGCTAGCAGTTCAGGGACAGACATCAGAACAAGGGAAGGTGAAAGCATTGCCTCGATTGAAATAGTTTTGATTCTCTCTAATGAGTATTTATAATTTTGACACGGAGTGCAGATGTGTTGATAAATTTGCTAGGACTGGGAGTCATGGTGGTGTTTGGGTCACAGGAGTGAAGGAGCAGAAAAAAACTAGGCAGAGGGTGAAGGAAGAAAGACTATTTCTTGATCTCTTTCCAATTTCTAAGACTCAGCTATGTTAGTCTGGCTGAACTTTCTGTCTTGAAGTCCCCTGAAATACTTCTTTTTTTCTTTTTAAAGTTTATTTATTTATTTATTTATTTATTTATTTATTTATTTTGAGCACATGCGCACGCACGCACACACACACACACACACATATATGCACCAGTGGGGGGAGGGGCAGAGAGAGAGAGAGGGAGAGAGAAAATCCCAAGCAGACTTCATACTGTCAGCACAGAGCCTGACGCGGGGCTTGAACTCAGGAACCATGAGATCATGACCTGAACCAAAGTCAAGAGTCGGATGCTTAACCCACTGGGCCATCCAGGTGCCCCCCTTTGAAATATTTCTATTTTTTCTTTTTATGTAATAAAAAAAACACACCTCTGTATGCTTATTCTAGTTTGAGTGGAATTCTTAGTAATTAAGAAAACTTACACAGTGGTTCACTCATTTCCTCTTTTTGTAAAACTTAACTGTGTTGTTGTAAGGTAACATCTATAGATGATATGTGATATCCTTTGAAATATGGCCACTTTGACTCCTTCCAAATAGAAATACAATTCTTGTGGTTTCAACATATTTTAAGGCCACTATTTCTAAGCAAAACATTTTAGAAAGACTTCAGAGTTTTCACAGGTCTTACATAGAATGTCTAAAAAACAGTATTTACATTGCCAAATATAAATGAATCAGAAATGACATGATTTCCCCTGAAAACTGCCGAGGAATATTTTCTCCCTATGTAGTTATTTGTATAAAATTTTACACATTTTTTAAAGTACTGGGTTAAGTTTATTCATTTATTTTGAAAGAGAGAGAGCAAGAGAGCACGTTCACACCATTTGTGGGCAGAGGGTGGAGGGCAGATTGAGAGGGAGAGAGAGGATCCCAAGCAGGCTCCATGCTGTCAGCACAGAGGCTGATATGGGGCTCAAACTCCCTAACTGTGAGATCATGACCTGAGCCCAAGTCAAGTGTGGGACCCTTAACCGAATGAGCCACCCAGGCGCCCCTATACATTTATGAATCTTATGTGTTCTTTGTAGTCTATAATTTTTTTTTACCTCATTGTATGAGTAAAATGCCAAACCACTCCTCTCAGATGTTCACAAATGGATAATTCAATAAACCCATTAATCCATTGTATTTGAAGATTTCTTAACAAGATTCATAAATACCATTTAGAGTTGTTTTTATTAGATTAAAAACATTGTGGGAAAATAAGATTGTAGAAGATATAATATTAGCCTACTGTAAAAAAAACAAAATGAAATAAATTCCTATTATCAAGACAACTTTGTATACTTCTGAGTTCTATTTTTCTAAAAAGGAAACATCTTTAACTTGGAATGTTCATCAATTTAAAGGTTAAAAACAGCTGAAATTAGAAGTTGATGTATATATAATGCACTTCAGCTTCCTGAACTCAATTTTGAGTCTTCCTGAACTTAATTTGATTTTCCTGTACTCAATCTGATACATACAGTAAGTTTATTATGACATTGTTTATTATGACAATTAGTTTATTTTTGATGAACGTTGCTATGAAATTTTCTTAATAACTACCACAAAATCTAAACTCTTGAAAAACGAATGACTAATTTTATTCACAGGCAAATTTCTTGAATTACTCTGAGTTCCACATATTTTATTTACATTTTTAGTTTCTACAATTGTCCTTCTTGATTCTTATTAGAGAACCCAGAAATCACCTGGGTTCATCTTTCTTAAAAAAAGTAAAAATATAGCAGATGCATTGTAGTAATTATGTAACAATTTCTGCTGCAGGCAAAAAGCCTCATTCAGGCATTTTAATTGAGCCAGCTGTGTTTCAGCATCCTAACAAATACACTCCATTTGATCTTCATAAAATCTGTATTATAATGTATATGATAACAGAAATAATGTGGTAAAATGTTTTATATTTTGGGGAAACAACCTTTTTTATATAATCAACTTTATTTTAAATTATAAGTGTATTTTTATTTTTCAGATAAACTCAGGAATAACTGCATGTATAATTTTAAGAAGACATAGGAGGCCAATTATTTTGAGAAGTGATGGCTTTGTGTATAGGCTTTCACTAGATTCAGTTTTCGCCAGTTAATCTCTTATTTTAAAAGAATAGATCAGATGTTGGACATGAAATAATTTTTTCTTAGTGATAATTTCCCCATAGTATCAAATTTTCCTTGCATCTGTACTGTCAGTACCAAATATTTTACTTTTTAATTAGTAATAAGTTATCAGTAAGTCTTTTAGTAAAAATAGAACTTATAAGTTGCTTTGTTTTGGTAAATGTAATAGCCACTAATCTTAATTGCTAGATATTCAGTAGTCTGACTTTTGCTTTGGTTTGTTTTGACATTCTTTTATTATTTTGTCACCTCACCTTTTAACTACCTTCTGTGATAAATTTTTTAGTCTTTTTTTGTCTTTCCCTAAAGGAGGATTTTCTGCATGCAAAATAACTCCTTCCACTAACATTTGGTTGTGTCCCTTGATACCACATAGTTATGAAGCCTTTCAGCTACAAAGATAGAATAAAGAAGGACCAAGATGCAGGATGAGAGAAAAGCAAAGGAGGAGAAAAATAGGGGAGATGAAATGAAACAGAAGAAATTTTATTTAACAGAAACAGGAATAAGTAAAAACACTAACTTTGGAAAAACAAATAGATTAAAAAGATTAGGAAATAAATATTAAAATAAAAAGACATCAGAGGATAAAGCCATTCTTCTATGTTATTCATTTTAGTTAAAGCAAACATAATCTCATGAATAAAAAAAATTTAAATTCTCCTAGAAGATGTTAATGTCAAAACATCTATTCAGACTTGTCATAAAAGCATAGTCTTGTATCATGAAAATATTCTGGTATTTTCTTGGTAAAAATAATTCTCTGGGACAGGAAACTCCAAATGACATCAATTTCATGTTTCAATTACAAACCAAATTAAAATTATTTTAGAATAAAAATGGGATGCATCTTCATTTAGAAGCCAGATGTCTTATTAAATATAATTTCCTCTGTTGGCTGCCTTATATTAAGGGCAGATTTAAAACAAGAACAGCTTCTGTGAAATATAATTATACCCCTTGTGTGGCTTTCATGGTCATGGAGGCTGGAATATGAAAATAATTGATAGAAAAATCTGCAAAACAGTTTTTTCCTTTGTCTAAAAGAATGACTTAACTCTTACATCAGCTGTCATTTTCTTTTGCTATTCCAGAACCTTGTATTGTCTAGATTATGTTGGATTGATTGATATAGCCATTCACTTTCCTTTTATGACTTTTTGAGAAAAAGCCTCTCTTTGCCCTAACATTCAGCCATCACATAATTTGATGAAGAGTTCACATTAATTTTTTTATAGTTTGCTTAGTCTTATAAAAGCTCTAAAATGGATGCAGTACCATTAAAGACAGAAGCATAGCTACATCTGGTGTTTGGGAGTGAGAGTTATTTTGGTTTATTTTTATGTGCCCATTCTGACGAAAGAATGATTTCTTGTACTTATTCATTGTTTTGATTTTGCTCCTTTTCTTTAAAAAAAAATTCTTAAAGCATATATCTACCAATGAAAGGTATTTGCTATCTTCTTTCTGCTACTTGTGTTTAATGAGACTGGAAATTATTGGCATTGGAAAATCTTGGCAATAAACGATGGCCTGGCTCTTAAAATAAAGTTTTCTCCGTGCTCTCTGTCCAGTGGACAGAACCATAGACTCCAGAAGCTGTCTGGTTACATGGTCCAATAACCATTCAATACTGTGTTCTAAGTGTTCATGCAGATCATGTGTGGATACTGGCACTGGTGATGTGCTCATGGCTTGCAAGGTATCCCATACCACCTTTGGACAACTCTCTTAGATGGTTCTTTATTAGATTGTGCTGAAGTCTTCCTAAAGCTTGTTTACTGATCACGCTTTTTTTTTTTTTAACACACTTCTACTTAATGGCAACAAACAAACAGAAACTTCCTATTCCATTTCCCACATAACAACCCTTTGTATATCTGAAGGCAGCTGCTCTGCTCTCTGAATCTTTTCTTTCCCAGATTTAACATTCTCGGTTCCTTCATTTGTATTTCATATCAGTTTCCTGACAAGCCTGGCTAATTGGGAATTCTTAATCCTACATCTACTAGAAAGTTGGTATGACTTGAGTCCTGTTGCTGTTTTTATCAACACATTTTCAAAAACAACTGTTTCAACTTTTTAAAAATAAAGCCTATTTATTTATTTTGAGAGAAAGAGAGCAAGGGAGCACAAGTTGGGGCATGGCAGAGAGAGGGGAAGAGAGAATCGCAAGTAGGCTCCATACACAGTAAGCAGCCCAATGCGGGCTGTATCTCATGACTGTGAGATCATGACCTGAGCCGAAATCAAGATTTGGATGCTCAACTGGTTGAGCCACCCAGGTGCCCCCAACTGTTTCAACTTTTTAATCAACTATTTTTTCTATTTAATAAGAGTTCTTCAAAATCTACTTTGTATTATGAAGTATTCAAAACACAAAGAAGTAAAATCTGCAGGCATCTCAAGAGTCAGGCGAAAGGGGACTTTCTTTTGTATAAAGGTGTGGGGAAGTGGGGAAAGGAAAGACTAGAAAGCTGACTAGTAGATTAGAGAACATTCTGTCCTGAGGCCAGTCTGTTCTGAGGAGGGCCTGTGAAGGCAGAGTTGTTTGCTTGCCAAAGTTCAGGGACCTGGGGCTAGGAGAGAAGCTTAACCTCAGTTGGATCAACACATGTTTTGTTCTGACTGTTTAGTTGGGACAAGCAGTTCAGCTAATCATTTATGCGGCAAAGAATTTGGAGGATCTGTATGTGGCCATGTCTAAAATAAACAAGGGTACACCTGTGAGTCTTTTCTGGTATATACGGGGACCAGTGGTTCTTTGTAGTAACCCATTTTGTCCAAACACAAAAGGTTGGTTGGGGAGATTTCTTCAACCATCCCTGTTTTCCAGTATTACAGGGCTTCAGTAAAACTCGACATTATTACTATTTACCACCTTACTTAACAAGTGTCAACATTTTTAACCATATTTGTTTCCAAAACAATTAAAAAATATAAATTACAGATCTAGTGAAACCTCACAACTTATTTTATTTCCTTTTTTCCCCAAAGTTAACTGCTATGCTAAGGTGCATGTATATCTCTTTTTGTTGTTATTAGACTTTGCTGCTAATGTATGATCCACTAAACACACACACACACACACACACACACACACACACACACACACACATCCCCCCTCCACAGTATTGTTTGATGGGTTTTACATTTACTCAGTGGTATCCACACAATATGTCTGTTTATATCTATCTACATCTATACCTATCTATGTCTATATCTGTATCCATAATATATCTCCTTCACTTTTTTTTTCACTAAGTGGTGAATCTTGAGATCTGCATGTGTTGATATATGTCTCTCTAGTTCATTTATTTTAAACTGTTTGTTATTATTTGGCATTACCTTATTGGAATATTCAGTTTTTCAAAATCCATTCTTCCCTAGATAGATACATAGGGTGTTTTAACACTTTTTTTTTTCTATTACAAACAATAAAGTCTTTTAGGTGTGTACCTTTTAACTTGTGTACATGTAAAAGAGTTTCTTTAGGGTGTACACCTAGGAGTGGAGTTTCTGGAGCTCCACTAGATACTGTCAAATGTTTCTCTAAAGTTGTGCTCATTTATATCCATCTCTCTTTCCAGCACTTTTTGAAAATTCCTTGTGCTCCATATTCTTGTATTACTTTATATACTAAAGTTTTCAGACTAAACTAAACTAAACTAAACTCAGACTAAACTAAAGTTTCAGACTAAAGTTTTTGCTATATTGTTGTGCACGCACTGGTATATCTTTTTGTTTTAGTTTTTGGTTCCGGATTAGTAATGAGGTTGGGCTTATTTTAGCATATTTATAGACCATTTAGTTATTTATTTTTGCAATATAGCTATTCATATTATTTGCCCTTTTCCTCTTGAGTTGTTTTGCTTTTCTTATTGATTTGTAGATATTCTTCATGTTTTCCATATACTAATTTCTTTGTTGATTATATACATTGAAAATATTGATACCTAATCTTTTGCCTGTGGTATCTTTTACATATACATATACACATACATATACATATGTATGTATACATGTATGCAGCATTTTTATATTTGAGTGTAGCTAAGTGTTTCAGTCAGCTTAAGTTAAAGCATGCTGTGATAACAAAACTCCCAAATCTCAGGGTTTACTGCAACAAAAGTTTATTTCTCACTCTTATTTACATAGGTTGATAGGCTCTGTCTGCTCCATATCTTCACTTTAGGGACCACAGATGAAGACACAGCTTCTATCTTGGGCCTGCTGTTCTTGTGGCAGAGAGAAATGACAGTGTATAGACCCACAAGAAGTCTCTTCAGCTTCTCTTTGCAAGAGGCACATATCACTATACGTGGTGATAGTGGCCACATTTCACTGGCCAAAGCAATGACATGGGATGAAGGCACATAATCTCCCACAGTTGAACCTGGTAGGAGGGGCAGCAAATATGTTGACAATGGTACACTCTACCATTCCAGTTTTCTCAATCCCTTTCTTTGTGATTTGTGCCTTTTATGATATGTTTAAGAAATAATTTCCTAATCAAATATCATAAAAATACTTTCCTATACTTTTTGGAAGACTTGATTTTTATATTTATGTTTTTGATCTATCTGGAATGTAATTTTGGGTATGGTGTGAGATAGAGATCTTAGTTTACTTTCTTTTTTCTTTTTTTTTCTTAAAGTTTATTTATTTACTTTGAGAAAGAGTGAGCATGAGCAAGTGAGGAGCAGAGAGAGGGAGAGAGAGAATCCCAAGCACAGAGCCCAATGCAGGGCTTGATCTCACAAACCATGAGATCATGACCTGAGCCGAAATCAAGAGTCAGATGTTCAACCGATTGAGCCACCAGGGGCCCCATTTTCTTTTCTTTTTTCTTTTTTTTTAATATGAAATTTATTGTTAAGTTGGTTTCCATACAACATCCAGTGCTCATCCCAACAGGTGCCCTCTTCAATGCCCATCACTTTCCCTTCCCTCCCACCTCCCATCAACCCTCAGTTTATTCTCAGTTTTTAAGTCTCTTATGGTTTGACTCCTTCCCTCCCTGTAACTTTTTTCCCCCTTTCCCTCCCCCATGGTCTTCTGTTAAGTTTCTCAGGATCCACATAAGAGTGAAAACATATGGTATCTGTTTTTCTCTGTATGACTTACTTCACTTAGCATAACACTCTCCAGTTTCATCCACATTGCTACAAAAGGCCATATTTCATTCTTTCTCATTGCCAAGTAGTATTCCATTGTATATATAAACCACAACTTCTTTATCCATTCATCAGTTGATGGACATTTAGGCTCTTTCCATAATTTGGCTATTGTTGAAAGTGCTCCTATAAACATTGGGGTAAAAGTGCCCCTATGTATCAGCACTCCTGTATCCCTTGGGTATTTTATTTTTTCTTAAGGATAATCAAAATGCCTACCAGGATTCATTGGCTATTGTATCCCTTTTCCTCTGGTATTTTTAATGTGATCTGTGCCATATATCCAGTTCCCATTTGTATCTGATCTCTTTCTGGCATCTTTAACAGGTTCTCTTGGTCTATTTGTAAATGTCTATGCCAATTAAAAAATAAATATATATTTTTAAATACAGAAATCTATCCAAGTATGGTTCAGCCTTGGGGTTTTAATTACTGAAGGGATAATTAAGTATCCCTTTTTTCTTCAACTTGAGGTCCAGATTGAAATTATTTCCTCATTTGCCTGTGCCGTTGGGTGTTTTGTTTTGTTTTACTTTGTTTGTTTGTTTGTTTTTCCCTAGGTTTTAAGCCTGCTCCAGGACTTGATTTTCTGTGCTATCATTCCTGGGCCTGCCTTCCAGATCCATGGTTTCTGCTTCTTTACTTACATTTCTGGCATTGAGTTCCTGCTTCATTTCAGGCACTTGAGATTTACCTTTCTAATTTATTATTATTACCCAGGTGTGTAAACTAATTTGGGGCTTATATTTTATCCAGCATTTTGTTATGCTGGTAATATGAGGAGAGTCTGTATGTCTCAGTCTGCCCTGTTGCTAAAGGCCATAAAGGACTCTTTAAAAGTTGAAAATCTATAATATTCAAATGAGGAAAGATCTAATTAGATTCAGTGGTAACCTGATCAACAAAAAGATATTTTATGGATCACAGATCTTCTCAGCTTGTCTCAAGTTGTATATTGAAGCAACTAGCTTTTAAAATTAATTAAAAAGCTATTTGTTCCCCAAGCTATTTGGATAGGCATACTCAGCTTATAGGAAATTCTCTGACACTGGTCTTCACTATGGTGTGTTGAGTTTAATGTCTTTGCCAACTTTCTCTAATTATTTTCAATAAATATCAGAAGCAAACTGAAAGAAGCTTTCAGATTTCCCTCTGTGTGTGTGTGTGTGTGTGTGTGTGTGTGTGTGTGTGTTTGCAGAAGGAAAGGAGGAAGTGAGAATTAGGGAAAGAGAAAAGGGAGAGAAATTTTTCTTTTATTCTTGCCCTCTCCCTATAGCTACTTCCCTGTTTGGAATAATTCCTCTCCCTTGCAAGCTTAGAGCAAAAATGAATGATTATGTGTATGTAGCCCAAGTGTCTGATGCCTGGATGTGCTCTAATCACTTAATAGAAGATCTAATTACCCACCTTCCCCAAACAAGGATCACTTTGCTTTGGTACACTGGGGCTGCACGCTAGTCATTTCTGGTTCTAGGCTGTTCTCTCTTGTTTAGTTCCTATGCGTGGTTCTGGTTCTGCCTTGGGCCACTGCATGCTCTGCTCTAGCACTTGATTTAATAACACAATGGATAAATATGCAGACTCTGAAGCCAGATGGCCTAGTTTCAAATCCTGGCTTGACACTTGTCAGCTGTAGGATCTTGGACATCTCAATCTTTCTGTATTTCAGTCTCTTCAGCTGTAAAATGGATATAAAACCAATAGCTACTTCACTGGGTTGTGGGAGTTATGTAGCAAGTGGGTTGTCCAGTATCCTCAGATTTCTTTTCCATTTTTTGTGCATGCATGTTCCAGATGAGCTGTCCCTTCCGAGCCAGCACCTGGTGTCTTTGTTGTCAACTGCACTTGCCTGTCAGAACCTGCATTATTTGTATTACTCAAGACCCAAAAGCACTCAGTAGTTTTTTGTTCCTTGTTCCCTGTTCCCCTCTTCCCCCAGCTTTTAATCAATGACTAACACTTTTAGAGTATAATCCTTCATCTTCCTTGTCCCCTAGCCATAAGTCACACATGGGTGATATTAATGAACTATGAGATATGTTTTACACCAGAGGTCCCATGAGCTTCGGTCATTTTCCCTCCAACATGGCTCACATCTTTGCTTGGCCTCCTTCACTTCCTGGACCCATTTCACCACTCTTATGTCTCCTAAAAACTCTTTTATTAAATACTTTCACACAATTCATTTCCCCAGTGTCTGCTTCAGAGGAAGCCAACTTAAGGCAGTTTATTTGACTCACTACCTATAGATAAGTGCTTTGCTTTGCACATAGTGTATCATATAAACGTTGGCTGTTATTATTCATGCTATTACTATGTTGGTCTAAGGCAAGATGGTTTGGTGAAGGTCTCCTTTTTTCACTTCCTCATCCTCAGAATATGTAGTTTATTATATTTAATAAATTATAGCAGTATGGCTAATATAAGGTTGTTGTGTACCAGGTTTCCAGAAGGTTTAGTATTAACAGTGTAGAACAAGACAACTTAAAACTAAATGATGAATACAACTCTACAAATAAACGGTCTTGCTTCCCTCATTTTTGGTCTATGCTTCTCTCTGATCCTGTGTGGGGACAAGCTTTTATAAGTCTGTAGTGTAAATTCCCATCCTCTTCAGAAAACTCTTATCTACAACCTACAGGGTCTCTCTAAAATGTGACTTTGGATGTGATTCTTTTCTCTGAGTGACTGAGGGTAAATTATACACTAGGATTTACATTCAATAGCATGTCATACGCTAATTTCATAGACTCTTACAATGTGTGGGAGAAGAAAAAGGAAATAACTTTTACTAGAAAGAATATTTTTGAGTTCTAGGACTGCAGGCATTAAAAGGGTTTGATCAGACAGCATATTATTTTGTAAGCCAACATCTTAATATTCTGTATGAAAGAGATGGAATAATTTGCCTTAAAACTGAGACATTGAATGTCAAAGCTGAACCCATGTGCTGGCTGTTCATATAGCTATATTGTGTGAAATTCTTGAAAATTGGCTTTGCCATAGATATAACTATAGATAGGCTATTGTGATTTTGTTTCTGACCATAAAAAAAGAAAAGCACTGGATTTTACACTCCAATGGTATCTGAAGAGGCAGAAGCAGAGATCAATGAGGCATTTCAATTACTGAAAAATAAGACTCTGGGTTCCCCTCCCTGCCAATTTTTCAGTTAAAATTAAAATAATATTTTTATTTTTCAAATAGACTCTTGCACTTAGAAAATATTTCAACTTAGATAAATTCTGAATGCTGATGAATAATATTTAGCTTAAGTTTTGAAGTAAGTGGTATGAAAGAGTTATGTTAAAGTTTTGAGCTTTGAAGTATCTAAAGGATATTCTGGAATTCCCTATTCACAGTACCGTAAATTTAGAGAGAGAATGAAACTATGTTATACTGATATTTCATTCCAGATTAAGTGCCACCATAAATTTACTAAACTATGAGCTATTTACTGTTTATAGTTGTAGCGTTCAGGGACAGGATTTGTGTAGTGTATTAGATTTTTACTGTTGCTGTAACAAATTACTACAAATTTAGAGGCTTAAAACAACACACATTTATTTATCTCACGGTTTCCCTGGATTAGGAGTTCAAGAATACTCTAGTTAGGTCCTTTCTCAGGGTTTTACAAGATTGCAATCAAAGGGCCAGCTGGGTTGCATTTCTTTCTGGGTCGACTTTCAAGCTCCTGTGATTGTTCACAGAATTCAGATCCATGAGGTTGTAGGCTGAGGTTCCATGTTTTTGCTGGCAATTAACCAGGTAATTCCTAGAGTCCTCTTATAATCTTGACTCATGGCCCTTTTACAGTATGGCAGCATACTGACTCAAGATCAACAGAAGTATCTCTTTCTCCAGTCTGAAAAACAGAGTCTTACATAATGTAACTGCATAGGAGTGACTATGCCATCACTTTTGCCATATAATA
This sequence comes from Panthera tigris, assembly GCF_018350195.1. Classification (NCBI taxonomy): domain Eukaryota; kingdom Metazoa; phylum Chordata; class Mammalia; order Carnivora; family Felidae; genus Panthera; species Panthera tigris. The sequence goes on from NC_056663.1 coordinate 133,441,439, forward strand.
TAATCTAATCAAGGGAATGATTATCTTACTATCTTTACCATATTCTGTTGACTAAGAAGCAAGCCATAGTTTCTTTTGCATTGAAGGGATTATGTAAAGGCATGCATGACTCATTGAAGGTCATGGTGGGGACAGTCCATTGTACTTAGTTACCCAAAACTATTTAATTAGATTATATGTCATATTAACGTTTTCTAGTTTTTTTATTTCATTTTATAAAATGGTAAATTGAGATATAATTAAAGAAATATAATGGGAAATATAAGTCAATGAAACCACTGGTGGTCTTTAATTAAGATTTATATACTGCATCTTCTTTATCCATTTATCTATCAATGGACACTCAGATCTTCCATTTTTTAACTAGTAAATAATGCTGCAATACACATATGGGTGTCTATATCTTTTTGAATTAGTGTTTTTATTTTCTTTGGGTAGATACCTAGTAGTAGACTTACTGGATCATATGGAAATTCTATTTTTAATTTTTTGAGGAACCTCCATACTGTTTTCCATGGTGGTTGTACCAACTTGAATTCCCACCAACATTGCATGAAGGTTCCTTTTTCTCCACATCCTTGTCAACACTTGTTTCTTGTGTTGATTTTAGCCATTCTGACATGTGTGAAATGATATCTTATTGTGGTTTTGATTTGCATTTCCCTGATGACTAGTGATGTTGAGCATCTTTTCGTGTGCCTGTTGTTTTCTTTGGAGAAAGGTGTATTCAGGTCCTCTGCCCATTTTTAATTGGATTATTTATTTATTTTTTTGATATCGAGTTGTATAAATTCTTTATATATTTTGGATTCTAACCTCTTATCAGATATATCATTTGCAAATATCTTCTCCCATTCAGTAGATTGTCCTTTTGTTTCTTTGATGGTTTTCTTTACTGTGCAAAAGCTTTTCATTTTGGTGTAGTCCCAATAGTTTAATTTTGCTTTTGTTTCCTTTGCCTTAGGAGGCATGCCTAGAAAATTTTTTCTATAGCTGATGTCAAAAGAAATTTCTGCCTATATTTTCTTCTAGGAATTTTATGGTTTCAGGACTTACGTTTAGGTCTTTAATCCATTTTGAGTTTACTTTTGTGTATGGAGTAAGAAAGTGGTCCAGTTTCATTCTTTTGCATGTAGCTGTCCAGTTTTCTCAACACCATTTGTTAAAGAGACTGTCTTTTTCTTATTGTATATTCTTGCCTCCTTTGTCATAGATTAATTGATCATATAAACGTGGATTTGTTTCTCAGCTCTCTCTTCTGTTCCATTGATCTATGTGACTATTTTTCTTCTTTAGCTTGAATTTCTATCCTAAGTCCCTAAAGTAAATAGGATGCATATGTTTATGTTAACTTCATGACCATGATGACATTTATTTTATCTTTTGGTTAGTAACTGTTGGTCAGAGCTCCAGAAAATTTTGATGGATTATGGGGATAGAAAATTTTCAGAGTATTAGATCTGGAGATAAGAAAATGAGCCTCCAAGAACAAGAGACTAACAACAACCAGGTATAAGATGTAATAGAAGAAAACTCCCGTTTATAATAGTGATAAAATATGAAATACTAGGAATGAAAGTAATAAAATTAATAAAAATATCACTAAAGAACAAAAAGAAAACTTGGACAGATGTTAAGGCATACCATTCTCTTAAATAGGAAAATGATATTATAAAGCTGACATTTCTTCCTAAATTAATCAATTAATTTAAGCTAAAGTACCAGTAGGGCATTTTCATTTTAAAGAGACAAGTTGACTCTAAATTTCATATGGAAAAATGATCAAGGAACTATAGTCTGGAAGATTCTAGCAAGACAGAGAAAGGGAGAGAGAAAGAGAAGAAAGGAGGGAGGGAGGGAGAGAGAGAGAGATATTTAGGAAAGATTTGCTGACCATATATTAATATGTATATGCTACAGTAAAGCTACATTAATTAAAAGTGTGGCACTGGTATATTAATAGAAGGAATAGAAAATTATGTAATAGAGTTGGATGTATAGGGGATTTTAATATAAAAGTGGTATTTCAAATCATGGTGAAAAGATGCTTTGTTCACTAAATTGTCAATTATCCAATAAATTGGATGGTTTCTTCAAAGAAAGCTTAAAGGATAACCCCTATCTCTTCCAAAATAAAACCAGATGGGTTGAAGGCATAAATATTAAAATATTAAACCATAGTAGTACCAGAGGAATATTGGGGATGGTTTCATAACCATTTGGAAGTTCTTTCTATTAATGACATAAACCCTCTGAAATCCATTAAAATTATTTAATTCAACTTTATGAAAATAAAAAAACTGAAAGCATCATAAGCATAGAAAAGGAATAAAACTGGAAAAAATTGGAATCACATACAAAAGTAATTTAAAAAAATTTTAATGTTTCTTTATTTTTAAGAGAGAGAGAGAGAGAGACAGAGCATGAGTGGGGGAGGGGCAGAGAGAGGGAGACACAATCTGAAGCAGGCTCCAGGCTCGTGGCTGCCAGCACAGAGCCCGATGCCAGGCTTGAACCCACGAACCGTAAGATCATGACCTGGGCCAAAGTTGGATGCGCAACCAACTGGGCCACCCAGGTGCCCCAAAAGTACTTAATTTTTAAATATAGGAAACCTCACAAAAGAAGGAAATGAAAATGACTCAAGCAGATGAAAACACTTCACTCATGGTAAGAGAAAGACAGAAATAAAACCGTAATAATATGCCACTTTTTTAAAAAGTTTATTTATTTTTTTGATAGAGAGTGCAAGCAAAGGAGGGGTGCAGAGAGAGAGGGAGAGAGAGAGAGAGAGAGAGAGAGAGAGAGAATCCCAAGCAGGCTCCTAGACGTCAGCACAGAGCCTGAGGCAGGGCTTGATCTCATGAATTGTGAGATCATGACCTGAGCCTAAATCAGGAGTCAGTTGCTTAACCAAATGAGCCACTCAGGTGCCCCAATATGCACTTTTTTCACTATTTTAAGTTGGTAAAGAAAAGTTTGATAGTACATGGTTAGCAAGACATAGGGAAACTTACCTCCTACATTACAGGTGAGAGTGTAAATTGATAAAAACTGTCTGGAGGATAACCTAGCAATATCTAGCAATATAAGAAATTCATGTGGCATATATATATATTCTATGTATTGATCCTACTTATACATGAGCATAATGAATATGTAAAAGATATTCATGACAGTACTGTTTATAATAGAAACATTTGGAAGTAACTCAAATGCTGTTTAAGAGTCTTGGTTAAATACACTATGGTTTGTGAGAATAACAAGAGCTTTTTTGAAATGTTTATTGTATGCCAAGTACTGTAGTAAGCACTTTACATATATAATTTAATTTAAGTCTCACAACAAATATAGGAGGAAGGAACCATTATTATCTTCTTTTTACAAAAGGGAAAACTGAGGCACAGAAAGGACAACTAACTTATTCCTGATAAATAGAGGGGCTTGGACTCAAACTTAGGTTTTAGAGTGTACATATTCTTACTAAGCTATAGTTTTTCCCATACATGTGAAATTCTAGGAAGGTGAAAAAAAGAAGGAAGCCACTCTACATATTGTACCGATGATCTAGATTATCTAGAAATAATTCTAAGATACATATTTTGTGAGAAAACTGTAAGGAATAGAATGATGTAGTGTATAATTTTTTGTAGAAAAAATAATATATTGATAAATGTTTATAAATATATGATCTATTTTCACAAATACACACAAAAAAATTAATACTAGTGTTTGCATCGGGGGAGAGAAACTGAATGTCTTGGGCAACAGAGGAAGGAAGATTTATTTATGTTTATCATCTTGTGTATTTTGAATTTTGTGCTATGCACATATGCTCTTTATTAAAGAAAAAGAAATTAAATAACAAAAACAAAAGCTGTAGACACAGGGAAGAGTAATTCAGAGGCCTGGTTTATACAGCATGTTTTTGCAAGTATCATACTTCCATTTGTAAGGAGTTCATGTTATAAAAATTTAACATGCACCATAAATAAGTGAAAAGATGAGTTCCAAAAACTGAGAAAAGATATTTATTTATAACATATAGAACCAACAAAGACTTATTACTAGGGCATGTAAAGGTCTCTTACACATCAGTAAGGAAAAGGCAAACAAACTGATAGAAAAATGAGCAAAGATATGCACAGGTAAATCATAGAAGAGGAAGTTTAGGCTAATGAACACATGAAAAGATGATTATGGGAAAGCAAATTAGAATGAGTTACATCATTTCACACTCCAATATTTAAAAAGTTTTATGGTAAGAAGTATCAACAGGGAGGGATAACAATAGCAGGAACTGCTGGTGGAATGCAGATTGGTACAACTACTTTGGGGATAATGTGGTAATGCCTAGCAGAGTGTAAGATGCCGTTGAAGGTCCTGTAACTGAACAGTTCCAATCCACATGTGCTCAGGGAGACATATTCACAGTGGAATTTTTTTTAAATCTTTTTTTTTAATGTTAATTTATTTTTAAGAAAGAGAGAGAGAGAGTGAGAGCAAGCATGTGTGAGTGGGGAAAAGGCAGAGAGAGAGGGGGACAGAGGATCTGACAGAGAATCTTTCTGCTTGTCATTTGTTTCATCTTCTCCCTTCAGCCCCGACCTCCTAATGTGCTCCCCTCCCCAGGAGATTCTCCTCGTTTTAGGGAGCAGTTCTCAGGAGAAGGTCATGACTGGTCCAGCTGCTCTATAAGTCATCCTTAAATTTCTTTTTTCTTTTTTTTAAAGTTTGATCATGAAAGTGCCTTTTTTTTAAAGTTTATTTATTTTGAGAGAGAGAGAGAGAGAGTGTGTGAGCGTGAAAGCAGGAGGGTTAGAGAGAGAGGGAGAGACAGAATCCCAAGTAGACTTCGCACTGTCAGCACAGAGCCCAATGTGGGGCTCAATCTCACAAGCTTTGAGATGATGACCTGAGCTGAAACCAAGAGTCGGATGCTTAACTGACTAAGCCATCCAGGTGCCTCCCATCCTTACGTTTCTACCCACTGTTGCTTTTCCTGCTAGTTTGGCGGGTTTTCTTTGGCTCTGCAGGGAAGAACAGATCTCACTCCTACAGTTTTTTTTTGTTCTTTTGGAGTTCAAATTCATGAGCCATGAGATCATGACCTGAGCCAAAGTTGGATGCTTAACCAACTGAGCCACCCAGGTGCTCCTGGAATTTTTTTTTAATAAAAAATTTATTGGATGTATCAGGTAATATAATTCTCAAATATTTTATCTTAGGATTTTTAAAGAATGTGGCAATTGATACCCATGGCATCTATGAAATTGGCTTTCCTACCATGCTTTTACTATTTTTAGTGGCATTTGCTGTATACATTTACAACAAATTCAAGTACACTTTCAAGTAACACTGTACCACTTTGCAGGTACTGCAAGCACTGCAAGCACTGCATTAACCAAGTCTGATAGTGAATTTTATGTGTCAACTTGACTGGCCAAAGGGGGCCCAGATTAAACAGTTTTTGCTGGGTGTGTCTGTGAGGGTGTGTTTCTAGATATGATTAACATTTGAGTTGGTGGACTCAATACAGTAATTGCCATCCCCAATATGAGTGGGCATCATCCAATCTGTTGGCCTGACTAGAACAAAAGTTGAAGGAAGGAGGAATTTACCCATTTCCCCCTGCCTCAGTGATTGAGCTAAGATAGCTCATCTCATCTTTTACTATCCTCAGTTGGGATTTACACAATTGGCTACACTAGCTCCCAGGCCTTAAGAGCTCAGACTGAATTACACCATAGACTTTCCTGGATCTTCAGCTTGCACATGACAGATCCTAAGATTTCATAACCTCCATAATTGTGTGAGCCAATCCCTCATTGTGTGTGTGTGTTGTGTGTGTATGTGTGTGTCTGTTTTTGTGTCTGTGTGTATCTTCTATTGGTTCTGTTTCTCTGAAGAACTCTAATATATCAAGTATTCCTAATTCCTCCCTCCCATCCCTTGTATCATTGCTGTCATCATTTCACTTATACAGAAACAATAATCATTGAAAATATTGTTGCTATTATTATTTTGAACAAACTGTTGTCTGTTAGGTTCACTAAGATTAAGAAAAACAAAACTTGTATTTATGTTCATTTATTCCTTCTCCACTATTCTTCCTTTCTTTCTATAGATCTGTGGCTAACCTATATCATTTTCCTTCTCTCCGAAGAACTTCTTTTAACGTTTCTTGCAAATCAGATCTACTAGCAACATATTTCCTCATTTTTTATTTTTGTCAGAAAGTCTTTATTTCTCCTTCACTTTTGAAAATAATTTCACAGGACACAGAATTCTATTTTGGTGGTTTTCCCTCTTAACACTTGAAATACTTCACTGCACTCTCTTTTTGCTTGCATGGTTTCTGAAGAGAAGTCAGATGTAATTCTTAGCTGTGTTCCTCTCCATAGGCAAAGTGTTTTATCTGCTGGCTTCTTTTAAGATTTTTTAATTTTATTTTTAAATTGAAATATAATGGACAGATAACAAGATTTTTTTCTTTAATTTTCTGTTTTGAATATGATATACTTAGGTATAAATTTTGTTTGTCTGTTTATTTTTTGGCATTTATCTTGGCCACTATTCTCTGAGCTTCCTGGAGCTATCATTGGGTGTCAGACATTAATTTGGGGAAATTCTCAATCATCATTGCTTCTAATATCGCTTTTGTTCCTTTCTGTCTTTGTTCTCCTTCTGGTATTCCCATTATATGCATGTTGTACATTTTGTAGTTGTCCCCAGTTCTCAAATGTTCTGCTCTGGTTTTTTTTTTAAGTCTTTTAATCTTTACTTTTCAGTTTCTTTTTTGTATTAATAACAATTTATTTATTTTAAAATTTACATCCAAGTTAGTTAGCATATGGTGCAACAATGATTTCAGGAGTAGATTCCTTAACGCCTCTTACCCATTTAGCCCATCCTCCCTCCCACAACCCCTCCGTCAACTCTCTGTTTGTTCTCTATATATGAGCCTCTTATGTTCTGTCCCCCTCCCTGTTTTTATATTATTTTTGCTTCCATTCCCTTCTGTTCATCTGTTTTGTGTCTTAAAGTCCTCATATGAGTGAAGTCATATGATATTTATCTTTCTCTGACTAATTTTGCTTAGCATGATACCCTCAAGTTCATCCATGTAACTGCAAATGGCAAGATTTCATTCTTTTTGATTGCCGAGTAATACTCCAATGTGTATCTATACCACATCTTCTTTATCCATTCATCCATCGATGGGCATTTGGGCTCTTTCCATACTTTGGCTATTATTGATAGTGCTGCTATAAACATTGGGGTGCATGTGCCCCTTCGAATCAGCATTCTGTATCCTTTGGATGAATACCTAGTAGTGCAATTGCTGGGTCGTGGGGTAGTTCTATTTTTAGTTTTGGGGGGAACCTCCAGACTGTTTTCCAGAGTGGCTGTACCAGTTTGCATTTCTACCAACAGTGCAAAAAAGATCCTCTTTCTCTGCATCCTCGCCAACATCTGTTGTTGCCTGAGTTGTTAGTGTTAGCCATTCTTACAGGTGTAAGGTGGTATCTCATTGTGGCTTTCATTTGTATTTCCCTGATGATGAGTGATGTTGAGCATTTTTTCATGTGTCGGTTGGCCATCTGGATGACTTCTTTGGAGAAGTGTCTATTCATGTCTTGTTCCCATTTCTTCACTGGACTATTTGTTTTTTGGGTTTTGAGTTTGATAAGTTCTCTATAGATCTTGGATACTAACTGCTTATCTGATACATCGTTTGCAAATATCTTCTCTCATTCCATGGGTTGCCTTTCAGTTTCGCTGATCATTTCCTTCACTGTGCAGAAGATTTTTATTTTGATGAGGTCCCAATAGTTCATTTTTACTTTTGTTTCCCTTGCCTCTGGAGACGAGTTGAGTAAGAAGTTTCTGTGGCTGAGCTCAAACAGGTTTTTGCTTGCTTTCTCCTTTAGGATTTTGATGACTTGCTGTCATACATTTAGGTCTTTCATCCATTTTGAGTTTATTTTTGTGTATGGTGTAAGGAAGTGGTCCAGGTTCATTTTTCTGCATGTCGCTGTCCAATTTTCTCAACACCATTTGCTGAAGAGACTGTCTTTATTCCATTTGATATTCTTTCCTGCTTTGTCAAAGATTTGTTGGCCATACATTTGGTCCATTTCTGGGTTCTCTATTCTCTTCCATTGATCTGAGTGTCTGTTTTCATGCCCTGCTTTTCAGTTTCTATTGACATATCCTCAAGCTCAGAAAATTTTCCCTCAGCTATGTGTATTCTACTAATGAGACCATCAAAAGCATTCTTCATTTCTTATAGTGTTTTTGATTTGTAGCATTTCATTTTGGATACTTTTCAAAGTAAAGTAACTTTTATTTCAATCAAGAGACACAAAAGGAAGTCTCCTTGTGAGTTATTAGAGTATGGAGACAAAAATTAAACAGACTCAACAAAAATTGTCACATACCTTGGGAAATGCTAATGGAAACCTATTCAGTCTCTGACTCCTCCAGAAAAAATAAAACTAATGGGTTGTTTTTCCATTTTATCCTTGGTTAACCACTAAAAGGAGAAGCATTAGTGGCATTTTTCAAATAAGATGATAGCTAGAGTCATTGTGTGATACTTGATACTTTCTTAGAATTTCTATCTCTCTGCTTATATTACCCATCTATTCTTGCATTTTGTTTATTCTTAGCTCTTAGCATATTCATCATAAATTCATAGTCTAATAATTACAACATTCCTGCCATATCTGAATCTGGTTCTGATGCTTGTTCATTCTCTTCAAATTGTGTTTGTTACCTTTTAAAAAGCTGAACATGATATACTGGTTAAACGGAACTCTTGTAAATAGACCTTTGGCAGTAGGGTAGTAAGGTGTGGGGGAGGGGAAGTTTCCTATAATCCTATGATTAGGTCTCAGTCATTTAGTGAAACTGCACCCCTGGTCTGTCAACTTCACAAGTGCACCTCAGCTTTTCCTCCTGCCTTAAGTGGGGTAGGATGACTAGAGGAACTGGAGTTGGGATTGAGTGGCTATAGTCCCTTTGCCTAAGTATATTAGACTATGATAAAACCCCAGTAGTTCAAAGTCTGGTAAAATAATTTCTTCTGAGGGTACATTTGTTAAAAAGAACAAAATGCTCTGGCAATTTCAAAATGGTTACTTTACTCCTCCTCCTGCCAGAAGCACAAGAGGGTTTTCTTCCAGTATTCACAGTGAGAACTTGGTAAAGGTCTTAAAGCTAAAGTGTATAAAAGTGTGGGGTCCCCTAAAATGGCTCTCCCTGGAGTTTTAACTCTTGGACTTGTCCACACTATTTCTCCAGCAATTCAATTACAGTACAGGTTTTTCTACCCTGGCATTGATTCCTAGTGGGGGTTTCTGCTTGTGTATTTCTGCTTTGGTAAATTGTGATTCTTTGTATTCATCTCTCCAATTTGGGGACCACCAGTTTGCCCTATGACCTCACTTCTTTGATGATTCTAAGAAGAGTTGTTGATTTTCAGTTTTTTACTTGCAGTTATAATGGACTGCCAATTTCCAAGCTCCTTACATGACTGCCTAGAAACTGGATGTCTGTTCAGTGGCATTGTTTCAATATTGAAAAAGTTTGAAACATCCTAAATATCTGTCATTAGGAAAAGGAATACTTAAATTGTGGTATATTAATATAACGGAACACTATAATGAAGTTAAATGAATTCATTGATTTATATGATTTAAAGTGGCAGTATCATAAAAACATAGATTAAAAAAGATGTAGAATAATATACAGAAAATAATTCTACATGTTGTTTATGGATATATATATATATATGTGTGTGTAATAAAAATAAAATATTATAATAGAAAGGTACATATCTTCTTTAGGGTAGTGATTCCTTCTGGAGATGTAAGGAGTAATTGAATCAATGAGGGATAAAACAGAGACTTCATCTGTGTGTAATATTTTATTTCCAAAAAGAACAAAAGATTCAAAGCAAATATAACAAAATATTAGTACTTAATTATGTGTACCTTTAGGAAAGCTAATTAATCTCCAAGTGTTTTAATTTTCTTTGCTTTGACATAGAGACAGCAATGATACTTATCCGGTAGTTGTTTTGAGCTTTAAATTAGCTTCTTTCTTTCTTTCTTTCTTTCTTTCTTTCTTTCTTTCGGGTGCAAGTGAGGGAGGGACAGAGAGAGAGAGAGAGAGAGAGAGAGAATCCCAGGAGAGGCAGAGGGAGAGAGACAGAAAGAGGCAGAGAGAGAGAGAGAGAGAGAGAAAGAGAGAGGGAGAAACGGGGCTCATGCTCACCTGATGTGGGACTTGAACTCATGAACCGTGAGATCATGACCTGAGCTGAAGTCAGATGCTTATTGACTGAGCCACCCAGGCGCCCCAGCTTATCTGTATTTCTAATACATTAAAAATTTTTATAATAGAAAGTTAAAGAAAAGTTAATATGAAAAAAGATAGAAATATTTTAAGAATTTGGATGAACTTAAAAATAACATTATGCGGGTTATTATTGCAACAAGTTCTACTATAGTCAACTCAAATTAGAACAAATATATCTGCTAGCACTCCTATTCTAGTTGTCATTTTATTTGAAAAATGCCACTAATGCTTCTTTTAGTGATTAACTGATCAAGGATAAAATGGAAAACCAAAGCATTAGTTTTACTCTGGAATAGTCAGAGTCTGATTTGGTTTCCATTAGCATTTCCCAGGGAATGTGACAATTTTTGTTGAGCGTGTTTGATTTTTGTCTCCATATTTTAATAACTCACAAAGAGACCTCCTCTTGTGTCCCTAGAAATACATTTTTTTTCAAGCTCCTGGTGGAATTTACAACCATTTCTATTCATTAATAAAATACCAGAAATCTCCAGAAGAGCCTTCAATGGGTACGATACAGGGAACCAGAATGTTCCTTGAGTGCTGTTTGTCTTATCTTCTGATTTTCCTTGTCCTCTAGTTTGGGTGATGCCTCTGATCTGATTGACACCTTAGTCTATGTTTTCTAAATTATTAGAGTCTTTATGTTATATCAGATTGCTGTTACCTTGCTTAAGATTGCTTTGGAAAGTACAGTGCTTTTGAATGACTTAGAAAATACCCTCTGTTTAGGAAAATGCTCGTTCTGTGCTCTAGTAGTCAGTAGGTCTGGGATTATTAAAAAAAGATAAAGAAGGTAAAGTCCTCTGGGCATTACCTTTGTAACTTTCAGTGAAAAGAAATCCATACAACCATATGAACTAGGAAAGCTACAGTTTGAAGCCTGAAAATTCTTTTGCGAAATAGCATGTTTTTGGGACACGTGCTTTGTGGCTAAAAGGTTTCTGTAACTGTAATGTAAAAAAAGTAGGTCTTTTGACTCAAACCAAGGGAAGAAACTGTCAAAGCATGAGTTCCTTTGTGAACTCAAGGCCTGTAGCAAAATAATAAGGATATTTTAGCAATTCTTGTGGAGGCTTTAGGATGAATCAGAACATGACCTTATCTAGGTCAGATATTCTCTCTGACTAAGTGAACAAGCCTAGGGAGTCCCAGGTTTACTTTGTAAAACACATAGACAGGCACGTACACATTCATGGTGTGTACATGCAAATATGCACACACAAATGCACCCCATCTCCTTTATCTGGCATTGTTGAGGAATGAAGTTTT